>NC_082688.1:20201459-20507346 GCF_949987515.2 Delphinus delphis
CTTTCTACGTGCCGCCCTTCTGAGGCTTAGAAGGTGGCTTGCGTGTGTCTTGTTTTCATTTGCATATCTTGGATTTTGGCAGGTTTGTGCATCTCTTCATGAGCTTGTTGGCTATTTGCATTGAATTTACTGGGGGTTTTCCCCTACTGATCAGAAGGAGTCTTTTGTACATTACAGGTAACAATCACTTTTTGTTTTAGACGTAATACAGACGCGTTACGTAAGCCCAGCTTGGCATCTGCTTGCCTGTTTTGTCCATGCTCTCCTCTGCTGAACACAGGTCAGTTATGATACAGTCAAATTTAACAATGTTTTGGTTCATTGTGCCTTTTTGGTCTTGGTTAGGAAGTCTTTTCTGACCCCACCCCCTAGATCAGAAACCTGCTATCCCAATCTTCTTCCACTCCCTTTAGAGTTTAAGCTTATGTCTTTAACCTATCTGGAGTCCAGCTTTTGTGTGGGGTAAGGCAGAATTAGCTTTCTTTCTCTCCCTAGAGCAGAGGCCAGTTTTCCAAACTCTGTCCTTTCCCCATTGTCTCGTGGCACCTCGTTAGCAAAAACTATGATCAAGTCTGTGCCACTACCTACCAACTTTTCTATATCCTCTACAGCAGTGTTCTTATCACTGTGGCTCTGTGGTCTGTCTTAATAGCTGATACGGCAGGTCCACACTTTAAAAAACGGAAACAGGAAAAGGGAAGCCCCAGTAGATAATAGCACACAAGCCAAGACCTGAAACCTTCTGCCCTGACACTTCACTACCCCAGCTTCTTCTTACCCTTCAGATCTTGACCAGAATGTCACCTCCTCAGAGAACTGGCCCTGTCCCCCTTATGTGAGAAGCCCTACGATAGCACCCTATCACTTCCTATCATAGCACCCTCCTCATTCCATATGTAACACACACAACCTGTAATCTCGCTTATTTACAGTCTGTTTCCCTCACCCGTCAGCAAACTCTTCAAGGACAGAAACTCAGTCCATCTCAAGAGGCACCCAGTATTAATGTCAGGCTCGCAACCAGACTTAGTGTTTATTGGGTGCTTAGGCTCTGTGCCAAGCACTTTATGTATACTGGCTTATTTACTACACTTGCACACACACACACACACACACACACACACCCCAGCCCTATGCAACAGGAGCTATTATTATCTTCATTTTATATGTAAGGAAAGTGGGGAACAGAGAAGTTAAGCAACTTGCCTAAGACCACACAGCTGCAAAGTAGATGAGCTTGGCTTTGAACTCAAACAATCTGGCTCTAGAGTTCACGTTCATATCCACTGGCTAGACCACCTCTCTGTACACCACAGAGTGGTGTGCGGGAACGGGAGAATGAATAAATGCAGGGGAGAAAGGGAAGGGTGGTCAGGTGATTACAACGGCGTTAACAGCCATACCTGATGCAGCTTCTTCTTCCCAGTTATTATGCTCCTACCGAGAGTTACTTTTTCTCTAAGATGATGATTTTCATAAATTATGGAAAATTCTTTGGCCACTGCTTTTTATGTTATGGCCTGGGGTGGAGCACAGGGGGGTGATGAATGACTTTTTCAATTCTCTCACATTGAATTCTCAAAGACAAGACCGCATGTAGAATCTATAATTAATTATTATTCACACGTAATATAGTTAGATAATGTGAACGCATACTTTTCATTAACTTATGTGGCTGATTCCTCATCATTTTCCCATAGGTATAGTTCACTGATTTCTCAAGTTATTAAAAATTAAAATTCATATTAGGGAGTTAGAGGAGCCTGGTGTCCCTACACCTATTTTTAGTCTAAAGTCACAAGCTAGGTAGGGGGAGTTCATTGTAACTTCTTCCTCTGGACAATTCTAAACTAAAATGAGTGGATGCATTTATTCTTTGATTTGTTAATTCTTTAAATATCGAGGCATGACGACTTTGACAGTCTTGGGCCACGTGCCTGGGGTCTCTGTCCCCAGTGTGCTGACCACCTCCTGGGCTTGCTACCTCCCGGCTAGCCAGCTAGGTCCAAGAGGACTGGGGATGAGGCTGCCTGGTCTTGCCTGGGGTTCAGGGCAGGAGGAGGTGACATCTCAGCTGGCCCATGAAGGAAGAGAAGGAGTTAGACATTGGAGAAGAGAGAGAAAGATTCCAGGGCACAGAAACAGCACCTGCAAAGCATGGGAGGCAAAAAAAAAAAAAACCAGAAACAGCACCTGCAAAGCATGGGAGGCAAAAAAAAAAAAACCAGAAGCAGCACCTGCAAAGCATGGGAGGCAAAAAAAAACCCAGAAACAGCACCTGCAAAGCATGGGAGGCAAAAAAAAAAAAAAATGCACAGCAGGTTTAAGAGGGCCAAATAGCTTGCAGGGGGAGTGTGAACAAGGGGTGGTGGTGAGGAGTGCAGGAGAGAGGTAGGGGCAGAAGCCTCATAAGCAGAGTATTGAAGAGAAAGAGAGCGGATTGTCCTTTCCAGAAGCCTTGACACAGGATTCTGAAGACTCGTAGTTATCTCAGGACCTTAAATATCACTGAGACCAACTTACCCATTTTGAAGGCAAGGAAACAGGCCCACCTATTTAAAAACGAAAACAAGAACTTTTCAGATCCACTAAATTCATTCCTGCCCAAATATTTGGGGTTAATACTGTCTGTATGGCAAGGGCGTTTACATTCCAACTCCTGGACACAACTCTTATAGGGGACTTGAGAGCACGTGTGACTTTGTGGAAAGCAGCCCAGGGCCCCTCCCACTGCCCATGCTACCAGGAAGCTCTGCAGGCAGAACTTTTCAGATCAGAAAATCACAGGTGATGCACTGGTAACAACATAACCAGAGCCACCCCTGATTTGCATATTCTGCATAACTTTGCATAAAGCATTGACAAGTCTCAGAGCCTGTAATATAAAACTAATTAGAGCAGCATCTTGCCCTGGTATCCAGACTTCACATCTAGGAGAAGGGGAGGGGTTATCTTTGCCCTCCTAACCACTCACTCAAGCATAGCTATGGGGGCTGGTTTAGGATACTGAAGCGAGAAGCTGGGTTTGAATCCCTACTCTGCTACTTCCTATTGTGTAACCTTGGACAAATCATCTCACCCTCTGAAACTCAGTAAGAAGGAGCCACCAATCCTAGATATACAGAGTGGGCAGAGTCACATGCATTTGTGTGCCCCACACGCCTGCCACAATGTCCAACACATATTCAACACTCAGCAAATATTTAGGCACATGAGTCTGATCCAAGTGCAGCAAAATTTCCTGCTAATATTCAATGCCAAAAAATTTTATCTCACTTCTGAACTTATTCCTTGCCTAAGTCTCCCAGAACAGGAAAATTTATCCCTTAAACAGAAGGGAAAGCCCAGGTCCCCAGAAAATGACTTTCCACCAAGGAGGTCATGGCATCAGACAACATTTGCACTGAATATAAAATATATATTTTATATAAAATATAAAAATCTAACCCAATGAGAAAACTGAAGCCCAGGAGAGGGAAGTGAAAATCAAAGGCTAGGACCCAGGTTTCCCAACTTCCTGCAGGAGTTCCTGCAACTGCCCCCTGTGGACCTGGATTTAGGACATTTCCTCCTCTTTCGACAGAGTCCTCGGGATGCCAGCCCTGTACGGATAAATCTGGCTGGAGTTTCCAAAGATCAATGCTGCTTTCGATATTCTCTCCCTGCGGCAAGCTCACGACATATTTTTTCACAAGTAATAATTAGCGACAGAAATATCTGACCTACTTACAACTCCACAAATACACACATTTGGCGGCTTCCACATCAGCTCTGAGGCCATCATAAGCAGCCTGCTTGGGAATATCTTTTTTTAAACTGGTTAAATGACAATTTTGCAGAGGGCAGTTTGGGATGCTAATTTCTGCCCACCTTACCTTGCAGGGCTGGCACTGCCCGCCTACAACCAACCTCCTCTCCATCGGGGTGGCATTCAGACCCCAAAGCTGGTGATTATTTTTATATTCTGTTCCCAACAGCAGAGGGGATTGAGTTTCTATCTTTGGAAAGACAGATTATGCATAGGTCTTTCCAGATTTCTAAAGCAATTTAGGTAATGAGGTTTTGGTTTTGGTTTTGGTTTTTAATGCTAAACCAAAAAGGAATAGTTTAGTAAATGTCCAATTGCATGATATTAGTTCCACCCTTGCATTTCCTAAACACAGCCCTTGAAGGTTTAGTCTGAGCCTTTTCCTCCACCTTCTCCTCCACCGGGAGAAGGCCCCTCCCTCCCTTTCCTTGGCCCTCATATGCTTTCCTGGATTCTAAAACGTTCTTAACAAAATTGAACTAGATAGGATGTGTGGTCCTGGGACAGGCCAAGGGCATAGCTAAAGGACCTCGGTCAGAAGCCTGGGACATTCTGGAGCTGCCCGGCTGGAGGCTGTGGGCCCTTCTGACTGCCCTTCCCCGAAGCCCGGTACCACCAACTGTTGGAACTGGGTCTCAAGGTGACATTTGTGTAGTGCTGCCCTCTAGTGGAAGCATGGTTCAGGTTTGTGACGGTAGTGTGGGCTCCTTAAGTTTTGCCAGCATTGAATGAGTTACGGACTGCTGGGCCCTGGGGACACAGTGAATGAGCTCTGTTCCCCACAGGACAGTGTAAGAAGGGATGCCAGAGTGCCTGAAGCTAAATTGGATCCAGGATATGTGTAAGGAATGACTGGATGAAAGAACGCAGCACAGGGTGGGAGTTGGGGGACCTCATCTATCAGGAACATCAGAGCTGGGTTCCTACAGGAGATGTATCTGAGCCCTATCTTATTAGTCAGCTCCAGGTAGAGATGGGGTGGGGAGGGTAAGGCCATTGCCGCCAAGGGAGCAGCTTGTGTAAAGGCACAGGGGTCTGTGGAGAGCGTGGAGGGCTCAGGACGCCACATGAAGTTCAAGGGCAGTGAGGGGAACTAAGGCTTGAGAGGAGGCCATGAGGAGATTAGGGAGAACTGTGAAGCCTATTAAGGAACTCGGACTCTAACAGGAGGGCAATGGGGAGGGGATCAATTGCTTTAAGGAGGGAGTCACATGATTCAGTTTGGGTTTTTAAAAGACCGCTTTATAGGTTCCCAATGCAAAGAACCATCTGGATGAGAAAGACAGGAAGATGCTTCACAGCTTTCCTACCCTCTATTCCCCGACCCAAGGCCTGTGCCAACCAGGACTCTGGTAGCTGTCCTCTCTTACCTTCAGACGTTGCGCAGAAGTTGAAGAAAGAGGACAGGGTTGGCAACGATGCGGTGCTTCCCAGAGGACGAGTCCTGTGCAGGGCAGCAGTGGGAGGCATGAGAAAGTGCCCGTGGCAGTGGGGGGCAGTTGGGGGACAGGGACAATTCTGTCATCCAACATCGCTCAGGATGATAGAGAAGCAGACAACAGAAGGGAGAAGAAACACAAAGAAACTGTGAAAATTCGCTAGAAACAAGAAATTTGTGTGGAATTAAAGAAACCTCAGCTAAAACTGGAGTCGGGACAGGCCTGGGAGCTCTCACCCTGCAGTCATGCTCTGTCATTTACTCCAAACAAGAAGCCACCTATGCCTACATCTCCCACAAGAAGGGAGATGTAGCAGCAAGAAGAAGAAAGCTCCCCTCTGCCCAAAGGTAGCCCAGCCAATCAGAGACCATAGTGGCCCAACCAATGAGAAACCTCCATACTATGGACTCTCAGTTTCCTCCAATGGAAACTTTGGTTATTACAGCCCCTCTCAACTCTCCCCTTTTCCCTATAAAAGCAAGTTCCCTGCCTTGTTCGCTGGATTTGCCTGTGGTCTGCCATTGTTCACACCTGCCAGTTTTACAATTCCTCTAGCTATTCCTGAATAAACTCCCATTTGTTAGTAAAATAACTGGCTAGGATATTATTAAAGTTGACAGCTGGTATCTGCAAACATCAACTTGCCCTCCTGCTGAAGGACTGGAGGAGTAGATCACCAACCCAGTGAAAAGAGAGCAGATCTGTTTTCTGGCTTCACTTGAGGGT
The DNA here is from genome assembly GCF_949987515.2 of Delphinus delphis. Taxonomy (NCBI): domain Eukaryota; kingdom Metazoa; phylum Chordata; class Mammalia; order Artiodactyla; family Delphinidae; genus Delphinus; species Delphinus delphis. The sequence goes on from NC_082688.1 coordinate 20,207,433, forward strand.
AAGCAAAAAGGAAAAAAACCAAAAAACAACCCCCAACATGGAAGTCATGAAAAAAACTATTGTACAGGAGATATGGGGCCGTGTCCAGGAGGTGAATAAACCTCCAGAAATGACCCACTACGAGTCATTTCAGACATCTTCCTAGAGCCTAAGAAGGTGTGGAGCCTGCAGAAAGCAACAAGATGAGATGCAGAGGAGGTGGGTGAGACAAGGGGAGTCGGCAAGGAAACTAGAAACACAGTGGCAGGACCCAAGCCATACTGGTGGCAGTGAACATTGGAACTGATGCCACAGATAGTTGAATTGGTGGTTCAGAGAAGAACACAGAAGAAAAAGACAAGTAAATAAAAATTACAATTGATAATATCATTTTAGAAAAATGGGGAAGAAGAGACAGCAGAGAAATGAAAAAAAATGGTGTCCATGAGTGAGAAACCAGAACAAATGAAACAAACTCTAGAATCAAAGAAGCAACACAAAGAAACTCTTCTGAGCTGCAAAAAGAACTGTGTGTACGGAGCAAAAGGACCCAGGACATTGTAAGCAACGCTACAGCAAAATTTTCAAAGGAGGAAAAAAAAAAAAAAGGAGAAATCCTAGAAAGTATCCAGGTAGAAAAGGCAACTTCGTAATGGGGACCAGGGGGAATGGGATGGAGACCAAACAGAATTGTCTATGCAATTCTAAATGTCCAAATGATAGGCGCTAACATGTACCCAGATGGTGCTGCACTATAGACCTTGTTCTGTTCGTTATTTGTTCACTTAACCCTGTTTTAGATCCATTCCAACGTGCCGTCCGTCCATCTCCTCGGTTGCTGTGGTTTGCCAGTGGCATCCCAGAATGGGTTTCCTCCATGTTGCTTCATTCCTTCTCGTAGGGATGGACACCTGCAGTGCTTCCTGTTTCCCGTTTCTCCCAAAGCACGCTCTCCTGGATGAGATTTTCTCCAGGCTATAAATCAAGGAGTGGGGTTGCCGGTTTTAGATTGTTCTTCAGAATGGAGAATGTTCTATTTGTATGGATAACCCTCCACTGCTGACGCATCGGGGCTGTTTCCCACATTTGCTCCTACACTTGGTACCATCCAACTTGCTATCTTGCTCATCAGACGGGTAGTATTGTTGTTTTGGTTTTTTGTTTTTATTTATTGAAGTATAGTTGATTTACATACACTCTGCTGTATGGCAGAGTGACTTGTTTTAATGCGCACTTCCTGGACTTCAGATGAATCTGAACACTCCTTCACACATTTATTTGGGAGCGATCCAGTTTCTCTTCTGGAGAATTGCCTGGCCATCTCTCTGACTGGTTCGAGAATTGAAGTGGCCACAGTCAGTCCTTTCAACCCAACCACCTCTTACATTTGCCTGGGTTGCAGTCTTCCCATAACACGTGTCTGCCGCTTTCCTGATGCCCGCCTCTTGTGGAAAGGTCAGGACACAGCAGGAGTCACCAATTCAGAGTCGCGTGGGGGCCAGATGACATAAATGACTCCAGGAAACCCATGTAAGACAGGAACACCCAGGGCACTGTTGGTCCTTGGCTTAAAAAAGACAACCACACAGTTGGTCCAAAGTACGTTTCTCAGAGACAGGGTAATTCAGTCTTAAATTGTATCCAATGTAGACACCTAGAGGAGTCCCCACTCCAGGCGTGTGTATACCTGCAGGTAAAGCGATTATGAGCACTTTTTTTTGTTTGTTTACCTGTACTTTCAAAATTGTGTGTAATAAACCTAAATTACCTGTGTAATTTTTAAGAATTAAAACAATCAAAATATTTTATTCAGGGTCTACATCAAAGCGTCCCGCCTTCTTTGCTCACTTGTTTTAGGTGGATTCATACGTGTCACCTCAGAAAGGCCTCTTTTAGGCCATGTACCTAAAACCGTGCCCTTGTCACTCTCTGTCCCCTCACCCTGCTATATTTTTCTTCATGTCCTCATCATCACCTGGCAGGATTTCACACATCTCTGTTGATTACTCTCTGTCTCCCCTTCTGTAATGTAAGCCCCGTGAAGGCAGGAATTCTGTCTGCATCATTCATGACTCTCTCCCAGCACCTTGGAACTGGTGCATAATGGGTGTTCAAATAACATTTTTTTTTTTTTTTTGCGGTACACGGGCCTCTCACTGCTGTGGCCTCTCCCGTTGTGGAACACAGGCTTCAGACGCGCAGGCTCAGTGGCCATGGCTCACGGGCCCAGCCGCTCCACGGCATGTGGGATCCTCCCGGACCGGGGCACAAACCCGTGTCCCCTGCATCGGCAGACGGACTCTCAACCACTGCGCCACCAGGGAAGCCCCCAATAACATTTTTAAATTAATTCTTGGCCAAATATCAAAGAAGATGCCCTTCTTCTTGCCAGACTTTAAAAAGACCTAAATGCTTCTCTTTAAAAGGTAGTGAGAGACAGTTCAGAGCTCCAAGAGACAGACATCAGTTGAAAGGGGTTTTCCACAAAGTTCCTTCTATTACCTACTCAGAATCATATCAAATAGTCATCAGATGTTGCCTGCACTGAGTTCTCAGCCCCCAACTAGGGAGGTTTCTCTCACTGTTTCAAACGTTCACTTGCAAAGATTACCCCTCCCCCATTACAGCTTAAGTGGCTCCTCTTCCATGGAGGTGACAGACATAGGTCACATCCAATAACTTTTGCCTTTGGGGAGCATTTAGAGATGAGCATTTATTTCTGATAAAAATATCAGAAAGCAAGTAATAACTTAGAGCAAGATAAAATGATTGTGAAAAAATCTCAGGCTTTTGTTCTCTCTCCTTGTTAAAACTTGGATCCTTTGTCTCTTGGGGTGGGTCACAGTTTATCGAGCCCATCTTTTCCCCCTTCCTTCCTTCCGCCTCCCTCCCCTGCTCACCCAGCACTTGTCTGTTCCAGAGGCCACTTGAGGTCCTCAGATCCGGAGATGAGCACAACAGTCTCTGCCCCCAAAGGGCTCACAGAGCAGTTGGGGGAGATGGGGTGTGGGGTGCCCTAAGCAGAGGGCAGCCTGGAGGCCTGGAGGTGAAGGGGCATGAAGAGGATTCGAGGGTAACAGTGAGAGTTGGGTCATCACCCTGCTCCAGGCTCCACGAATCACCCACAGCAATTGGCAAAAGCAAGTGCTCCGGGGTGGGCAAGGCTCTGGGGCAGCTAAGAGTCTCCCAGGACTGGGTCTCGGGGCTTCCTAGGGACTGGAACCAGGGAAAGGCCTGAGCCTCCTATCTGCTGCTATCTGAGAAGTGGCCACCAGGTGGCAGCAGAGTATCATTGTGGTCACCCATTCAGGTCTGAGTCCACAGATACCCAAGGCACCCTAGCATGGCGCTGTGGCCAGAGGAAGGGGTCAGAGTCAGGGTGTCAGAAGTGTATGTGCCTGTGTGTGCGCGTGTGCACTTATGTATACGTACAATGTCTGTGTATATATCCTGTGTGTGTGTGCTCACGTATGCATTGTGTGCACCTGTGTGCATCTGTGTACACGTGTGTATACGTATGTGTGGGTGTGTGTATGTGTATGAGTTCTTGTGTGTGTAGGCACATGTGTATATGTCTGTGTATGTGCGTGTGTGCCTGGCCACATATTTGAAGACGTTTTTTAGCAAAGGATCCTAAGTCCATCTAGCAAGAATCCCCCTACCCTTGACATCCAAGTCCTTGGCCTGCCTTTAGCAGAATCCTGTTAGGCCAGTCTAGCAAGCACCTCCCTACCCTTGAAGCCTGCTCTTAGTAACTTTCTGTCCACCGACCCCTCATTCTGCTCCTTGCTTAGGAGTCCCCAGCTGTCTTTGCTGCACTCAGAGTTGGGCTCAGTCCCTCTCCCCTACTGCAATAGTCTTGAACAAAGTCTTTACCATTTTAACAAGTGTCAGAATAATTTTTCTTTAATAAAGCAAGAGCAAAGAGTAGAGCGAGTGGGGGGAAACTGGAGGAAAGGAAGTCAGAGAGGTGGGAGGAGGGAGGCAGGCCAGGTCATCCCAAAACTCACCATGACTTCAGCCTCTGTGAGCCCTTCATCTCTCTCCCCTGGCTGTCCCTGTCCCTCTCGCCTGGACGCCTGCAAGAGGCTCCCTCTTTCAGGGAGACCCCTCTTTCAGGGAAACCCCCAGCCCATCCGCCACTCTGCAGCCAGAGGCTCCTCCAAAGCCCAGACCTGACCCTGTCCTTCCTCTTGAGGGCCCCCAGCCCACAGGCGGTCCAGCTCCTTGGCCTGGCGGGCAAGCCCTGAAGCTCAGAGCCCGTGGGCGGCTTCATGCTTCCTCCTTCCGAGCCTCAGCTCACCCCATTCCCTCTTGGAAATGTACATCTGAGTCCTACTCAATTTTCTAGGCCCAGCCCAGCCCTCACCTCCTCCAAGAAGCCTTCCCTGTTCTCTGCACCTGAGCTCCTTACCTCATAGCTAAGCAGGGTTGGTTCTGCTCCCAGAGCCAGCCCATCAGGCTCCCTGAGAGCAGGGACCATCCGCGACACCCTCTCTTCCCCGCTGTCTCGTGGGTCGTGGGTCACAGGCTACTCAGCCATCTTGGATGTTTTGGAGACAGAGGATGGGCCAGGATGGGCTCTTCTGATCCTTCTTGGCTGGGGTGGGACGAGAGGGTGGCACTGGGTTTGTGGTCACCATCACTGAAGCCCTGGATGTCAAAACCCTCAGAGTTTGTGTAGCACAGTGTTAAGAAGATGGGCTCTGGAGCCAAAGTGCCTGGGTTCAAGTCCTGGTTCCACCATTATTTAGCAGCTAAGTGACCTTGGAAAAATTATCTAGCCTCTCTGTGCTTTGTTTCCCCATCTGCAAAATGGGATAACAATAGGGTTGTTGTGAGAATAAAACAAATTAACACATATGTAAAGAACACTGACTTCGGCACATGGCAGGAAGTTAGGGTTATGCAATTATGAGCTATGATCGTTACAACTGGGTTCAAATCCAGTAGCATCTCTGTGACCTTGGACAAGTCAGTTAACATCTGGGCCACCAACATGCTGTCCACATACACACACAAATACACGCACGTATATGCACACGTGTACATAAACACATACACACAAACACATACATGCATACACGTGTACACCCACACAATTCTGTGTGTTTACTTTTTTACTGTCTTCCTTCCCCATCACAGACCTAAATGTAAGCTCCGTGAGGGAAGAAAGTTCAGCAGTGAGGCACCAGCTCCTAGCAAAGTGCCTGGCAAATAATAGGTACTCAATAAATATTTTTCAAATAAACGAACAGACCTCCATGAATGCACACAGCAAGGCAGGGAAAGCACCCAGGCAGTTTCCTCCACAGAGAGGGTCTGCGACTGTAATCTTAGAGGTGGACACCAGGGTGCAGCACAGGACCCAGTCACTTAGGCCACACTTAACCCTTGCCAAGGGAGCTGGAAGACTGGAACCCTCCTGCAACTCCTGGGAGGGGTGGGCTGGGCACCTTCAAACGCCACCCTCCATCCCTCCATGCCCAGGCTGCCAGGGAAGCTCTCACAGGTCAGATCCACACACATCACTCATTCCTTAGCCAAACCGATGGAATCACAGATTGTCACTTTCCTAGAGCTCAGAGCCTAGTGGGGAGGCAGTCTCTGAACAAGTAATTAATTACTTTAATTAAAGTAATTAAAGCAAACAAGTGTGTGCTCTAAGGCTGTGACCATGAAACACAATGCATGGAACACAGTGACCCTGTGCTTCAGGCTAAGATGTGATGGCCCACAAGAGTTAAGCAGGTGTCAGGGGAAGGAGATGGTGAGAGCGCTCAGGCAAAAGGAATAACCTGTGCAAGACCCTTAGGCAAGAATCCATTTAATCGTTGGCCCAAAGAAAGGAAGAGACTCCTTGAGATTACACAATGAAAAGCAGAGCCAGGGCTGGAGCCCAGGCTTTCTGGCTCTCCGTCCAAGGCTCCTTCCCTCATCCCTGGTTTCCCTTCCAATAAGCTTCATCTCTGTTCAGCTGCAGCAGCAGCTGTGCTGGAAGCAGAGGAATTTTGGCCCTGATACTGCCTGACCCAACTTCCCCAGTATACGAGCTGATAAGAGATTTTAATTCTGATGTCTAGACTAAGACAATGACCAAATGTCCTGCAGCAGATGGGACTGATAAGAGCCTATATTTGGGGAAACGAGGCTGCCCTCTCTGTGATCATGTTTCAGGGGTCCTCGGCCAAGGCAAAGGGACTGCTGGGGGCTGCAGAACTGAGCTTGGAGGCTTCTAACAGGGTAAGAACACTGGCTGGGAGTCAGAGACGCTTGGGAAGGTCCAGTTAAGACTGACCTTCCTCTAGATGAACATTCCGGGGAGACTGAGCCGGGGACAGGGCAAACCAGTTTTATCAGAAGGGATAGATAAGGTTGTACTGGAAACAAAACAACTTCTACATCCAAGAGGCTTAAAACCACAAAGATGTGGGCCTCCCTGGTGGCGCAGTGGTTGAGAGTCCGCCTGCCGATGTGGGGGACACGGGTTCGTGCCCCGGTCCGGGAAGATCCCACATGCCGCGGAGTTGCTGGGCCCGTGAGCCATGGCCGCTGAGCCTGCGCGTCCGGAGCCTGTGCTCCGCAACGGGAAGAGCCGCAACAGTGAGAGGCCCGCGTACCGCCAAAAAAAAAAAAAAAAAAAGCACACACAAATATGTATTTCTTGCTCATACAAAGTCCACCATAGGTGCAGCAGGACCTCAAGCTGGCTGAGCGTGGGCCCTGCATTTCAACATGGGAAGAGAGCACAGGGAAAGAGGAGCGTCTGCCATTAAATGCCGCCACCTGGTGGTCACAGTGAGGCACGTGGCAAGGCCCAACCTCCAGCTGGCGGTTCTGCGCAATCATCCCATGTGATCTGGTCTGAGAAGCCCTCATGTCCGCTGCCCACCGTGGGATGGACAGTCATAGACACCTGCGAAGCCACCATGGAGCCAGCCCTCACTTAGCTGAGCATCCCCAAAAGGCCATGGACAACCTGCCATGGGCGGTCACGTCATTTACTGAGCTCTTGCTATCAGCCGTGTGCTCCCTGGGCACTACGATAACATTTAATCCCCATGACAACGCTGCAGGTAGGTACCAATATCCCCCGTCCCCATTTTACAGATGAGGAAACTGAGGCACAGGCAGGTTTAAGCAATTTGGCCAAGGCCACACAGTATGTAAATGCCAGAGTAAGACTCCACACCCAGTCATCTAACCTTTGAAAAGGGGGATTTAAAAAGAGAGAAAAGGGGATTTTATGAGGAGCAGCTTCCATAATAAGTGAGATTTTGAGTGGTGGATGGGTGAAGAGGGTGTTTAAGACATTTTTCTGTCATGTAAGTCCTGCCTTTATGTCTCTTAGAGAGATTTCAGTAAAGATGTATGGCTTTTTGGTGACTTTCTTCTTTTATGATTATTTGCATTTTTTTAAATTTCGAAACGTTTCTAACCCACTGAAGAGTTGCAAGCATACCCTTCATGGAGATCCACCAACTATTAACGTCTTGCCGTACCCGGGTCACCTCTCCCTCCTCCTCTCTCTGTCTCTGTCTCTGTCTCTCTTTGTCTCTCGCTCTCCATAGACACACACATCTCATGTTGACCAAACCATCCAAAGGTAAGATGGGGCCTCATGATACTTCATCCCCAAACCCTTCACCGTGCCTCTCCCAGGAACAAGGGCACACTTCTCCCACACAACCCCACACCAAAGATAATCAACACTCTTTAGACAAATCACCCAACACGACATCCACACTCCCATTTGTTTATTCTTCCCGATCCAGGATCCAGTGAAGCGTCATGTGTGGCATTGGGCAGCTGCGTCTCCCCAACTCCGTTCCTCATGGTACTAGCCCCTTTGAGGAACCCTGACCAGATGTCCTGCAGAGTGTCCCACGAGGCTCCCACGTCAGCTTCAGGCCAAATGTTTCCATCAAGGGCGGCACAGGCCGTCAACCCATCTCACCATGGCCGGGGCCCAGCCTGAGGGCCCCGTGGAGGTGGTGACAGCCAGGCCCCTCCAGCAGCAAAACATGCTCCCCTCTAACGTTAACAAGTAATCTTTGGGGGGATGCTTCAAGACTGTAAATATCCTGTTCCCCAAGAACTTTCACCCTGTGCTCTTAGCATGCCTCCATGGTTCCTGCCTGCCTCGCTTACCACGTTGGAGGTTACGCTATGTTAATTTCCTAATTCTTCAAGCAGACAGATAGAGCAGGCCTGGTCCTTTTGGATGTGGCATCATCTGAGCCTGTCCCGGGCCACCCAGTGCTTTCCAGGTCACGCTGAACAGCAGGAGGAAGGAGGGTAGGCAGGCTGCTGCAGGGGAGGAGGCTGGGGCCAGCCACAACTTCAGCCCCAACTGGCCGTGGGGCCCAGGGGTGGCCCTAGGACCAGCAGCATCTCTCACCTGGGAGATTACTGGAAACTCGGGTCTCTGAGTTGGAATTTGCATTCCAGCAAGGCCCCTAGGGGATACGTGTGCCTGTGGATGTCTGCGGAGCTCAGTCTCTTCGAGCTTCCGCCTTTCCAGGTGACAGCAGCGCTGCTCAAGTCTGGCCTTTTCAGAAAAGCAAAGTCTAATACCTGCCTGTGCAAGACAGTGATGATGGCAATGATGATGATGATGGTGATGATGACGGTGACAACAACTACCATATTTCTTTCTTTGTTAAACAACAAATGTCTGAGCTCACTTCTAAGGGACGGAAATGAGCTCAGGTATTTAACCAAGACTTCTGAATGGCATGTTTATAATAAATAAGAAAAGTGGAGGACTTCCTTGGTGGTGCAGCGGTTAAGAATCCTCCTGCCGATGCGGGGACACAGGTTCAAGCCCTGGTCCGGGAAGATCCCACATGCCGCGGAGCAACTAAGCCCGTGCACCACAACTACTGAGCCTGCGCTCTAGAGCCCACATGCCACAACTACTGAAGCCCGCGCACCTAGAGCCCGTGCTCTGCAACAAGAGAAGCCCGCGCACCACAAGGAAGAGTAGCCCCGACTCGCCGCAGCTGGAGAGGGCCTGTGCACAGCAACAAAGACCCAATGCAGCCAAAAATAAAAATAAATAAATAGTATTAAAAAAAAATTTTTTTTAGAAGAGTGGAATTTGATGGAGGAAGGGGTCTGAGGGGTATTAATCAGAAATTCCATCAGTTGGGTTGACTTGGGCGGTCCCAGGGCCACATAGTTTCTCCCTCAAGTTTCTCTTCTACAGGAGAGTGGAACACGCACCAGCAGGAGGGTGGGGAGAGGGATAGAGCCAAGCAAGGCAAAGCCTGCCATTGCCTTGAAGTCTCCTCAGCTTGTGTTTTATCTTCAAAACGCGAGCCAAATTCTCCTTCTGTTCCATAATATATCCATGTTTGTTTCAACATGTTAAAAATGTTCTGAATTGCTATCAACAGAGAATATCCTTCCTACCCTACTGATCCCACGGCCTTGTCCCCCTCTCCCTGGTACAGCCCCAGGACCCAGCGGTTTGTGATGGGTGTGAAGCAGGCAACTTAAGGTGACCTGTACACCTGCCTGAGGACGCGCCCACGACTGCAGAAGGGAGCGGAGAGGCTCAGATTTGTCCAGAATCACCGCCGGGTGAGATGATGTCGCTCTGCACAGCCCTCACCTATGTCCAGTGCTTCTGTCTGCAAAGGTTTCACTTCTAACCCCGCCCCCGCATTGGGTTTTATACAAACCCTGTGGGCCCTGCTGGTCAGGGATTATGACCATCCCCATTCTATGGATGAGAAAACTAAGACCGGGAGAAGGAAAACAACCCACCCAAGATTACCCGGCACGTTACTGGCAGAAATGTTTCACAGACTCAGATGTCCTGACTTCCAGACCGCTGAGTCTTCCTGCTGGCCTGTCCCTGGAGTCTGGGCCCTTCCCCCATGAGGGTCCCGCAGAAGAGCTGGCAGGGCCAGGAGCCCCTCTGGTGTTGCCAGGGGCAGAGAGAGGCCAGCTCCCACCTGCTTGGGCGAGGCAGCCACGGGCTCAGGGTAGGGGCGCTTCTGCAATGCGAGCCAGGTGAGCAGACGGCGAGGCCCTCAGAACAAGGCAGCAGCAGAGGGGCGCATTTCCAGGGCCTGCTGGATCTCCCCAGGCTCATGAGCAGCCTGTGTATGGCTGTGCAGGGCAGGGAGGGCAGGCAAGACCTTGATAAGGAGTCAGGTCTCAGCCCAGGTGGGGGACGTTTTCTCACAGTCGGGGCTAACCTTGTCCAAGGCAGCCAGGAGCTATCCCAGCAGAGGCTGGCTGACCTCACTCTCCAAAGGGGATGCTGAGGAGGTTCTTGGGCCAGGCACCGTGTCGAGGCTCTGAAGCCCCTTCTGATAGGAAGGTGAAGCCAGCTTCAATGCTGTGGCCCTTACCATCATTTTCAGCTTTTCCATGATAGGTAGTAGAGGACCCCAGAGCTGCTGTCCCCATGTGGTCTGGAAGAAGGTAGTGGGTCTCCTGAGGAGGAGATGACCACAGAACTAGAAACCAAGAAACCTCCATCCAACCCCACAGCGTTGCTTCACAGATGCTGTGTGTCATTGAGCAAGTCACTTCACCACTCTGAACTCTCAATTCCCTTCCAGGGAGTGAGACTACTGCTCTTCCTATTGCAAAGCACTGCTTTTGGAAGCTCACAAGAAATGAACAAGGGGCCAGATTTTCAAAATATACTCTCTGCTGCACAGAAGACCTTAGTTTACTCTTATCCCATTTTTCCGATGGAAAAAACTGAGGCCCAGAGAGGAGAAGCAGCTTGCTCAAGTTCACACAGCGCATCAGAGACAGTCTCAGGGCTTGAACCCAGGGTTTCCATTCCTAGTTCAGAGCTGTCTCTCTCAAAATACCCCAGGAACTGGGTCACTGAAGTAAGGCAAACACTCTTTCCCCTGGGGAGATGGGTCTGTTTGCCAGTAAGTGGTTAAGGAGCCCATTGTGGTCTTGGGGCAGAAGTTCACCTGACCGAACATGTGGACACTGGCTACCTTCCCTTTCCTAGAAGGTCAGGGGTGTCTCTTGTGTCGCTCAGGCCACACAAGAAAGATGCCCATGAGTCCCTTGCCACTGGAAGGCTGGGGACCCCAATCACCACCCTAATTTGTATAGCATGTCAGAGTTCACAAAGGACGAGGTGACCTGGGGTAAATCCCTGCCCTGGACCTCAGTTTCCCCATCCGTAAGACACACCAGAGGTCGGGCTCCCTCTCTAATTACCTTTGGCTTAGAACACAAAAATGAAGGCTTGCTTTTGTTCTCAAATCGAACAGATTAAAATATTCCGCTCTGAGGCAGCTTCCTTCTGAGCCCAGCCCTCCCCCAGCGCTAGCGTCCCAGCAACCTCCCAGGCCCAAAGGCTCCTCTGGCAGTGGTCCAGAAGCGGCCCAGGCACATCTGCTTCCACTCAGCATCCTCCGCCTGCCACTCTGCCGAGGACTTGGCCCGTGGCTTCATGGCTCTCAGGGACTGGAGAGACGGTGGGACCCAATTAAGGAAGAGACAAAGGCCCCTGACAGGGCGGCCCTTCCAGTTCCCACAGGGCCCTCCCTGCCCTGGAGCAGCAGCCAGACCCAGGGGCCAGCTGGGCGGTAGCTGAGTGACCAGAGGGTGAGCTAGTGGGGAAGAGGAGATGCTAAGAGGCCTTGGGTGGTTTACTCAGGCACAGACCCTGCAGGGGCTAAGGGGCGGGGAGGGAGGGCAAGAGCCAGAGGTCTGCTCCAGGCCCTGGGTGCTGGAGGGGAGACAGAGGGGCAGCTGGGGCCTGGTGGTGGACGAGGTCACTGGCTCCAGCGATAGACAGACCTGAATTCAAATCTGTACTTTGCAACCTCAGACACACTCCGACGTGCTCTGGTTCCCCACCTGTCAAATGGGTCTGAACTGTTACCAGCCACACAGTCATTGTGAGACTTGAATGAGCCAAGCTACGCAAAGTATCTTACACATTGTACATGCCAAGGACACTGTAGTTACTATTTTACTACTATTATAGTAGCCCCCGCCCTTATCCACAGGGGATGGGTTCCAAGACGCTAGTAGATGCTTGAAACCACAAATAGTACCGAACCCTATATACACCCCATATATATATATACCCTATATATATATATACACACCCCAATAAATAAATAAATAAATATGTATTTATTTATAAATAAAGTTTAATTTATAAGTTGGGCACAGTAAGAGATTAGCAGCAGTCATTAATAATAAAATAGACCAATTATAACAACATACAGTAATAAAAGTTACGTGAATATGGTCTCTCTCTTTCAAAATATTTTATAAATTGAACGCCTTTTCCATCTTCACCAAGCATCGATCATGCACTGTGGCCCTAATTTTACAGTTTGAGGTACACCAGCAAAACTGGCAAGAATTTCTTATTCCTTCTTCACAATTTCACGAATAGGTTGGTTCTTAGTAGATCTCAGCAACCTCAGCATATGATTTTTTTTTTCTTACTATGTTGAGAATTTTCACCTTTTTACTTACAGGAAGCACTTTACGGCTTCTCTTCGGCAGATCCGAATTGCCGGCGGCATCGCTACTCTTGAGGTTTGGGGCCTTTATTAAGTAAAGTAAGAGTCCCTTGAATTCAAGCACTGTTATACCTCAGCAGCTGATCTGATAACCAAGAGGTGGCTAACAGGCAGGTAAAGGGGTGATTCACGTCCCAGGCAGGACAAAGATGGATGGGGGTAGATTATTTCATCACGCTACTTAGAACAGTGTGCAACTTAAAACAGATGAATTGTTTATTTCTGGAATTTCCATTTAATATTTTTGGACCATGGTTGACCACAGGTAACTAAAACCGTGGAAAGCAAAACGGCAGATAAGGGGAGAATGCTACACTATTATTAAAATTAATGTTGGAGAGAATGAAGAAGGTCCAGTTCAATATCTCACTTCCAATATATTGCCCCAAATGGTGAGCTGGGCAGGCTTCTGAATGTCCCTATGGCTACAACGTAGAGGGACAGAGCTGGAAGTCCCATGGGGATTTGATGGGTTGAATCAGACCCGGGGGTCAGAGGCAGGCTTGGTCCTATGATGTCCCGCCAAGCAGTCACTGCGGCCTCAAACCCACAGGGGACCAGGACCCACAGGGTCTGACCTTCCAGTTCTGAAACTCCAGAGGTCCTCACTCCACAAGGTGGGGTTTTAAATCTAGTTTAAGAATGAAGGACAGTAGAGCAAGGCCTACGAGTCCCTGGGGGCAGGATGACCTGCCCTTCTAAGCAAGGAGTGTGACTTTCCAGCCAGGGAGTGACCACCAGGTCAGCCGGACTTGTGAGCCTCATTTCGAACGCCAAGGGCAGACTCGGCACCCAGGTTGAGTGCGGGAGCTGTTTTCTGTAAGGCCCGACTCCTGGGACTTGGCAACCCAGGGAAGGGGACTGACTGCCCTGAGGCAGTGCACGAATATTTGCGGAGCACTTACATTGTGCCAGGCCCTGGGCTGAGCCTGGGGACACAAAGGGCACACAGACGTGGTCCCTGCTCCCCTTCCAGGCCATGGGAAACACACACACACACACACACACACACACACACACGAGAAAGAATTACAGCTGAGGACTGTGAAGGAAGCAAACCAGGACTGTGACTGAGAAAAACTGGGTGACGACTGTTGCCCCCAGGATGGTCAGAGAAGACTTCTTCAAGGAGGAGATAGAGCGTGAGAAGGTACTAGGTAGAAAGAGGGGGCAGGGATGAAGATGCTCCCACGTTTCTCCTTTGCAAGGTCCTGTGACCTTGCAGTTCGTCCCACTAAAGATGCAGAGTCTATTTCCCCACCCTTGAATCTGGGCTTGGCCATGGACTCACTTTTCCAATAGGCTATTAGGAGACCTGACCTACACAGAGGCTGGAAAACATGCTTGCAGGAGTCTACCTTCCGGTGGACTCCTGCCTTCACCCCCAGCAAGCCTACTGGAGAGATGAGAGAGGCACGTGGATGAGAGCCAAGTTGTCTCAGCCATGGCAGCCAAGGCCAGGCTAGACCAGCCAACAGCCTTCGGATCACCCACATGTAAGGGACCCCAGCCAAGATCAGCAGAGCCACTACCCAACCCACCAGTGACCCAAGATGTATTAGTGGCCCCAACCAAGGTCAACCAAGCCCCAACCAGACCATCAGAGCTATTTGGCTGACTCACTGCCTCCTAAGAAATCATGAATGATTGTTGTTTTAAGTTACTATGTTTGGGGATGGTTTGTTAACTGATACGGGGGAAAGCATTCCAGACAATGAGAATGGCATTTAAAAAGGCTCAGAGGCAAGAAAGAGCTTCATGGGTTGCGAGAAACAAAAAAGAAGGCCAGCACAGTTGGAATGCAGTGAGGGACCAGACAGGAGAGAGAAAATGAGATCCAGGAGGTGGATGGGAGCCAGATCATGCAGGGTCTTGATAGGGGCTTGGATATCTTTCTGAGTAGAGAGGGAGCCAGTGGAAGGTTGTAAGAACATGGTAAACTTCCCTCTGGCCGTCCTGGGGAAATGAATTGGAAGGAACAACAGTGGAAGTGAAGAGGCCATTTATGGAGTTCTCCCCTTTGCAAAGCAGGGGCTGGTCACGCCAAGCCTGTGAAGTAGGCATTCGGGGTAAATTGAAGCCCAGGGAAGGGGCTAAAATGAGTGGGATGCAGCTTAAAAAGTGCTTAAAGGGAAATTTATAGCTTCAAATGTTTATATTAGAAAAAAGATAGGTTTCAAATCAATAATCTAAGCTTCTACTTGTTGAAGCTTGAAAAAGAAGAACCAATAAACCCAAAGGAAGAAAAAGGGAGGGAATACTAGGGAACAGAAATCAATGAACCATAAGAGAAAAAACAATAGAATAGAATAAGTCAATAAGATCAAAAGATGTTTATTGGGGAAAAATTAATAAAATTAATAAACTTCTAACCAGATTGATCAAGAGAAAAAAGAACGAAGACACAATTACCAATATTAAGAAAGCAGAAGGAGCATCGCTATAAATCCTAACAGCACAATAGGGGATAATACAAACAGTATTATGTTAATAAATCTGAAAATTTAGATTAAATGGGCAAATTTCTTGAAGGACATAAATTACCAAAACTAACTCAAAAAAAAAAAATAGAAGATCTGTATAGTCCTATATCTATTAAAGAATTAGATTTGTAATTAAGTTTCACACAAATAAAACTCCAAACCCAGATGACTTCACTGCTGAATTCTATCAAATATTTAAAGCAGAAATAACACCAATCTTACACAAACTTTTTAAAAGAATATAGGAGGAGGAATATCCCAGCTCATTCTGTGATACCCATCATTCCATGATACCAAAATCAGAGACAATACAAGTTGAAAGAAGGAAAGAAAGAAAGAAAGAAAGAAAGAGAAAGGGAGAGAGGAAGGGAGGGTGGGAGGAATTACAGAACAATATCCCTCATAAACAGAGAGGAAAAATCCTCTAAATTTTATACAAAATTTGAACAAATTGAACACAGCAATGCATAAAATGACCAAGTACATTTATCCCAGGAATGCAAAGGTGTTTTAACATTTGAAAATTAATTAATATTATTCACAATATTGACAGAATAAAGGAGAAGAGCCACATGACTATCTCAATAAATTCAAATAAAAATGGACAAAATTCAATACTCATTCATTATTTAAAGCTCTCAGCAAACTAGAAATAGAAGGAAATTCTTCAATTTCATAAAGAATGAAGTGAAATCATCGTCCCTGCCCTGAGCAACACTTACAGTCTGGATGGGGAGATAGACACATAAACATCTATAATCCAGTGCTAAGTGCTGTGAAGAATGGATACAGAAAGTTCAGGGATGAACAGAGGGGTGTGTGTGTGTGTGTGTTTGTGTGTGTGTGTTAGCAGAACTTGAAAGGCTGATTCTATTTTTTTTAACATCTTTATTGGAGTATAATTGCTTTGCAATGGTGTTAAGTTTCTGCTGTATAACAAAGTGAATCAGCTATACATATACATATATCCCCATATCTCCTCCCTTTTACGTCTCCCTCCTGAAAGGCTGATTCTAAAATGTATACAGAACTTGAAAAGAACAAGATACTCAAAGAAAATATTGATATAAGTTGAAGGAGTTGCTCTACCAGCTGTCAAGACTTGTATAAAGCTATAATACAGAAAAGTCAAGCTGCTGTAAAGTGTGATGTTGGTACAAGAATGGACACACAGTCTGATGGAACGAAATACAGAAACAGCCCCACACATAGATGGACACTTGACTGAAGACAAAGATGATGTGGTGAGGAAAGGACAGTGTTTACAATAAATGATGCTGTTTAGGGATTGCCATATGGGAGGAAAAAATGAACCTTGACCACTATCTCACACCATACCAAACAAAAAAATGCCATGTAGATTGCAGACCTAAATGTGAAAAGCAACTATAAAACTTTGAAAAGATATTATGAGCCCAAGCTAGGGAAGGCCTTCTCAAAAAGCACTAAACATAAAGGAAAAGTTTGATAAATTTGATACGTTAAATCTTAAAATGTCTGAACCCCCCAAAATGCAATTAAAGGAGTGAAAAGATAAGGGTGGGAGAGAATATCGACAACACATATCCGACAAAGAACCCATTTCCAGAGTAAATTCCCACAATCGAATGAGAAAAAGAAGGGATAAATGACTTGAAAAGACACCTCCCCCAGAAAATCCAAATGGCTAATAACAGTGAGAACAGGTGTTCAAGCTTACTGGTAATGAGAGAAATGCAAATTTAAATCATGAGATGCAATAACATACCCACTAGATTGACAAAGATTAAAAATCTGGCAATGACAAGTGTTCACAAAGATGTGAAGCAATGGGAACTCTCATTCACTGCTACGAGAGGATAAGTTGGTACAAACACTTTAGAAAACAGTTGGCATTATTTCATACAATTGATGTAATGCATCTCCTATGACCCAGCAATTCCAGTCCTAGGTATATAGCCTGAAACTTGAGTGCTCATCTGCTACAGAAAACAAAAAGGAAAGTTTATAGCAGCACAGTTAAAATGTCCATTGGCAGAAGAATGAATAAATAAATGATGTCATATGATAAAAAACTGTACTCAGAGAAAGTTAATGCACTGCAATTATACACCCCAATGTGGACGAGCTTCGCAAACATAATATTGAGCCAAAGAAGCCAAGCCCACACAAAAATATGTGCAGTATGATTCTGTGCACATCAAGTTCCAAAAAGTGGGCAAAATGAAACTCTGTGGTTTAGGAATGCCTTTGTAGTAACAAAACTATAAAATAAAGCAAGAAATGATCAAAACTTAAGGTCATGGCTAACTCTAGTGGGAAGAGAAAGGCACACAGGGAGTTCTGCTTGCTGATTGTGTTCTATATCTCTACCTGGGTGGGAGTTAAGTGGGTGTTTGCTTTAAAATTATTTGTTAAACTGTACACATATTTTGTGCACTTTTCTATATGTATAAATATTCCAGAATAAACAAAGTAAGACAAGAAAGAAAGTGATGAGAAACATGAAGACAGGAGAGAAACAGTGCCTGAGGAAATCAGGGAAGACTTCATGGAAGAGCGGGTCCATTCAGCAGATGCATACTGAGAGTCCTCCACATACCAGACCCAAGATGACAAAAGTAAACAAAGACAAGACACACTCCCTGCCCCCGTGGAATTTATAGTCCAGGGAGGGAGACAGACAGGAATCAAATAGCACACTGTAAATGTTTAACTGACAGAACCCCTTGGGGATCTTGGGCATCTTTATACCCCTTGGGGGTAAAGGCCAGGGGTCCTAGGTTCTGAAGAGTGAATATGGTTTGTTCGGGAATGGTGAGATCGGAGCGGGCAGCACCAGTGAAAGTTCTCAAGTGGGAGGAAGCTTGGCCCCAAAGAGCTGCTGAAAAGCTCACATGACCACGTGCAGAGAACCACTGAGGAAGTGGCATGAGATGAATAGCATGGAGAAATGGAAGAGGATATTTGAACTGGGCTTTGAGGGCGGATAGGAGTTCACCAGGAAGAAATGATAAAATCCTTAAAGACTGGGATTTTGCTACATATGCCTAGTACATAGATGTGCTCAGTAAATACATGCTGATTTCTCTTGGAAAGTAAAAAGTCAGAGAATAGAAGAAGGATTTAGAGGTTGTAAAACTGGGGCCACTGACCTTGGCCTGGATGAATGGGGGTGCAGCTGTTGCAGGGCTGGGGGAGGGAGTTTTCCTAGCATCCTGCACTCTATCTCATCTGTCAGCAGCTTTAGTGGTCCATGAAATCACCAACAGAGGAAGGAGGGATCTGGAAAGGAAAACTTCGAGAGACAAGCCATCTGCACCTGGAAGCAGCTGACACACTGGCCGCCACCGACACCACGAAACTGGCTTGCAGCGCCTCTTCCACACCCGTACCCTAAACCCCAGGGTCTCATGAGGGTGACAGAAGCAGGGCCTGGGGACACTGGAGCCAGACGCAATCAGAGAGAGCAGCTGCGGCTGCGGTGGCTTCAGGAATCTGGTTGTTAGTGGGCAGCTGAGGGAGCCTCGCTGTCTCCCCTGTGTTTACTTGGCTCCACTGAGGGGCTGGAAATTTGATCTCCGTGGGGACCAGGCTCTGGTCAGCCCCTGCCTAGAGTCTCTGACAGAGCCCTGGCCTCTCAGAGCTGCTCAGGAGACATCCTGTTATCTGGGAAACTGAGACCAGAAAGCAAGCAGAGGCAAGAATTGCCCAATCATAACTGAATGATAGCAGCCCCCATGGATGGGGGGCTTATAACGTGCCAAGCACTGGGCCAACCCTTGCCAGGAAAGTATTTTTGTTTAACAGTTGGGGAAACTGAGCCTCAGAGAGGGCAAGTAACTTGTTCAGGGTCACACAGAGCTAGAACTAGGCTGAGTCCAGATCTGCCCAATTCCAAAACCTGTGCCCCTAACCACCTTCCCATCCTGTCTCCAAGGGCAGTGTTCGCTATATGCCTGGGATGCTGGAAATCCAGCCGCTACAGCCAGGGGCTCCTGGAAGTTCTCCATCCACGGTGACCTCCCCTTCGTGACTAACCCTAGAGTTAGGGACATCTGTCCTCACCTAGCCTGACCACCATCCCACAGAAAGCCTTGATCTCCTGGTGACCTCTCCTATCCCACCTTCCTTGAGCCCCTGCACCCCTGCCTGGGCTTCTCACTGCCTTGAATGCCTCTGGAATGGGTCTGCAGATACCAAATTTCCGTAGCAAGAATTCCTCCTCTGAACCAGCCATAGAGGGTAAACCCATAAGGATGGGGGCTGGCCTGTTGTCCCCAGGACCCCCACCATGTGCCACAGCACCTGGCACAGAGAAGGAATGAGAAAGGTCCCCAGCTTGGGCATCTAGTGTGGGAATATGTGGCACACTGAAGAAAGGCAGTTCTGCCGCGTAACAGCTGTGTGGCCCCAGGCACGGGATGAAACCTCTCTGAGCCCACTTCTCCCTCCACAAAATAGGGTTATTTTTTTCATTCATTCCATGATCTCGTGAATGCAAAGGGCTTAGCGCCCAGCAAGTGCTCAATAAATATTACATCCTGGATTTGAACTTTGATTTTTTTGTTTGTTTGTTTGTTTAGCTTTTGACTGGTTTTCAGGCTCTTTCTTCTAGCAATGTGCTACAAGTTTCTGGGGAATAAGGACCACGTACCCATTGCCAACACACCCAGCACAGTACCAGGAATATGGCCGATACTAAAACTCCATTGTTGATTTGAAAACTTACCTTTCCCATACTTCTCCATTTCTCTAAGCCTTGTTAAACCTGTTTACAACTTCAGACTGAATCCCTCTCAGAGTAAACGATCCAAGTGAATGCTTTATCTGGTTGAACTAAGTGTCTAGCCTTAATCCCTCTTGCTATAATTCCAGCCCATTTTCTCACACTGTGTCCTGAGGTGGGAGCAGCTGTTCTTTTTCCCCTGGAGCGGTCACATGCCCTAAGCAGGAAGAAAGTAGCCCCCATCCCCACTCCCAACCCGGGAATGTTCCTGCTACCTTTCCTACAGGAAATTTCTGCATCGAATTGCTTTCCTTTTCTTTGATGCAATAATGCTTCTTTGGGCTAGTCATTCCCCAACCAAGCCTTTTAGGGGAATACTCCTGAGCCTTCCCAGCTTGGGGAATTCCAAGGATGTCAAGTCAGACATCCAGGACCCTCCCCACTGCCCAGGAGACTGGCCCAGGCCCCTTCTTGTTTGGATGGGGGAAGCAAAGGTCCCCCACTGGGTTGGTGGCACAGCTGGTCCTGACTCACTGTCTTCTGCTCCCAGGCCTCTGGACCCACCCGTGGGGCTCTCATGCCCACTGTCTCCTGAGGCAGTGTTCCCAGCCCAGGAGAACAGAAGGGTTAGACTTTCTGCATAACGAATGTCAGGGACACAGTGGTCACCAAGCCTCCTGTCATTCTTCCTGGAATTTTGTGCCCATATCCTGTGTCACCACCTGCGACCCAGAGTGCAGACGACTCCTTGTGGGGTGACCACACCAGCAGGGCCGGCACTCTTGGTGAAGAAAACAAAACTGTGTCAGTTTATCGTGGACACACACTCACACCAGCTCCATATGTGCTAAGGGCAGCACAGTGGCCTCCTGGGTCTGCGGGCCTTCTTAGCACACCCTGGCTCTCAAACCTTGTGACCAGGCCTGGAAGCTCACGAGCAATTCCCACAACCCTTCCCAGAGCCTAAAACTGAGTCACAGCGTTGAGTCCTAGAGCCAGAAATCATCTGCTCTCCTGCCCAGAGCAGAAAACCCTCTTCCAGTGCCTGTTGACAGGGAGCTCATGATCTATCAAGGCACCTCCCCCCACTGCTAGACAATCCCGGAGGCTGCCTGGAGGAGCACAAGGAACAGGGCTATGGGGTCAGAGAGACCTGAGTTCCAACCCGGACTCCAGTGCTTGCTAGCTATGTGGCCTCAGGGAAAGTGGCTTCACCTCTCCGAGCCTACATTTCTCCATCTGTACAATGGGGAATAAAGCATTTGCCTCATGGAAATGATGTGAGAATTAAATGAGAGGACATAGGGAAACCTGAATGTCAGCTGCAGTCTCCCCGCCCCTGGAGATAACGGAGCAGTGACCATTGTCACGATAACCACTGATTCTACTGAGAAATGTATGTCATGGACGGTGCTCCGCGCCTCATGTGGGTTATATTATGTAATCGATTTGGACCGATGAAATAATAGAGGCCGGGATTTAGACCCAGGTAACCCCAACTGGGAACTGCTTATTTAACCGCTGTAATACATGCCTCTTCAAACCTGCTGACGGTAAGCGTTCAGTAAATGCTCGTCAGCATTAGGGCTATAATTACTGGATTGCCAGGAATCTCTCACTCCAGCCTAAAGCCCTCTCCCAGATTTCAGCATGAGGCTTTCGCCTGCTTGTAGACTCTCTGCTTCCAAACGTCTCAGAGCTGATTCAGTGTGGATCGTTCAGTATCCCCAGAAGCACTCTCTCAGTTTCTTGTGCCTCTACTGAGATGCAACACTCAGCCCCTTCCTCAACGGCCAGGAAAAACTCCTTCCCCCAAGGCATCTGTGGGTGTGCCCTAGATCTAACTGAAGATGGGATGTGGGAAAATGTTTACACTGTGGAACACAACTTTATACTGGACATCTGACCTTGCCTTTTTTTTTTTTTTTTTTTTTGTGGTACGCGGGCCTCTCACTGTTGTGGCCTCTCCCATTGCGGAGCAGCACAGGCTCCGGACGCGCAGGCTCAGCGGCCATGGCTCACGGGCCCAGCCGCTCCACGGCATGTGGGATCTTCCCGGACCGGGGCACGAACCTGTGTCCCCTGCATCGGCAGGCGGACTCTCAACCACTGCGCCACCAGGGAAGCCCAGACTTTGCCATTTTTAAGCATCCTTTTCTCCCCAACCCCACGCCTCCAAGAATTTTTCCCTGTTCAGTTTGCATCATAGGAATCCCGCCCTCAAGGGCCCAGCACTCCACACACGAGGGTCTCCTCTCTCCTCCCCATCACACCCCCTCCCCCTGCACCCAACTCCAGTGTGTCAGGGATGGGAACTCGGCCGCCTCCAGCCCTTCATCCCAAACCTTCCCGGAGTCACCCCCATCAAGGGGCTTTCCAGTTAACTAGACCCACCCTTTTCCAGGGCAAGGGGACCTTTGACGTGTCTTCATTCTTTGGCTCCATAACCATAACAGCGCAAGGAAATTCTTCCTCAGGTTAAGTAGCAACAAGCGTTTTTTTTTTCCAATAATAATCCCAAACCATCAAAAGTTCCAGACCTTGGAAGTTATCTTGCCTAGAATTTCTATGAGATACAAACAGCCCTCACGGCATGGGACGGTCCTGTGCAGAGCAGGACGTTTATGATTCCTGGCTTTGCAGCACTATATGTCAATAGCTCCCCACGTCCATCATTGTGACAACCGAAAATTCTCCCCCCACGTTTCCAAAGCCCCATAGCTCTCACTCCTACTCACGCACAAGCACACAGCATGTAAACGTACACTCACACACACACACACACACACACAGCGCAGAACTACTTCCCTCTTTCTTGGTGAAGGGTAACAGAATGTACCACCCCAATATATGTCTCTTTGGTAAATCGATTACTGTGAGTTGTAGGCACTTAAACAGCAGCAAATGCAAGGAAAGGCTTCCTCTGAACTCTCTGTGTCTGCCTCCAGATAGAGCCTCCAAAAGGAACTCAGTGGTCGTCGATCTCCTCCCCTGGAGTGTCGTCAACCAGGGGAATTGAATCTAGACACAGTAGAGACTAGACATCGATGCCACACCCACACAAGCTTCATCACAAACCTAATTTATTGGCCTGTCTGCTCGCCACATGACAGGCCAATAAATTGGGACACAAGGTGTTGAGGCAAGGAATAGCGACTTTGTTCGGAAAGCCAGCAGACCAAGAAGATGGCGGACTAGTGTCCCCCAAAAACCTTCTTATCAGCGTCTGGATGACGGTTTCTTTTCTAGAACAGAGACGGGGAGGAGTTGAGGAAGTAAAGTAAAAAGGCCATTAGTTTTGCCTGGCTTGGCCAGCATTGGGGAGGGAATGTGTTCATTTCTTCTTTTCTGCAGCCATTTACAGGTGGGCGGGGTCAGACCGTGAGCTGAACAAAGGCTCTTTAGTTTAACATTCAGGCAGAGGGGCAGGGTTCCCTGAGGCAGGCCATTATGTGTGATTCTAATAACAAAAGCAAAGGTTAAAGTCAAAGAAACAGATCCAACATGGAGTCAGATTTTGCTCTTCCCTCTTACACTATCACGCTTCCCATCTATTCTTCTAGGAGCCCATTCACCTTTCCTAAAAATCATTTCCTCCACCCTAAGAGATCTGCATCCTCCTACCCCTTTCCCTATTAAGATGGTGCTTCAGCCTGAAGCTGCTTCTAGGCCATCTCAGGGAGTGACTCTTCCTGGCTCTGGCCCATGTGTTCACGAGGGATACATGTTCATAAACTTCTGTTTATCTCTTGTTAATGTCTTTTATTACAGGGGTCTTAGCTAAGAACTCAGAAGGGTAGAGGGAACATTACTTTTCTTCCCCTACGTACACCTGAGCTCACAAGGCTGAGAGAGGCGGACAGCCCTGCCTGAGGTCACACAGTAAACGAGGCCAGAACACAGGACTCCTGCCTCCAGCAGGAGGGTCTGGCCCAGGAGTCCTTGCCCCCTCGCTGCCCCACTGTGGAGGCTGAGGCCATTCTGCCCCCAGGCCAGGAGCGGGGCACGGGGTGCCTCATTTCCTCCTGCTCCAGATCTCTGCAAACCCAATTCCTTGGCCCCTCTGGAAGGGCCAGCAGGGTGTCAGGCAGACAGCAGCAGAGAAAACCTCAGCCTCTCACATGCTGAGGACTCACGGGTACTGCCTGGCTCCCAGTAAACCAGAAACATCGACGTCAAGTGAGGTTAGCAGGGGCTCTGGCCTGAGAGAGGGGAAGCCAGCCAGACCTCACCCTGGCAGCTCTCAGGAGAGGCAGCCGTCCTTCCCACAGCCTGGACTCCCCCGTCCTCACCTCCCCGCCAGCCTGGCTGTGGGATTCCTGCTGTCAACTGCCTGGAGATGGAGGATGGGGGACAGACGGGGGGTTCCAGAATCCAAAAGCCAATATGTGCCCGCAAAGCTATGCTTTCCAGATGCGAGGACCCACCAGGCTAAACACACAGCTCTGGTCCCACCTAGAGACACAGACCTGGGGGACGGGGCAGAGGGTAGGCCCCAAAAGGGTGTGACTTTACTGCACCTCCTGCTATGGTACCTCCACTCACCTCTGAATGAATCCTTGTGGTGACCCTGCAAGGTAGCCCACTGCATCTCCATTTCACAGATGAGGCTGGTCAGCCCAGACAGGGTGTCACAGAGACCCTCAGATCTGCCACATACCTGCTGTGGGACAGAGGACATGTCCTCTAACTGCTCCAGGCTTCAGTTTCTCCTTTGGGATCATTAGGAGGGCAGTGCCTGCCTCTAGGATTATTCTGAGGCTAGAAGGGCACTTACTTTTGTTAGTAGCTCCATGCCTGGCTCAAAGCGACTGCTGAAAATAATGCTATTGGAACTAGCAAGTTGAAGAAGTCAGATTGTGATGTAATTAAAAACACAACTTGAAAATAGGTAACGGATGAGAACCTACTGTATAGCACAGGGAACTCTACTCAATGCTCTGTGGTGACCTTTGGGAAGGGAATCTAAAAAAGAGAGGATAGATGTATATGTATAACTGACTCTCTTTGCTGTACAGCAGAAACTAACACAACATTGTAAAGCAACTATACTCCAGTAAAAATTAATAAAAATATATATATCTCAAAAAAATCAATTTACATATACTGCAACCAAAAGTATAAAAGCTGATAATCACAAACCCTTAAAAACAAACAAACAAACAAAAAAAACACCCACAACTCGGGACTTCCCTGGTGGCACAGTTGTTAAAACTCCACGCTCCCAATGCAGGGGGCCCAGGTTTGATCCCTGATCAGGGAACTAGATCCCACATGCCTGCTGCAACTAAGGAGCCCACGAGCTACAACTAAGAAGCCCACGAGCCACAACTAAGACCCAGAGCAACCAAAAAAAAAAAAAAAACCACAACTTGATTTTTGCATCTCACTCTCTTAAAAATGCAGTCAGTGGGATGACTCAGGGGAGGGGAAACTTTTCCACTCAGTCTGAGGTAAGGACAGTCCTTCTGAGACAATCATGAGAATGCCCAGACCCATGTAGAATGTTCTGGTCCAGAAAAAGGGGCAGAGGTCAGCTTCTTCTCTCCCCAGCCCTGTACCCCATAGTCCAGGCTGCCATTTCTACCCAGCCAGGCTTCGAGCAGTAGGGAAGGAAGAGAGCTAAAGGGAGGATGGGGAAAGTTCTGAGCTCGCTGGTTCCGTGGTGAGCTGGCTTGATGCTCTCTGAGCCTGAAGCCATCGTTCTTGTGGGTAGATTCACGGGGGTGTCTGAGGCTCCCAGGGGGCCAGTGCTCTCCCTCTGCCCTCCCACACAGAGCCCTCCCCAGACCCCACCCTCTTCCAGAATATTCTCTTAGGCAGGTACTGGACAGGCTGCCTATCAGTTCTCCTTGCCCACATGGGCCTCAGGAAACACCCTCTGGCATGACGGTCATCCTCTCCCCTGACAGAGGCCCCTTGAGCTTTCTCCAGTCCCCAGTGTCCCCCACGTTCAGGGATCATGTGTCAAGCTCTCTTCATTAAAGTGAAGGAGGTGGCAGGCCTCTCACACCCTGGGCCCCCTCGTAGCCCACCCCCCACACAAAAGCCTTCTTCAAAGAAATTTCCCACAAATCCTCTCTCCCCTTCCCTTTTCTCAGTGTCTGACATTCAAGGGTCATGGCATTCTCTGTCATTTTCTTGCAAATTTCAGCGACCTTGCTCAGCCCCTGAGGGCTTTGCTATTGTCTGAACCCGGGTGAAGAGGGCCGTTTTAGCATCGCTTCCACTCTGATTGTAACTGGCCAGGGAAGGAGGAAGGACTAAAGAGGACCTGGCTTTGTGGAGAGGAAGGTTTGGGTTTTTTAGATGGTGGGTGGTAGGATTTTTAAATCCTATTTTAAATCGATAAAGTAATATATGTTCATTGTAGAAAATTCAAACAAGCATAAAGAAGAATAACGAAAATTCCCCCTTGTTCTGCCCCCAGAGACAAATGCTGTAAAAATGTAAAGTCTTGTTTTCTGTTCACATATATAGCAGGATAATTTGTTTTTCCGTCTGCATCGCCTCTGCCCCCCTTCTCCATTGTAGGAGGTAGCTTGGTTACCACAGTATCCCTGGCGAGAGACCAGGGGAAGGTACTTTTTCAGAGCCGAGTGGCAGAGCTTCCTAAAGAAAATCTCTGCTTCCACCTTCTGAGGATGTCTGAGCTCACCTGAGGAGTTCTTCCTAAGTGTTCTTGGGGTATGGTGGGGGGAGGGCTGTGGCTTTAAGAACAGCGAGAAGGAAGGGGGAGGGAGAGGGGAGGGGAAGGGAGAGTAGAGAGGGAAGGGCTTCCCAATTGGGAAAGAGGCAGGGCCTGGAGGGGATGGCTGTGAGGATGTCTAGGGAGGCTGAATCCCAGACACCCCCAACTTCTCCAACCCCCATCCCCAAGGAAGCCGGGGTTGGGGCCCTCTTGCTAGTGTGGACAGAGGGGAGAGGAAAGGAGCCGCCAAATGAGACTGAATTTCCCACTGGTCCGCTTGAAAAATTGAGACAAACATGATATTTCTTACATATCTAAGTTTGTGGCTGTGTATCTGTACATACTACTCTCTCTCTTTCTCTAATAATTTTTAGAAATTGTGGTATATACTGACCATAGTAGACTCTGTAGCTAGATTAAGTACCCTGTGGTCTCCCTGTAATACATCATGAGTTCTCTCCTCTATCATGGAATATACTCTTAATTAATTTTTTGAGATATAATTCACATACATAAAATCCACCATTTTAAGGTGTGCTGTTCAGTGGTTTTTACTATCTTCACTATGTTGTACAGCTATCACCACTATCTCATTCCAGAACATTTCCGTCATCCCAGAAAGAAACTGACCTACTAGTGGTTAGTCCCAGTTCTCCCCTTTCCCCTATCTCCTGACAACCACTAATCTACTTTCTATCTATGGACTTTCCTTTCTGTATAAGTCACATAAATGGAATCATATGAATAGAATTATGTCTGGCTTCTTTCACTTAGCATAATGTTTTCAAGTTTCATCCATGTTATAGCATATAACAGTACTTCCTTTCTAGGGCTGAATAGTGTTTTATCGTAAGGATATGCCACATTTTGTTTGTCTCCTCATTAGCTGATCGACATTTGGGTTGTTTCCACTTCTGGGATATTATGAATAATGCTGCTATGAGCATCTGTATACTACCAAGTTTTGTCTGGACAAATGTTTTCATTTCTCTTGGATATATACGTAGGAGTAGGATTGCTGGGTTATGGTAATTCTATATTTAGCTTTTTGAGGAACTGCCAGGCTGTTTTCCACAGTGGCGACACCATTTTACATTCCCATCAACAACGTATGAGGATTCCAATTGCTCCACATCCTCACCAACACTGGTTATTTTCCTTTTTTTTAAATTATAGCCGTTGTGGTTTTGATTTGCGTTTCCCTAATGACTAATCATGTTGGGTATGAATATGCTTTTAAACTGTGATTTTAGTGGCTGTGTAAATTCCATGGTACACTACTATAATGTATTTTTTAATTGGCTACTATTGAATATTCAAGTTGTTTCTATTTTTCTAATTCATGCAGATATATAAGCCTTTGTATATCGTAATTATCTCTGATGCAATTTCATTCTTTCATTCAACAGCTATCTACTAAGCCAGGCCTATTCTAGGTGGGTGCTGAACAAAGCAGACCCGACGCCTGCCTTCCTGAAGCATCCAGTCTAGTGATTTGCTAAACAATCATGCAAAGCAGTTTATCACTACAAAGACTGATGAGTATTATTAAGGAAGAGTTCAGGGGACACATGTGAGAGGAGCCTGTCATTCAGAGCAGGAGGCCAGGCAAGGCCCCAGGAGGGGGAGTTAGCCAGGGGCAGGATGGAGGCAGGGAAGGGCACTCCAGGCAGAGGGAACAGCATGTGTGAATCCCTTGAGATGGGAAAAGGCTTTGCCTATTTCAGCGACTAACTGTAGACCTGAGTGTCTGGGTAGACACAAGGCAAGAGGGAAGAGGGGGTGAGTTGGAAGGGATCCAAGTGGAAGGAGGAGGGACTGGACTGATTGACAGCCAGCTGTGGGATGGCTAAATACGCAGACAACTGTTTGGGCTCCGATTGGTGTCCCGGCCCCAAGTCTCTTCCCCTCCACCTGCTGCTGCCACGGCACGGCCCACTGGGGAGGGATCCCGACTGGGGTGAGGGCTGGCCTGAGCAGGCTTTCCTCTCTCCCTGAGGGAAGGTGTGGTCGTCTCGTGAGGATCAGGGTCAGCCAGGAGGGTCCAGCTCAGTGAGCAGCAGAAGCAGAGCCGAAGCTGAGCTGTAGGCGACCCGGCGGAGCGTGAGGAGGGCCAGGCCCGGAGCGGGCAGGCGGAGCAGCAGGTCCCGGCCCGCGGGAAGCCGAGGCGGGCGTCTGTGTGGCGTGACCTGGGCGTGGCTGGCAGCGGGGAGCCTGTAAGAGGCAGGGTAGGAGCTCAGGGCCCCCAACGGGGATGAAGCCTGGCCATGCCACGGCCCTGCTAAGGGTCCTTGCAGGGCTCCGTACTGCTTGGTCATCAGTCCCGCACTAGACTGTGAGCTTTCTGAGGGCCCAGAGCTTTAGAATAAGTGAGCAGGGCTCGCTTCGGCAGCACATATACTAAAATTGGAACGATACAGAGACGATTAGCATGGCCCCTGCGCAAGGATGACACGCAAATTCGTGAAGCGTTCCATATTTTTTAAAGCAATTATACTCCAATAAATATGTTAAAAAAAAAAAAAAGAATAAGTGAGCAGACGGGACTTTTGGCCCGGGACCCCAGACAACACTGACCTTTCCTAGAGAAGGACTAGGGGCCCTGAGGGGGATGGAGAAGGACGAAGGTCCGACTTAGTCTGCTCAGGGACTTCTTCGGCCCCTTGTCAAGGAGGACACTCAGAACTCAGAAAACACTGTCCCCTCCCCTGACCCTCAGGGATAGCCATGCCCAAAGAGGGGTGGCCACAGCCCCTGGCCGGAGAAAAATCAAGAGATAAAGTTGGCGGCCGTGCTCTTTCCAAGTTCCTCAAGTTCGATTCCACGTTGGCCCAAAGCGGGTTTGGGGTGGGGAGGTGGCTTTTGGAATGTGGGGAGTAGAGGCCTTTGGAACTTCGAGAACCTTGGAAACTTTCGAACTTTCAGCATCTTTAGAAGTCTTCAAATCTTGGAAATCTTAGAACCGTTGGAATCTTAAAATCTGGAGCACTTTTAAGATCTTGGACTCTTGACATTCTGGAATGTAGAGGGATTGGAACTGGGGGGTTCTTCTTCTGTTTTCCTTTTGGCCATGCCGCACGGCTTGTGGGATCTTAGTTCACCAACCAGGGATCAAACCTGGGCCCTCAGGAGTGAAATCACGGAGTCCTAACCACTGGACCGCCAGGGTGTTCCCAAACTGGGACGTTCTGATCTTGGAGTGGAAAGTGACTTTTTGGTGTAGGGATGGACACTCGCCCGCAGACCTGATCCCTCTCTTCCCACCTGTCCTCGGAGCCCAGTGTTTCAAATATCCTGGTCTTGTCCAGCTTTTCATTTAAGATTTTAAAAATAAAAATGTATTGATCATCTTAAATTTTTGATGTTGTGTTTCTTAAACAAATGATGACAATATTTATTGCCTAATTGGGTTTTTAAGATTCCAGATTTTTTTTTTTTTTAAGATGATTGTTGCCTCTCGTGTCACCAATTCACCAAACATTCATGCTGGAATGGGGCGTAGAGATCACCTACTTTTTCAGATGGGGAAACTGAGGCCCAGTGGGGGTGGGGGATTTGTTCAGGGTCCTCTGGTGACTCAGAGTCAGATCTGGGCTTCTTGGCTCCTGCATCCGAGCTCTACCCACCACCTCCCTTTGTGCCCACCCAGCTCCCCTGTTCTTGGTAGCTGCCCCATCCGCTCGGGCCGAGGATTTTCCATGCTTTCCCATAGCTTTCTCCCACGTCCAAGTTTCCTCTCTACAAGATGGGGCCAGGGATTCCTGAGCCAGGTTGAGGCCCACGTGCCTGGAACGTGAGATGCATGTAAAGAGCAGAGACCCTGCCAGATCACCTCCAGCGATCAGGGTACACCAGGAAATGAGGGAAACAGCAACTCCACTGCAGCTCAGCCAGGGCTCTGGAGTCTGGAAAGCTCTTTGGAGAACTGGTTGTTTGGATCCGGGTCCTTCGTCTCCTGCAGTAGCCTGCGCTGGTGCCCGCCCGTGGAGGCTTCTCAGCCCCTCTCTGCCTCTTCCTCCACCGACCACTGTCCCCTACTGCATCCTCTCCGTCTCAGTGTTTCTGTTTCTTTGTGGCCTCTGCCTCCTCATAGTTTCTCCTGCCTATGGCTCCCGTGAGCGCACACCCTCTGCAGCCCCAGAGTTCCTCTTTCCTTCGTGTATCTCGGCTTTGGCGGTCACTCCCAACTTCTCAGCTTACACTCAATGTCCCCCTACGAGAGGACTTGATTGGTTTGGAAGTCCCCACTAGGACAGGCCCTGGATTAAATGGACTCTCATACACGGGCTCTGATTCTTTGACACCAACTGGTGTCCAGCAATTCAATTTCACACTAACTCGCCGAGTTAGTGCAGAACCCACAGGTTTAGGGCTCAGTCCCTCAAGACTCTGTCCACTTCAGGTGCCAGTCACAAGTCCCAGGGACAACCTGGGATTGAGGCTGTGAATTCTGGGGTTCTCACAACCCCCTTCTCAGGTTCCATAATTTGGTAGAACAACTCACAAAACTCGGGAACATGCTTTACTATTACCGGTTTATTATAAAGGCTACAACTCAGAAGCAGCCAACTGGAAAAGGATGAACTATGGCGGGGACGGGGAGGGGAGCGGGATTTCACAGAGTATCCGGCCCTCTTAGGGCACACCACCCTCCCAGCAAGTCCATTTATTCACCAACCAAGAAGCTCTCCAAACTCTGTTGTTTAGGAGGGTTTTATTCAAGTTTCATTATATCGGCATGATAGACTTAATCCTTGGCCATCGGTGATTGAATTCAATCTCCAGCCTCTCTCCCCTCCCAGGAGGTTGAAGTGGGGGTGAGGACAGCCAGCCCCATCCTGAACCTATCTAGGGTCTCCCCATGGGTCATCTCATTAGCATACAAAAGACAACAAATTTCAAGGGATTTAGGACCTCTGGGCCAGGAAGCAGTGACTACGACCAAATATTACCTTTTTTATTATACCATACTGACCACTTCTCCGGCCACTTGCCAACTTCAAGATTGGCTGCTCTTGGGTCAAACACCCACTTTGGTCCAGGCAGCCCTGGCCAAGGTGGAAGGATGGCTCAGAGTAGTGTGTGGTGGCCCATGTGTAAGCTGCTCAGGCTGGGAATGGACATGGCAGGTGACAGAAGCATCTGGGCGACTGGGGGTTACTCAGCCTGGCTGCACAAGACCAGGATATTTGAAACACTGGGCTCCGAGGACAGGTGGGAAGAGAGGGATCAGGTCTGCAGGCGAGTGTTCATCCCTACACCAAAAAGGCATTTTCCACTCCAAGATCAGAACGTCCCAGTTTGGGAACACCCTGGCGGTCCAGTGGTTAGGACTCCGTGATTTCACTCCTGAGGGCCCAGGTTTGATCCCTGGTCGGTGAACTAAGATCCCACAAGCCGCGCGGCACGGCCAAAAAGAAAAAAAAAGGAAAACAGAAGAAGAACCCCCCAGTTCCAATCCTCTACATTCCAGAATGTCAAGAGTCCAAGATCTTAAAAGTGCTCCAGATTTTAAGATTCCAACGGTTCTAAGATTTCCAAGATTTGAAGACTTCTAAAGATGCTGAAAGTTCGAAAGTTTCCAAGGTTCTCGAAGTTCCAAAGGCCTCTACTCCCCACATTCTAAAAGCCACCTCCCCACCCCAAACCCGGTTTGGGCCAACGCGGAATCGAACTTGAGGAACTTGGAAAGAGCACGGCCGCCAACTTTATCTCTTGATTTTTCTCCGGCCAGGGGCTGTGGCCACCCCTCTTTGGGCATGGCTATCCCTGAGGGTCAGGGGAGGGGACAGTGTTTTCTGAGTTCTGAGTGTCCTCCTTGACAAGGGGCCGAAGAAGTCCCTGAGCAGACTAAGTCTGACCTTCGTCCTTCTCCATCCCCCTCAGGGCCCCCAGTCCTTCTCTAGGAAAGGTCAGTGTTGTCTGGGGTCCCGGACCAAAAGTCCCGTCTGCTCACTTATTCTTTTTTTTTTTTTTAAACATATTTATTGGAGTATAATTGCTTTAAAAAATATGGAACGCTTCACGAATTTGCGTGTCATCCTTGCGCAGGGGCCATGCTAATCGTCTCTGTATCGTTCCAATTTTAGTATATGTGCTGCCGAAGCGAGCCCTGCTCACTTATTCTAAAGCACTGGGCCCTCAGAAAGCTCACAGTCTAGTGCCGGACAGATGACCAAGCAGTACGGAGCCCTGCAAGGACCCTTAGCAGGGCCGTGGCATGGCCAGGCTTCATCCCCGTTGGGGGCCCTGAGCTCCTACCCTGCCTCTTACAGGCTCCCCGCTGCCAGCCGCGCCCAGGTCACGCCACACAGACGCCCGCCTCGGCTTCCCGCGGGCCGGGACCTGCTGCTCCGCCTGCCCGCTCCGAGCCTGGCCCTCCTCACGCTCCGCCGGGTCGCCTACAGCTCAGCTTCGGCTCTGCTTCTGCTGCTCACTGAGCTGGACCCTCCTGGCTGACCCTGATCCTCACGAGACGACCACACCTTCCCTCAGGGAGAGAGGAAAGCCTGCTCAGGCCAGCCCTCACCCCAGTCGGGATCCCTCCCCAGTGGGCCGTGCCGTGGCAGCAGCAGGTGGAGGGGAAGAGACTTGGGGCTGGGACACCAATCCGGAGCCCAAATTTGACTGTATACCCCCCTGGCTGTGAACTCTGAAAACTTCCATTTCCTCCATATCAAGGGAGATTTTCCTTCCTACATCTCAAAGTTACAGAGAAATTGGACCCCTTACCTGTTAGAGGACCCACCACTGCACTCCTCCCCTCCCCAAGGCCCCTCCGTGACCACACAGACTCCCCCTAACCCTGAGTAATCTCCCCCAAGCAGCAGCACAGAAGAGGCAGGGCTGAGGGTCAGGGCCAGAGAGTCAGAGACTGGGTTTTAACACAAGGGCTAATTGTGGGTCCCAGGACAGCCCTGCCTGGCTCCATTCATAAAAACACTATTTTTAGCCCAGGACTGGCTGCCTGCGGTCCCAGTGGGAGTGGCCAGGCCATGTGTCACATCTGAGTGATCATGGACTCACTCTGACCAGGAAACAGGCCCACGGGGACCAGCTGCTGCATCCCAGGGCTGCCACCACATCTGGGAGGAGGTCGATGTTCAGCAGGACTGGAAGTTTAAACCTTCTAACCCGCAAGAGTGTGGGTGTGTGGCGTGGAAGCGAGAATTAACACACCTCGAAAACTTCCTACTGCCAAGTGCTGCTCTGACTGAACGTGTATTAACCTATTTAATCCTTACTATGGGGTAGATACTATTATTATCCCCATTTTATAGATGAGGAAACTGAGGCTGGAGCCATTAATTTAACCTCCTTGAGTCCACATGGTAGTAGTGGGTGGAGCAGGGGGATTTGAAGCCAGGCTGTTGAGCTCCAGCATCCATGCTCTTACTGTCCAGTCCCTTGGAATCTGGACCATGGGCACTCTGTCAGCTACTGCCTCTAGGTCTCTCCGATTCAGGCTCCAGAGCCTAGTCCCACTCTTAGCCCACAGAGTTCTCTGGGATCACAGGGAACACCCAGTCTTACCCCCCTTTGGAGGTGAGGGAATTGAGGCCCAGAAAGGAGTCCAAAGTTATGGAGTCAGATGGCTCTAATTCCGAGGCCCAGACAATTTCTACTGAATCATTCTGTGAGACAAGTTCACCTCATAACCTGCCCGACACCTCAGCCTATCCTTGGCTCCAGAACTCAGTACCTGTGCTCTTTCGAGCAGGGAGCCTGGGCTCTGGAAGCAGATTTGAGTCCTGCTCCTGACTTGCTGTGTGACCCTGGGCAAGTCACCTCACGTCTCTGAGCCTCAGCTTCCTCCCCTGTAAAATGGGAGCGATTGGGCTACCTTCCTAAGGCTGTGGGCTGGGTATAAGTTGCCTGAGGTTTCAATAAGTGTGAGTTTCCTTACCCTGGGCTTTTCAAATCATTAAGTAATCTCTCCTGTGAACAAGATGCATGGTGTGCACTTGCCCAGGGCTACTTCTGGAAACGGAAGATGGTGGGATTGTAGATACTGTAACCAGCTGTTGGGGAGACATTTGGAGCAAATCATGCCATGCCGACATCTGCCTCGTCCTCAGATTCCCAGCAGAAGAGAATGTGGCAGAAGAGACAGGGGAGACATGGTCTGTCCATCCTCTGAACAAGTTGCCCAGATACGAAAGCAGAACAAGCATTGCAGAGTTCAAGTCCACCTTAGCCACATCCCCTCTAGGTGACCTTGGGTCAGTCTCTGCCTCTCCCAAGGTCTCAGTCTCCCAGATGCAGAGAGAGGCCGGGGCTCTGTCAGGGCCCTGGTTTTCTGTGACATGACCGGAGCAAGCCCCCCTTTCAGGGCCTTGTGTGCTTCACCACCACTACCACACACACACACACACACACACACACACACACACACACACAGATATCTCACACCCTGCGTCTCTGCTCAGGGGATTTCCACAGCCTAGCTTCTGGGCTCACTCTGGACTTGCCCATGACCCAAGTGAGCAGCTCCCCATGATGGTCTCAGTCCCTGAGTCCCGTGGCCTACAAGCTCAGCTCCCCACAGGTGACTTTTTCCAGTGTTGAATCCTAGTTGCAAATCTCCTGGCCAGAGAATCTGAGTGGCCCAAGCGAGATCAAGTGGGCCAGTGAGCTGGGTCATGTGTCATAGGCTAGGGGTGGAGCAGCTGCTCCAAGAACAGGGTGTGGATAAGGAAGAAATCAAAGTATCTCTAATTCAGAAGCAAAACAAATACACCTGGAATGTAAATTCGTTATTTATCTACACGAACTCCTCATTGATCCAGGAAACTATCAGAGGCATCTGGAACTGGGCTTTAAATTACAAAGAAAAAGCTACCCCCATCTCCCAGCTGCCAAAATAAAAGTAAAAAGTTCATGCCCTTAACTCACCTGAGAATCTTCTCATTTGTTGCTTATCAACTCTAACAATACAAACAATTTTAACACACATGGGTTATTGGTTTTCCACTAGAGGGCATCATCATGACCATGCTGTGAAGAAGAAATGTTTTAAAACATAAACATAAAAGCAAAAGAAAAAATTTAAAAACAAACACAGAGATTTAGCATCTTGGGTGACTTTTTGTGG
Source organism: Delphinus delphis (assembly GCF_949987515.2). Lineage (NCBI taxonomy): Eukaryota > Metazoa > Chordata > Mammalia > Artiodactyla > Delphinidae > Delphinus > Delphinus delphis. The sequence goes on from NC_082688.1 coordinate 20,242,921, forward strand.
CCCGGCCAAGCAACTGCACAATTTAGGAGTCTATACAAGCATCGTGCATACGATAGTTGAAGCTCACAGTGACAGCCCTTGGGCATCAAGAAAGAGTAAAATTATGTTCCCTCAGTGGTTAACACACTGGAGCTGGATTACCCAGGTTCAAATCCTGACTTCCCCCCATCCTAGTTGTTTGACCTTGCCCATGTTTTTTCAGTCTGAGCCTCTGTTTCCTCATCTGCAAAATGAGAACAATACCAACACTGCCTTCTTTGGAGGATTATTGTGAAGCTTTACATTGTGGTGAATGTAAAGCTCTTGGAACAATGGTCAACACTAGCTAATATTAGTACTTTCATTGTATGGTCAGAAATTGTTAATGTGGACATATGTCCCTTGATACTAAATAAATGAAATTTTAAAAGCAAAAAAAAAAACCAAATTTATGTTCCCTGACTCCATTTAAGATGGTATAAATAGGTAACACATTATGAAAGACTTCCATTAAATATAAAAAGGAAGAAAAAACATTTTTTTTTAGTTTTTCACAGAAGGAATAAACCATGTCTGGAAAATGCATTCTTATGGAATAATGCAGTTATAATTGATGTATGACTATATAAGGGTTTACAAGCCAATCCAATGAAAATAATAAATGGAACAATTTTGAAACCAAACTCTATAACTAGCAGCTAGAGTTTCATCATTGTAGGAATAAAGTGCCTTAACAGTGACTTCAGTTGGATGGAGGACCTCAGGGACCTTGCCAAGAGCTTGAAAGCAGATGATTTTCAGGAGCGATGTCCAGTGCCGAACCACTACATAATTTTACCCTCTTGCCTTAGGCGAGACCCTCGTACGTGGTTATAAGGGGGAAAAGGACACCGTGCAAAACTGTCATGTGTTCAAATTTAAGACTCGGAGGGAAAATCCCTTGGGTCTTTGGGGCAGTGAGTCCCAAAGTGGATCCCCAAAAGTAAGCACATTGAGATCAATTGGAAGCTCATAAAACTTTAGGACATCTGGGGGAGGAATCTTAAACACATTCCCTAAGTGATTCTGATACATGTGGTCCATGGATCACACGCTGAGAAACACTCCTCGTCCCAATTCACGGATGGGGAAGTCAAGGCCCAGAGAGGAAAAGAACTAAGACTTGAAGTCACACAGCACGTCAGAAGCTGAGCTGGCCTCTGGCCTGTCCAGGGCTCCTTTCCACCAGATTCCGCCTACCCACGGACTGCCTCCCGGGGCTGCTAACATTCCAAGGAAACTTGTAACAGGAAAGGAAATGTCAGCTGTGCCTGTTCCGATGTTCAAGCGGCCATCGTGACTCCAGGTTCTGCCAGACACAGCCCTCAGAGTTCGGGCAGCCAAGCTCCATGAGACCGATTTTTCCAGATGGGATTGGGGATGGGATTACAAAAGCCAGCATTTATTTTTATTTCCCCAAGAAAATAAATCGGCAGTTTTGCTCCAAGAAAAGTGATCAGAGGAAGCAGTGTTCCCAGCCAGGAGGAGGTCCTGGACCCTGGCCAGCCCCTCGCAGCCCCCTCCAGTGCTGCCTTAACATCCTGAAGGTGTCTCGCATGGAGTCGGGTCCTTAGACAAAGCGCCTTTTAGGCTTCGGATTCAAGAACCCTCTCCTGTCAACAGTGGTGGCTAAAGGACTCCGGAGGTGGAGGGTTACTTTCTTCCTGGGGACAAAAGGAATTTTCCCCAGCGTCTCCTCTTACACCACCACCACCCACCCCCCCAAAAAATCTAAAAATGGAGGGTGGTGGAATAAAAGCCTGCTGCCAGGTACCACAGTTATGACAGTGGTTTTCAAAAGAGGACAATTTTGCTCTCCTGGGGGTGGGAAGGGACATTTGGCAATAGCTGGCCGCGTTTTTGGTTGTCACAGCTTGGGGGACGAGGGTAACTGGCATCTAGTGGGTGGGGGCCAGAGACGCTGCTAAACATCCCACAACACATAGGACAACCGCCCCTCACCCCTTGCCCAAAATGTCAATAGTGCTGAGGTTGGGAGACCTTGAACTACGCGCAAGTGGCTCAGGTTGTTAGAAGTCTGGGTGTGAGTCCAGGTTTGCCTCAAAATGCTGTGTGAGCTTGGGCAAGGCCCTGCCCTCTCTGGGCCTCAGACTCCCATCTGTACAAGGAAGAGGTAGGGAGGCCCCTCTCTGGGGCTCTCACAGTTTTGGTCATTCAGGACTTGGGAGACCAGGAGGCCTGAGACCACGGGTCTGCCTTTGGCAGCTTAGACGTGGCTATGGGAGGATTGAGGGGGTCTACCCAGCACCCCCCCATGCCTGAGGGGTAGACAATCAGCTCTTCTGAGCCCCTCCCCCAAAGCGCAATATCTGGAACTCCTGCTCCACCAGAAACGGAAAAACCATTATCTGCAGATGACATCACTTTGCAAAAATGCAAGTAGCGGGTGGTTGCCGAGCAGAGCTCCGGGGAAGGGGGGGTGGTGAAGAAAGGGCTCGGAGCGCGCCAACCACCAGCAGCGCTGGCATCCAGCAACTTCATGCATCTCAGGATAACCCCGGACAAGTTCCTCAACTTCTCTGGACTTCAGTCCTCCCATCTCTACAGTGAGAGACCAGACCTGGGTGTTGCCAGGAGCCCTTCCTGTTGGGAGAGTCCAAGACCCTGTGACTCTTCCAGCTCAAGTCTCAGGAGGCCTCTGGGCTGCAGATGCACAAGGGAGTCCCCCCCACACACAGGAGCCCAGGGCTGGGGGCTGGAAGAAGAGGAAAGTGGCCACCCTGCCCAACTGGGCCACACAGAGGCCACGGCGGCCACCAAAGTGTTTGAAAACAGACTCTCTTCCTGCAGGACCGGGCACCGGTCTCACCCACCAACCCAATTTCTTTCTTGGTCTGGAGTTTGGTAGAACATCCTGAACCCGCTGAGTGCTGGAAATAGCAGCCCAGGGGAGCCTGCTGTAATGCATGGATGGGAATGACCCACAATCCAGCATCTTTCCACCTGTGGGTCCCCAGGAGGTGAGGGAGCCGTAAAGAGCAGCTCTGATGAGCAGAGTGGGCTCAGCTACCCTGGAGGAGCCCAGGGACCACAGTCAGGAAGGCTGGGCTCTAGGCCCAGCCATGAGGACAGGGCCTCAGCTTCTTCTTCTAGACAAAGAAGAGAGAGAGCCTGGAGGGCCTCTTTCAGCTCTAGGATTTGGTGGCTCCAGAACAAGCCCAGGTTACGACCCCAGGTGGGGCAGAGCTCGGCAGAGCTGGGTGTCTTTAGCCGATGACAGTTCCCTTCCTGCTCCCACCTCCATCAAGAACAGAATCACCGGACTTCCCTGGTGGCGCAGTGGTTGCGAGTCCGCCTGCCGATGTAGGGGACACGGGTTCGTGCCCCGGTCCGGGAAGATCCCACATGCCGCGGAGCAGCTGAGCCCGTGAGCCATGGCCGCTGAGCCTGCGCGTCCGGAGCCTGTGCTCCGCAACGGGAGAGGCCACGACAGTGAGAGGCCCGCATACCGCAAAAAAAAAAAAAACAAAAAACAGAAACAGAAAATAACAAGTGCTGGTGAGGATGTGGAGAATTTGGAAACTTTGTGCACTATTAACTGGGAATGTAAAATGGTACAGCCACTATGGAAAACAGTACGGTAGTTCCTCAAAAAATTCAAAATAGAATTACCGTATGATCCAGCAATCCCACCTCTGGGTATATATCCCAAAGAATTGAAAGCAATTTCTCAGAGAAATATTTGTACACCCATGTTCATAGCAGCATTATTCACGGTAGCCAAAACGTGGAAGCATCCCAAGCGTCCATTCGTAGATGAACAAATAAGCAAAATGTGGTGTAAACATACAATGGAATCTTATTCAGTCTTAAGAGGAAGGAAATTCGGACACGCATGGATGGACCTTGAAGACATCATGGTAAGTGAAATAAACCAGTCACAAGAAGACAAATCCTGTATGATTCCGCTTACATGGGGTGCCTAGAACAGGTAAAGTCACAGAGACAGAAAGCAGAGCGATGGTTGCCAGGGGAAGAGGGGGTGGGAAATGGAGAGAAGTTGCTTAACGGGCACAGAATTTCATTTTTGCAAGATGAAAAATTTCTGGAGGTTCATTGCACAACGATGTGAATATACTTAGCATTACTGAACTGTTCGCTTAGAAATGGTTGATGGTAGAAAAAAGAAACAAACTTATCAAAGTATATATTTTAAATATGTGGGGTTTAGTGTGTGTTTACCACACCTCAGTAAAGCTCTTTGAAAAAAAAAGTCCCTTCACTAAACTCTCCTCATGAAAACTGTTGGTTCCCATGCTGGTCTGTACATTAGACTCTTCTGGGATCTTTAAAAAATTCCAAAGCCCAGGTCAACACCCCAGACCAACTAAATCACACCCCCTTCAGGTAGGACTCGAGCACCAGAGTTTTGATGCCTCCCTGATGATTCCAATGTGCACACAAGGTTGAGACCCACCGAACAAATCCTTGGATTGGGCCACGTGTTTCTCGCGAGGAGTCTGCACAGTTAGCTGGCTCTCAGGCTTACTGTGAGGATGAAAAGGAATAGCGAATGCAAAGCATTTAGCGCAGCTCCTGGTACTCAGTGCTCTATGACATGTACTGAAACTCTCGTTGGCTTTATCGTTATTATTTCTCCGGGACTCCAGGTTGCCGTGGGTCTCCGAGAAGCTGCAGAGGAGGCGAGAGGGGTGGGTATCAAGACAAACGCAAGTCTTGGCAGGTGGGAGGGGTCCCGGCTAAGACAGAGGAAGGTGGGGATTCTGTGCTGGCTGGGGGGCTTCTGTGAGGAGCCCAGGCCAGGAGGATGGCAGACCTCCCACGGTGCCAGGAGGCACCCGCCTCCAGGGGCTGCTGCTGCCAGGCAGCTGGCACAGCTCAGAAGCTCCAGAAAACACTGCGGTCAGGGGTCACCCAGGGCCAATGGGAGAGTTGGTCCAGGAAACAGCATGGCCTGCAACCAACAGACTTTTAGCTGATCTTCTAATTTTTCAGGGGTCCTCAACCACTCTTAGCAGCCTCAGCAGCCTTGAGGTAACTACTGACCACCACCAAGTGTCTGCCCTGGTGTCCACTCACCTTGCTGGGCTGGGCATGGAGGGCGAGGGAGAGCAGTCCTCCCTTGGTCGCTGCATGGGAACTGCGAGATGTCGAAGGGCCGTCGCGTTGGGGCTGCCTAAAGAGGGGCATCTCTCCTGCCCAGGAAAGCGCTTTGGATGAAGAGGTGCTGGCCCAGCCTGTGTTTTCTCCCCAGGCCATCCATCCATCTAGCCATGCAACCATCCGGCCCACAAGCACTTCCTGAGCACCCACTGTGTGCCTAGCTGGGGCCCTGAGATCCGACGGTGAGCAGGACCTTGAGCCTGGCTGGGGGAACAGGGGGCGGGAGGAAGGAGAGGGTCCCGTGGCAGAGCAGCCCACAGCAGACAGACAAGGGCTCAGATCCTAGCTCTGCTCTGTATCTGCTGCGAGTCTGGGGGAAGGTCGGTCCACCTCTGGAGCCTCGGTTTTGTCTTCTGCAAAAGGGTGACAGACCCATCCTCACGGGGTTGCTGATGAAGGAAATGGGACGCAATGACACGAGGGTCCCTGTTTGGCACCGTTTGAAGCTCTTTCCCCAGGAGGGGAGGGCAGTCCCCTGAGCCCCGACCCTAGCCCAGGCCTCTTACCTGCTGCAGGGCTGCTGGGGGTGGCAGCTTTCTGGGGACAGGAGCCAGACCCCGTGGACCCCCAAAGCCACAAATCCACACCAGGAAGCCCTCCTCCAGAGCCTGGAACCCGGGAGCCTGGGTGCCTGGGTCCCCCTCCAGCTGCCATGCTGGGGGCCTGTGGGCAACCTCTTCCCTATCTGTCCCTCAGGGCATCATAAGCCCGCCCAGCACTGATATTCCAGGGAAAGGGAAAAACTTCACAGTCCCTTTGTGCAGGTGGGAAAGCAGAGGTCTAGGAAGGACAAGGATCTATTCAAGGAAACATGAATCTATATCAGAGTCAGAACTAGAAGCCAGATCTCCTGGCTCCAAATCCCTAGCACCTCTCCATACTCTCCTCCAGAGGGGTCTGTGCCCTGGGATGGGCAGGGTACCAGGAAGTCCAGTTAGAAGATTCAGCTCCCTCTTTAAGGGACTCCCCAACGAAGCCTCAACTCCAATTACGCAACCAGACTTCCCCTCCAAATATCCTCCAAGCAGCGCCCCCTCTAGACAAGTCCCTCCTCTGCTCAAGCACCTTCCATGGCTCCCTATCACCCCACAGAACACCTAGCATAAGGTCCCAATCTACCTCCCCAGGCTGATCTCCCTGTGTTCCCCCACCTTTGCCTTACATTCTGGTCACCACACAGTAACCACTGGCCCATCTCCAGGTCTTTGCTGATTCTGGTCCCTCCTCCTAGAACACCTTTGCTTGCCTCCTTCCTTTAAGGCCATCCAAATGTCACGTGCTCTAGGAAACTTTCCTTCTCCCCAAATCGGACACAGCCGCTTCTCCTCTGGGCTACCAGAAGACTCCCTTAGGTTGGCTCTGGGTAACTCAAGTGCCCATCTGTCTCCTCCAGGAGATGGGGAGGTAGCTGGGAGCAGACTCCAAGTCACACCCACCTCTTGTCATCTTCCCATCCTCAGCCCCAAGCATTAAAAGAGGAAGGGCTAAGTGATCCCTGGTTCCCTGAGCCCACACCAGGACAAACAGACAGGGACGCTTCCGTGCCCGTTGGAGACCCAATTCCAGGTGGGAGGTGGCTGGCTTCTGGGCCTGGCGCCTGGACACAGCCATTGACCCCACCTCCAGTGGCTGTTTTGGTTTTCCTTCTCCCTAGGCAAAGGCTGCAGGGGCTGTTCTGAGCCACAGCTGGTTTTTATTGCATCAAGGCTCAAAAAAGGCCTGGGCATATTTTTAGAGAGAAGGGGAAAAAAGAATATTTTCTTCCCTGACCCAAGATGGGGGCTTGCTCCAATTTTCCATCTGCTCTGCCTTCTGGGTGGAGCTGGCGGGGAAGTTTCTCTGAAGGAGGATTCTGCAGGACAGTGGCTTATGAGCTCATAGACATGGCAGCACTCACGCACACATGCGCACAGCCTTGAGCCCGTGATGTGGAGAGAGGGAAGCCATGCCTCAGACGAAGGACAGTAGCGGAGCAAGAGAGACCCAAAATCCCACTGAAGGAGGGTGACTGAATTGTGGCTGAACCAGGGGTCCCCGTGCTTACACCCCAGAGCCTGGGGTGCGCAGCGTTCCCACTGGGCTGCCTGGATCCATAGGAACTGGGACCAGAATGAAGGATGTGTTGATGCATCTTTCAATGGCTGGTTTTCAATTGTCTGAAGATACTGTCAGGATGAACGAAATACAAACCATTTCAAAGCATCGCTGAACTCATAGAGCTTTTGTTGAAATGCATTTTCTCAATCAAAAGATGCTAAATGGGCTTCCCTGGTGGCGCAGTGGTTGAGAGTCCGCCTGCCGATGCAGGGGGCACGGGTTCGTGCCCCGGTCCGGGAAGATCCCACATGCCGCGGAGCGGCTGGGCCCGTGAGCCATGGCCGCTGAGCCTGCGCGTCCGGAGCCTGTGCTCCGCAACGGGAGAGGCCACAACAGTGAGAGGCCCGCGTACCGCAAAAAAGAGAAAGAAAAAAAAAAAGATGCTAAATGCACTGGAGTTCTGCTCATGTATGTGTGTGTTTGATGTGTGTGAATATGGTCTATGTGTGTGACATGCGTGGTGGAGGGTGTGTATGTGTGCTGTGTATGTGCTGTTTGTATGTTCATGTGTAGTGTGTATATTTGTGGTATGGTTTGTGTGGTGTGTGTGTGATGTGTTTGATGTGTGCTGTATAGGGAGGGGAGGCGTGTGTGTGATGTGTGTGTTTGATACATTTTGTGTGTATTGTGTGTATTTGATGCTGTGATCAGGCCAGAAGCACATCTGGAAGGGGGACTATGCTGGGGAGGGGTTCCCCTGGCACACTTTTCAAAATGACACCTTTTCGAGATCTTTCCAGGGCAATTTGTTAGGGAAAGCACAACACACAGAGAAAGCAGCTGAAAGGAAAGGGGCGAGGTTACGAACTTACTCCCCACCTAACATCCGAACTAAACTCTGCCCCTGGTGACACCCAATCCTAAAACCCCCAGTCCAAAGAGATGGAGGCAATACAGCTCAAGTTCAGAGAAGCCTGCAGCCCAGTGTTACCCAGAGAGTAGGAGCCGGAGCCCAGCCTCCTACCTCCTCCCCACAGTGGGCTGGCCTTCAGTTCCAGAGCCAACAAGCAAAGCCCACAGCGGTCCCGGCAACTGTGCCCAGAGCAGGCACTGAGGGAGCTGGGCTCTCTACAAACATGGCCTCGTTTCCCTCTCACACCCACCCATCAAAGGAGCATGATTACCCCATTTTATCAGAGGAGGAAACAGGCTCAGGGGGAAACAGAAGTAAAGGCAGGCCCCTGGCAGCCAGGAGGAGAGAGGAAGTCCCTGGAGACAGGAAGGCAGGCTCTTGACTTTGGGGATCAGGCAGGGGAATCAGGAGCGACTTGCACACTTGTGAGCTTTTAGCTCCATGAGAGCCACAGCCTCTTCTTTCATGTCTGCAGATGTGTAGGCCCAGAATTGGCGCCAGGAGTGGGTGGACATTGGATGGGCCTTTCCCCGACCACCTCTCCATCCTTCTCTGGCAGCTCAGCCAGGCCAGGCACCCTCATACCCATGTAGCCCCTCTATCCCCAGGCAGCAAGAACTGCTAGAGACTCACCCCCTACTTCTTAGAAACTGAGGCAGCCCAGCTGGGGCCGAAGGGAGCTGGGCTTTTCTGGCTGAAAGTCCCAGATTCGAGGCCTTCGCAGCCTAGAGGCCTTGGGCAAGTCCTCCTCCCTCCCTGAGCCTCAGTTTCCTCGTCTGTAAAATGGGGATAACAACGGCTGCCTCCTGGGGTGGTTGGGGACCGCATGTGGGTGTGTGAAGCGCTTGACAGAGGCCTGGCACAGGGAGATGCTTGACGGACACGTGTCCTGTCCCCATCCCCGGCTGCCCTGGTCAGAACGACTTATAGCGGGGCTTGACCAGTCCAAAGGTCCCTCCCCTCCTGGCCCCAGGAGAAGCTGCAGAAGAAAGAGAAACAGCAGTTCTTGGAAAGCCACCATGGAGTCCTCCCTGGATCAGGCGGGCCAGTTATCAAGATGCCACTGGGCGGCCACACCAACCACCGGGCCTGGAGTGGCCCTCTGTGACCTCTTGGCTGCCTCACTCTGAGTTCCATGGTCCTGTTCTCCACTCTGTGTCTACCCCTACACCGGCCACCGCCATCAGACATCTCACTTGACCCTCCTCTGCTCCATTGGCATAAAGTCCTTTATGCCACCCAGCATTCCAGGCCCTCTCGGTCTGGCCAGCACCCACTATTCTCTCTCCTGCACCTCTTCACCTTGCACCCCCTCACACTAGCTACAGCCAGTCCCACATGGCCACCTGGTTTTGTTACCTGTGAGAAGAGCTTAGTCCGGGCTTGGCCCACAGGGGACTGCTTAGCAAGACGTGATCCAGAGTCGGCAGAGACACCAGGCTTATGTCCCCCCAGGATTCTGTGCTTGAGATGTCATTGCTCTCCTCTGGCAATTTCTGACTCACACTTAAAGACCCCCCTTAGTCTTCACCTCCTCCAGGAAGCCTTCCTTGATGCCCACCCCTCCAGGCCAGTGTAGGTGCCTTCTTCCCAAGTAGAGCTGCCTGGTGGCCCCCAATCCTCCTATCACTGCCGTCCTGTCTAGGTAACTTCGGTCCCCACCCAGCAGCCTGGCATGTCCTCCCCCCAGTCCCCATGGATTTCGGTAGGTCTTATGTCAACTCATCGGTCCTTGCTCTCAGCGCTACGGCTGCCCTCTATCCCAGCTGCAGGCACCTTACTCCCACTTTATCCCAAAGGCCTTGCAGTGCAGAGTCAATTTGGAAAACAGAGTTTACGGATGTTTTGGAGACAGCAGAGAGCAATTCCAGTGCTGAGAACAAAACAACATTCAGTCGACATTCAGCGTCAGGCAGCGTAATTCTCAGGAATTTGTCAACCACCCCTCACCCCAGAGAATGTCTCACCAGCTGGAGGGGGTTGGGGGGGAACCTGACCTCTGGGAGGGTTCTGGCAATTCCTCCCTCTCCCCACTCAGAGCCCCTCCCCCTTTTCCTGTTATGATGAAGAACTCTGTCTGGTTGGCTCCTTGGAGACCCCGGCGGGGCCCCACCTGAGACAGATTCACTCTCTGCCGATGTGCAAAGCATCTGCATCGGTTATTTCACATGGCCATTGCTCTGGGCTGAACTGTGCCTCCCCACATTCCTATATTGAAGTCCTAACCCCCAGGACCTCAGGATGTGACTGTGTTTGCCGACAGGGCCTTTGAAGAGGTGATGAAGTTAAAATGAGGTCATCAGGGTGGGTCCGAATCCAGTAGTACCAGTGTCCTTATCAGAAGAGGAAATTTAGACCCAGACGCACACAGAGGGAAGACCGTGCAAAGACAAGGGGAGAGGGCTGCTGCTGTCTGCAAGCCCAGGAGAAACAACCCTGCTGACACCTTGACCTTGGACTTCTGGCTTCCAGAACTGTGAGAAAACAAATTTTTGTTGGGTAAACTCTCCCAGTCTCTTAGGGCAGCCCAAGGAAGCCGACACAGATGTTTTGATGCCTCTCTCATTGTGCTCTCATCGCCTGTTCGTGGGCCTGTCTCCCCTTTCAGACTGTGAATTCCCCAAAAGCACTGGACAGAGCTGACCTGTCCCTCCTGTACCCACCAGACCCTGAGAGGTTTGGAGGGCATTTCCTGGGCGAACACCTCCCGAGATAAACAGAACTATGGTCCACGGGTTCCTTCAGTCAGCAAATGCTGGCAAGTGGAGAGGCCGAAAATGCATGTCTCCTCCCTCCTTGGTGCCCACCTGTGGCGCACCCACCTGGCCTCTGTTTCAGCCCTCAACAGCCCTGAGAGAAAGGCTCCCCTCCATTTTACAGATGAGTAAACTGAGGCCCGAGGAAGGCGAGTGACGTGCGCAAGGTCATTCATGGAGTCAGAGCCACTAGGCAGGAAAGCCCACGGGGCCCAGGGAGGGTCTGAGACGAGGAGGGCTGGGAGTGGAAGGCTCTGCAGCGTCCCATCCTCTGGAGGGAGAGACAGAGAGGACCTGGGTTTGAATCTCTACTGCTTCTCTTCATTGCTGTGTGTGAGTAAGTTACTGACCTCTCTGAGCCGGGCCTCAGTTTCCACGTCTATACGACGAGGCTGAGAAAGGGGAGACGGCACGCCTCGTGCTTAGCATGGTGTCCGGCCCACAGAAAGTCCTCAAGAAATGGTGGTGGTGGTGCTCATGAGGACGGGCTTCTGGAATCACCCAGCTGGCCCCGCACCTGGCTCTGCAGGAAGTCTGACAAATACCTTGCCCTAGAAGCTTTTCCTGCCGGTCGGCATGGGGGGCAGACAACCCCTGTTCCCCTGCCTCTGAGCCCTGTCATTCGCCCTCCGCCTGGCCTCAGTGGCCCATTGTTCTCCCTCCAGGCCCAAACCACTCCAGGCCCGCCAGGAACCAGCCGCTAAAAATAGCCCCACCGGAGTGCTGGGGTCCAGCTGCTTATCTCCCTCCGGGGATCAGGAGCTGCCCCCCTCTTCCTGGCCACTACTCTGGGTGAAGTCCAACTTGGCCACCTCCCAGCTCACCCTCAGGGAGGTCCAAACTCACACCCACAAAATATTTCGTGGAAAATTTGAGGCCGGCTCTAATTCCCAAAGGGCAGAGGCTCAGTGCAGACTTGCAGACTTGGCTTGCGGTGGGCTGGGAGGAAGGGCCTGGAAGAACAGGCAAAGCAAAGAGAAACAGGGAAAGGCATCCAGGTGGCAGGAACAGCAGAAGCAAAGGGGAGGGATGAGGCTGAACAGAACAGTGAGAGGCTCTGGGAAGTCTATTTGGGAGAGCAGGAAGGGAGGCTCAAAGGGAAGCTCAGGCTCAGTGGAGCAGATCCCTGAATGCCAGGCAAGGCTTTCCTGATCTTCAAGGCCACGCCTTGCCTGGGGCAGGTGCACTGGATGCCTTCACTTCCAGGGTCTCCTCTGAGTTCTCCTCCCTAAGGGATAGTCACAGCCCTGAGGGAGGAGCAGAGGGCTGGCGAGCACAGAGAGAGGTGCCTTTACCACACCCCTCCAGGCCTCAGGAAGGGGGTTTCTCACTGGTGACGTATCATTAGGCGGACTCCGGAGGCTCTGCCTGTGGGCTGTGAACGCCAAGCCTGCAGCCATTCAGGCCTTCAACTCTCAGCTTCCGAGAGCCTGCTCTGGGCTGGGCCCCAGGCTGGGTGCTGGGGACCCAGACAACCACTCAGTTCTAGCCCTGCAGGGGCTCACAGTCCAGGGGAGAAAGGGCCAAGTGAAGAGGCAAGTCCAGGATAGGGTCACTGGAGCGCAGTGCTGGGACGGCCCAGAGAAGAGCCCTCCTCCAGACTTGGGAAGTCAGCAAAGTGTTCCTGGAGGACACACCCCCTGAGCTGAGTCTCAAAGGTTAAGGAGGAGATGGCCATGTGAAGAGATGGCGGGAACCGTGTTCCAGGCAGAGGGCAGCGTGTGCAAAGACCCCGGGGTGCAAATGAGTCTACCTGGTGTGTATGCGTGGGCAGGGACAAGGCTGGAGATGGAGTGTGAGGGTAATGAGGCTGGAGAGGTCTTTGGGGGCCAGGTTCTAAACTTTTCTGAGCCCCCCCCCCCATGGACATAAACATAGTAGTCACCCTGAGGCTGGTGAATGAAATTGTTGGAAAAATGAAAATCAACCTAATTGAGTAGATTAAATCCTATCCTTTAAACTCAGAGTCTGGGAATTGGATCACTGACTATTCAGTAAGGAAGGCCTTGTAGCGCTTGTACGTTGGGAGTTTGATTGATAGGCTGTGCTTAAATCAAGCATATCAATATTATACAGACAGCATCTTCAAAAGTCCTTCCCGGGAGGGCCCAGTCAGGCAGACGTGGGTTCTAGAAAAGCCCAGCCTGCACTGGTCTGTGGGTGCCTGCAGCCTGGAGCGAAGAGCTTAGTTCTGGTGAAATATACAGAAGGTAGATCATTCTTCCCCACCCTTGACATAAGGCACAGCCCTGTGACTTGTTTTGGCCAATGGGATATTAGCAGACAAGTTTCAAACAGAGACTTAAAATACACTTGCACCTGAAAGAAAAGTTAATACCAATTCTACACAATCTCTTTTGGAAAATAGAAAAGGAGGGAGCACTTCCCAATTTATTTTAGGAAGCTGGTATTAACTTGATACCCAAACCAAACGAAGATAATACAAAGAAAGAAAACTACACACCAATATCCCTCATGTATATGATGCAAAAATCCTTAACAAAACATTAGCAAATAGAACACATCATCATACTTTAAAAATTATACACCATTACCAAATGAAGTTTATACCAGGGATGCAAAGCTGGTTCAATATTTGATTGGTTCAAAAATCAATCAGTGTAACCCACCACATTCACAGGCTAAAGAAGTAGTCATATGATCATATCAATTGATTTTTTAAAAAACCTGTTTAACAAAATTCAACATCTGCTCATGGTAACAATTGTCAAGGGACTTCCCTGGTGGCGCAGTGGTTAGGAATCCACCTGCCAATGCAGGGGACACGGGTTCGAGCCCTGGTCCGGGAAGATCCCACATGCCGAGGAGCAACTAAGCCACAACTTAGCTGTGCGCCACAACTACTGAGCCTGAGCTCTAGAGCCGTGAGCCACAACTACTGAGCCCACGTGCCACAACTACTGAAGCCCGCGCACCTAGAGCCATGCTCCGCAACAAGAGAAGCTACCACAGTGAGAAGCCCGCATACTGCAACGAAGAGTAGCCCCCGCTCGCCGCAACTAGAGAAAGCCCGTGCACAGCAACAAAGACCCGACGCAGCCAAAAATAAATAAATGTATTAAAAAATAAAAAAATATACAGAAGTCCTCCCAATATTATTTTTTAATCTCAAAAATTAGGAATAGAGGGCAACTTCCTATATAAATAAATTAACTTCCAATATAAATATATATGTACATATAAATATACGCAAATGAACATGCTATATAAATAAAACAGCTTCCTAAATGAATAAATAACACCTGCAAAAAACCTACAGCTGATATCATATTTGTTGGTAAAGACTGAAGTCCAATAAATCAAGAAAGGGAAATAAATGGCATACAGATCAGAAGGGAAAAAATAAAACTGTCCCCATTTGCAGATGACATGATTGTCTATATAGAAAAATTCAAGGTATCTACCAAAAAAACCTCCTAGAACTATTAAGTAAGTTCAGCAAGGTCACAAGTTACAAGATCAAGGTACAAAAATCCATTGTATTTCTATGTGCTAGCTATGAACGTGGGGAAACTGAAATATAATATCATTTACAATCACCAAAAAGGAATGAAATACATAGGTGTAAATCTAACAAAACATGTACGGGACTTGTATGCTGAAAACTACAAAATGCTGGCAAAAGAAATCAAAGAAGATTTAAATAAATGAAGAGACATACCATGCTCATGGATTGCAATATTCAACATAGCAAAGATACCAGTTCTCCACAGACTGAAATACACGTTTAACACAATTACTATCAAAATCTCAGGAAGACTTTTTGTAGATGAGGCAAGATTATCCTAAAATTTATACAGATAGATAAAGGAACTAGGATAACCTACCACAATTCTGAAAAATTATAAAGTGGGAAGAATTACTCTACCTGATTTTAAGACATATAGCTACTGTAATCAAGACTATGTGGCATTGATGGAAGGATAGAAACATGAATCAATGAAACAGAATAGAGAATCTAGAAATAGACTCATACGAGTATGGCCAACTGATTTTGACAAAGATGCAAAAGGAATTCAATGATAGGATGGCTATAAAAGAAATTACAACAAATCTTGGTAAAGATGTGGAGAGATTGGAACCCTCATACACTGCTGGTGAGAACGTACAATGGTAGTCTGGCAGTTCCTCAAAATTTTAAACATAAGAGTTTATGACTCCAAATCTAGGTATATACCCGAGAGAATGGAAGACATATTTCCACACAAAAACTTGTACATGAATGTTCATAGCAACATTATTCATAATAGCCAAAATGTGGAAACAACCCCAATGTCCCTCAGCTGGTGAATAGATAAATAAAATGTGGTGTAGTGTGTGATATTTGGAATGTGATATATACAATGGAATATCATCAGGCCATAAAAAAGAATGAAGTACTGATCCATGCTACAAGACAATGAACTTGAAAACATTACGCTAAGTGAGAGAAGCCAGACAGAAAAGACCGCATATTGTGTGATTCCGTTTATATAAAATGTCCAGAATAGGCAAATCTGTGGAGACAGAAAGGAGGTTCATGATTGCCCGGGACTGAGTGAGAAGGGGTATGAGGGCGGGAGTGACTCCTAATAGGTGTGGAGATTTTTTAGGGGGTGATGAAAATGTTCTAAAATTGATTGTGGTGACGGTTGTACAACTCTGTGAATATACTAAAAACCATTGAGTTGTATACTTTAAATAGGTGAATTGTATATGTGATTATATCCCAATAACGCTGTTATTAAAAAAATAAAAATCAGTGGATGAACGATATTCTTTTCAACAAATGATGCTGGAGCAACTGGACGTCCTTAGGCAAAAAATCAACTTCAACCTAAATCTCACATGTTATACAAGAACTAACTCAAAAGGATCATAGAATTTAAATGTAAAACTACAAAATTTTTAGAAGAAAACGTTGGAGAGAATCTTCAGGACCTAGGGCTTGGTGAAAAGTTCCTAGATATACCACCAAAAGCATGAACCATAAACAAAAAAAACTGGTAACTTGGACTTGATCAAAATCCAAAGCTTTTGCTTTGAAAAACATGCTATTAGGAGAATGAAAAGAAGCTACAGATGGAGCGAAATTATTTGCAAATCACATATCTCACAAAGGATTCATACACAGAACACGTAAAGTGCTCTCAAAACAGTAAAAAAGCAAACATTCTGATTAGAAAATGGGCAAAAGACATCTCACCAGAGGATATACAGGCGGCAATAAGTACGTGAAAAGATGTCCAATATAGTTAGCCATTAGGGAAATGCAAATTAAGGCCTGGGTGAGATAGCATTACATACCTATTAACAGCTAAAATAAAACATAGGGGCAACATTACATGCTGGCAAGGATGCAGAGATCTCTCACAGTCATCTAGTCAGAGGTAGTTTAGCAGCTTCTTAAATATTAAACCTATACTTAAACCATATGACCCAGCAGTGGCACTCCTGGACATTTATCCCAGAGAAATGAAAACTTGTGTGCACACAGAAGTCCCTACACGATTGTTCATAGGCACTTTATATGTAATAGCCCCAAATTGGAAACAACCAAAATGTCCCTCAGTAAGTGAATGGTTAAACAAACTACTGTGCTTCCACACCAAGGAACACTACTCAACTCGGCAATAAACAGGATTGAACTATTGACATACACGAGAGCTCGTGTGGATCTCAAGGGTATTATGGTGAGTGGAAAAGACAATCTCAAAAGGTCACATACTGTGTGATTCCATTTATATAACATTCTTAAAATGACAAAATTATAGAGATGGAGAGCAGATTAGTGGTTGCCAGGAGTTAGGGATGGTGGAAGTGGAGGATGAGTGTGACTATAAAGGGATATTGAGGGAGACCTTTGTGGTGAAATGGTTCTGAATCTTGACTGTGGTCGTGGTCGCATAATCTACACATGTGATAAAATGACACAGAACTATACACACACACAGTACCAATGTCAGATTCTGGTTTCGATATTGTACTATAATTAAGTAAGATGTAATTGTTGGGAGAAACTAGGTGAAGGGCACATGGGACCTCTCTGTACTATCTTTGCACAATTTCCTGTGAGTACATAATTATTTCAAAATTGAAAATTGAAAAACAAAACCCGCTTTCATGTCAGTGAGAACTTGCCCCAGGTAGGCGCTGACCCTTCGCGGGGTGGGGGTGGGGAGGGGCGCATGGAGCAGAGCCGAGCCCAACCCATAGTGAAGAGCCAAGTCCAGCCCAGCTCCTCCTGGATCAGTTGACTCTAGCTGACTTGTTGAAGCATAAGGGAGAATAAATGATTGTTGTTTTAAGCTACCGAGCTTTGGAGCAATTTGGTTTTCAGCATTAGTAAGACAATAGCTGGCTAGTACATGCCCGCTTGCCATGTCTCCTCTCCACTGCCCTAAGAGGATGGATGTCTGTCACTGGTGACTGTGGCAGAGACACCTAGTTGCTCCCCAACATCCACTCTACCCTTCTGTTACCCCAAAGTAATAGAACCTCTGGTTTTTATCTGGTCATATGGCTATCTGGATTCAGACTACATGTTCCAGCCTCTCTTGTAATGAAGTGCGGCCCTGTGACCAAGCCCTGACCAATGTGATATAAAGGAAAGCGTCATATGGGAGCCTTCTCTAAGAAGTAATTGACATCCACCTTTTGCCCTCTCTTTCTTACCCCTTCACTCTTCCCACATGCAGAAGTGATGGCTGGAACCCAAGCAGCCATTGTGCACATGAAGTGGAAGTTCCAATATGAGGATGGCAAAGTAACCAAGGAGAAGGAATTAGGTTCCTGATGGTCATGGAGATGCCATACTAGCCCTGGTATATATCAATTTCCTTTATGCGAGAGAGGCTACAAACTTCTATCTTATGTTTTCTGTCGCTCACAACAGAACACAATCTTTACTTATACAGTAGCTTCTTACCTGTTCTCATGAGTTTATTTTGTGTAACTACTAACCATGCTAAGGACTACTATATGCCTCCCATCCATTGAATAAGTATTTATTAAGCACTTACTATGTGTCAGGCAATGTAATAATGCTGGGAAAACAGTAAGAAGAGGCACAGACGTGGCCCCTACCCTCAAAGGCTTTATAGTTGAGAGGAAAAGACAGCAATGAAGTGAACGCATATGTATAAGTAATTACCATCTATAACAAGGGCCATGAAAGAGAGGCACAAGGCACTTTGTGAGCAGGAAGCAGGGCCCTCCTCCAGTCAGGGCTATCAGGGAAGGCTTCCCTGAGGAAGTGACACCTAATCTGCCCTCTAGGGGAAGAGAGGATAGGAATACAGCTTAGTGCTTAAAAGCATGGGCTTGGACCCAGTCAGCCTGAGTTCAAAAACCATCCCCCTCTTGTCAGCATGTAACCTTGAGCAAGGCACAACCTCTCTGTGCCTCAGTTTTCTTGTCTGAGAAATAGGGTTTTATTTAATTAAACACTTATATAGGATTTACAATGTGCTAGGCACTGCTCTAAGTACTTTACAGGTGTTAACCCTTTTAATTCTCATTACAGCTACCTTATGGTACGAGTGCTATTCCTATCCCCAAATACAGATGGGTAAACTGAGGCCCAGAAGGTGAAGCAACTTGCCCCAGGTCACACAAATGAGTGGAAGAGCTGGGCTCCAGAATCCATCCTCAGGACACTACACTGTAGTGGTTAATAACACTGGCTCTTAACTCATGGGGTTGCTGTGCGCATAAAATAAGAAAGTGTCAGTCAAATACTTAGCACACTGCCTGGCAAATATTAAGTGCTCAATAAATGTTAGCTATTATTATTGTCTTATCATTAGCAAGTACGGGAGAAGGGAAAGAGTGTTCTAGGCAGAGGGAAACGCACATACAAAGGCCCTGAGGTGCACGGGCTTCCCTGGTGGCGCACTGGTTGAGAGTCCGCCTGGCGATGCAGGGGACACGGGTTCGTGCCCCGGTCCGGGAAGATCCCACATGCCGCGGAACGGCTGGGCCCGTGAGCCATGGCCGCTGAGCCTGCGCGTCCAGAGCCTGTGCTCCGCAACGGGTGAGGCCACAGCAGTGAGAGGCCCACGTACCGCAAAAAAAGAAAACAAAAACAAAGGCCCTGAGGTGGAAGGGAGCATGGTGCGTTCAAGGACCCGAAAGCAGAGCAGAAGGGCTGTATGCAGAGAGCTCACAGGCTGCTTTTATCCTTCACAACAACCCTATTAGTGGGAACTATGATTACCCCCTCTTTATAAATGAGGACACAGTGGCTCAGAGATTAGGTGACTTGCCTGAGGTCATACAGCAAATAAGCATCTGAGCCTGAACTCAAACCAGGTCTGTCAGCCTCCAAAGCCCACGCTCCAGGTCACTGCTCTCCACTGCCTTGCAATGGACAGGCTCCAGGGATGGGGCCAGTCCTCCTGCAAGAACACTTGAGAGGGAAACGCAAATACAGCCCAAGGTGTCAGAGTCAGAGCGCTCCTTGCGGGGACTGCTCTGACCTGGGCTCAGTGTGTGTGTGGCAGAGGCAGGGTGGGGCGTGGACCTTACCTCAAGGGAAGGAGCATAAATAACCAGCAGATCCTTCCTCAGCCCAGCCTGGCTAGAGGATGTGGAGGGCATTGTCCCAAGGGGCGTGAACCCATGGAGACTCAGGGACCAGTGGTCAATAGACTGCTCCATCCAAGCCGGCCCCTCCAGTCTTCTGGGAAAGCGGCTAAACCCTGTTTTTAGAATCCTAACACACACACACACACACACACACCCCACATACACCAACACACATGGCCTGAATCCCAGCCCTCACATGCCCCTTCGGAAGGTCCTCAGACAGGAGGAAAACCAGAAGAAAACAACAGGAGAGGGGAGGGGCCTCATCCAAGGCCACTGGAGAGCTGGGGACAGATCTGGAGGTAGGGCAGCTGCCTGGCAGAATCCGTGCTATTCAGTTGCCCCTGAAACGGCAGGTAGGACTCTGCTGAGCCCACTGGGGCCTGGGGCCCAACGCCATCCTCTTGGGGCCTTGCCCTTGTTTTGAGTCACCAGCCATCTAGTTAAAAACTGGCTGTGGAGTGGAGGTGGGGCCCCTTCCCCCTGCACAGCTGGTGGGGCTGGGCCTGACCTCACCTCTTGGATCCCTCGGTCGCAGCCCCAGGCCTCCCTCCCTCCCTCCACCCCGACGTGGGCCACCCTCCGTGGCCGACCCTGTGCTGAGGGTTTACACATATTCATTATCTCACCGAGTCCACGGGAGTCCCATGAGGTGGGATTATCATTCCCATTTTATAGATGAGATGACTGAGTGTCGGAAAGGTAAAGCAACTTCTCACGCAGCTCTACTGAGAGCTGACATTCAGGACCAGATATCCCCACACACTTAAGCTCCCACCGTTCGTCGACCTTCCTGAGAACAGCTCTGCCCTCGAGCCAAGGAGAATCTGAGTTAAGGGCCCCCGAACCAAGCCAGCAAATCTCTCAGGCTGCCTGGAGGCGAGGCTGCCTGGGAGTTAGGGTTGGGGTCCCAGTTCCTACTCAGCCACCACATACTTGTCCACTTTCTCTGAACCTTAACTTTCTCACTTGTAAAATGAAAACAATACTCAGAGCCTCTCCAGGCCTGCTGTGAGGCCTGGTGGAGAGGAGGCATGGAATGCCCTTGGTGTGCGGCCACAACCATCACTCACTTTTTATCTGCAACCTGGCACTGCCCTCTCCCAGCCCCAGCTACGCCTTCACTCCCATCGTGCTGAGCAGGCCCAGATCAGCCCCACGGCTCTTCCTCAACCCCCTCCGCGCCCCCCCCCCACACCCCCTTGTCTCCTCCAACCCAAGGGAGCGGTCCCCCGGCAGCAGGGGGCCCAGGGTACCCCCTTCCCTCCTGCCTGACCCAGCCAGGGAGAGGACAGGCAAAGCCAGATGTTTCACAGATGTTGCAGATTATAAGGAAAACAACAGCACAGGAGCGTCTTCTCTGAGGCCCAGGGTCTGTTGCTTGAGGGCCTGAGAGCACTGAGGGAGAGGCAGGGGCTAAGGGCAGGCTTCGGCAGGAAGAGAGGTGAATCGGAGACTTTCTAGGGTAGGATGTCAGCGGGAGGGATGCAGGGAGGAGACATTAGGCAAAGGGTCCAGGGGGAGCAAGGCAGGGAGGTGGGGGTAGGGGGCTCGGGGGAGTCTGGTGGGAGAAGGGAGGAGCGGAGTGGGAGAACTGGGCAAGCCTGTGGGGGGCTGCCTGGGCAGGAAGCCTACGGGGGCTACTGCTGACCTGCATCCATTGCCCCACCCCACCCCAGGATCCCAACTTCACCAGGGAAGAACTTTAGAACCCCCAAGAGGCTCCCAGGCCCTCCTGAGCTGCCTCAGGAGGTATTAAGCTCCCCATCACAGGAGGGATGCAAGTAGAAACCCAAGAAGGGACCCAAGCACCAGGCAGCAGTTGGATCCAGATGGTCTCTTCCATGCTGGAGAGTCTGGGAGGCCATATCTGCCCCCAGCCAGGCCAAGAGGCCAAGAGCATGAGGGACTTGACTGGTCCATAAAGCAACGGCTGAAGTTGCCACAGGCAGGCCAGGGCTGAATCTCCTCCCACTGGCATCCAACCAAGTGGCATCACTGTGCCCTCTCCCCTTTCCACCCTTCACACCATATTTGCCAGCTGACCCCAACTGCTCGCAGCCAGGCCAAGACTGGGCAGTGGTTCAGGGACAGACTGTTTCTAACTTACTCCCCGGAACAGGCTGGCTTTGTCCTCCAGCAAAACCATTCCTGGAAGGACAGGGATCTGGGGTCTGAGACTAAAGGCTCCCTGTCCACTAATCAGGGTAGAGAATGAGCTTTGCCACCTCCCCGTGACCCTGAAAATGATGTGGCTGACGGCCTCTCGTGTTGGAGGAGCACGTCCCTGTGCCAAGCACTGAGCTAAACTTGCTGCAAACAACCTCGCTGAGCCACTGTGACTCTGAGGTAGTTGCCAATATGCACAATTTATAGATGAGAAAACTGAGGCAGAGAGGCTACAAGGCTTTTTTTTCCCCCAAAGATTTGTAGCTAGTAGTAAGTGGTGAAACCAGGGGCTGAATCCTAGAGCCTGACTCCAGGGCCTGGGCCTTACACCTTTACACAGTGCTGTTTCCCTACCTCTGCCTCGGTCTTCCCATCTGTGAGTTGGGAAGGGAGCTGGACATGATGACCTCACAGCTCCCAGATCCCACATCCACCAGCCTG
The DNA here is from genome assembly GCF_949987515.2 of Delphinus delphis. Classification (NCBI taxonomy): domain Eukaryota; kingdom Metazoa; phylum Chordata; class Mammalia; order Artiodactyla; family Delphinidae; genus Delphinus; species Delphinus delphis. Next base: position 20,264,989 of record NC_082688.1, read on the forward strand.
GATTCCCAGATGGAGACCGAGGGGCCTGCTCCTCCCTCACGTATGAAAGAAGAAATGGGGAGCAGTCCAGGTAACATACAGGTAAGGGGACTGCGGCCTAAGGCGGCGAGGGCTGTGCCTAAGGCCCCCAGGAGCCCAGGCGGGGGGAGGGCAGGCGGATCAAGGCGCCTTTCCAGGCTGCTCTCCAGCTGTTCAGTGTAGCCAAAGCAGCTCGGAGGCCAAGGGCCCCATGTGTGAGTAATGGAAACCAGGCAGCGGGGCCTTCCGAAATGGGAATTCCATCTGCCTGACTTGGTTCTCCTGGATGGTGGTTTCCATGGTAACTTGGGAATGGGGAGGTGGAGGGCCTGGCCCAAGGCTGAATCCCTGGAACCTAAAGAAAGGGGAAGGTGAGTCTCCTCGATGGCCCAGTGTCTCCTCCAAGCAGAGGATGCCACAGCGAGGCCAGGCGGGCTGGGACCCGGAAATCCCAGGCACTGACGTCAGCTCTGCTGCTACCATTTTAGGGAACAGTTGTGTTGCAGTCCTCTGTGGGTCTTGCTTTTTCCAGCTGTTAGGTCCCCAAATCTCAGGCTTGGACACCTGAGAGGTTCTCTCAGTCTGATCGAGGAGCACATCTCTGTCCCCCGTCCTTCCAGAGTCATTGAGGCACTGGCAGCTCTGCCGTGAGAAAGCCCTTCACCATTTACAAAGCCAAACAGGGCTCAACGGCCAGGTCCACCGCCAGGCCCTTGGTGCCTGGAAGAAGACCCAGCCCCACTCCTGGAGAAGCTCCCACGCTGGTGCTAGGGGAAAAGGCTGTAACACCTATTAAGCACCTACTGTATGCCTGGCCCCAGAGACCACCGTTTCTGATGCTCTCCTTCTACAGGGGGGAACCTGGGGCTGGCCTTGCTCAGGGAGACCAGCAAGGGAAGGCAGGGAGGAGCGTGGCTGCACAGCCCCGTATCCTTTGCATCTCCAAGTCCCGGTGGGCAGACCTGAACCCAAGACCCCACGCAGGCAACAAGCTCCAAGGAGATGGGGCCCAGCCCCTCCTGCACCCACTCGGTCTGCCTTCATCTAAGTCAGCCCAGCTGAGCCAGTCCCCGCCCCAGGCCACACCCTGGTCCCTGCCTCCGGACCCTGGCAGGTGGAACGTGTGGGCATCGGGGGCAGCTGTTGCATCAGCTTGGCCGGGCTCTCTTCTACCCCTCTAAGTGAGAGGGTCCAGGGCCTCCTCTGAACTGTGGCTTCGAACAAGGCCTTTCCTAAATTTGTATCTCCTGTTAGGCACAGAGGGGGAAGTCTCCCCCAGGGCCACAGAGGGACTCTCTGGGAACCCTACCCCCCAGCCCGACCTCCCCAGCTCTTCCTCTGTCCTAAAGGCCTCCATGAGCCTGCCTGCCTGCAGCTGCCAACCTGCCTGAGATTCTGGCCCCATCCACCTCCACCAATCATCCCTGTGCTACCTGAAAGTTCCACTAGAATCTCAGGGTGTGGCAGGGCAGAGAAGTGAAGGAACTTGCTGAAGGTCACGGAGCCAGTTAGCAGCCCAGCTAGGACTCCATCCAGTAGCTGGTAGAGGACGACAATCCAGAGAGCAGGCTTTGCAGCCAGGTGGGCTTAGGCTGAACCCTGTCTCTGCCACTTGCCGGCTGTGTGACCTTGGACAAGTCACCTTACCTGCCTGGGCTTCACCTGCCTCATGTGTAAAACGGGGATAACCCCCACCTCCCAGGCTCGCAGTGAAGATGAGATGGTAAGTAGAACAAGCCTGGCAGAGCACCTGGCACAGAGGAGGCGGTTGTCAGGGATGGCAAGAGAGGAGAAGCAGCTGGATTGACAGCCCACCCAGCAACCGTCCCAGCCCCAGTCACCCTGGGAAGCCTTGAAACCAGGAACACACAGAAAGGGTCAAGAACAAAAAATAACACAGGGCTTTTATTTGCTCCTGAACTCGGCCGCTGTGTGGTCTGAGGGTGCCATGCTTTCCCAGAGGCCCCGGGGGACCTCTCACTCAGGGGTGCTGGATTTTGGTGTGAGGTCAGACTGCAGCCCCCGCCCCTCTGGGCCTTGTCAGTCCAGCAGGCCCAGCTACCCGCCACTGGGGCTCGGGACCAGCAGATCCCCTGAAACTGGAAAATGGTGCCCACCTTCTTCGCAAGGTGGCTTTTCACAAGGCGTTGGTTAAAATATTGCACTTGTAAATTAGGAAAACTGATGAGGCAAAGGTTTCCTATTACAGGACGAGGTGCCAAGCATCTGACTGCTGCTTAAATAAATAAAACTCAAGGCGGGGGTCTGAGCTGTGAGTCTGAGTGACCCCCCCCCCCCCGGAGAGCCCCAGGGCCCAGGCCTCGGCCCCCCTGCCCATCAACCAGTTCTTTAAGGAACTTGGTCATTGCGAAGTCTCCGCAGCAGGAAGCAGCAGCTCCAGGTCTGGCTCAGCCAGGGCCCCTAACCTGCCAGGGCCCTTGGGCCCCCTCGTACCAGGGCAGTGGGGGCCCAACGGGGCCAGTCCCTCTACTCCTCCAGCGGCCTGGGCCTCTCTTGGTCCAGGCCTCTCATCCAAATGTCCGTCTGTCTGTCCGGACACAGCCTCTGGGGGCTCACTTGCCTCCTCTGTCGCAGGGGGTAGGGAGGCAGGTGGGGAGGGGCCCAGCCCGCCTGGTGTGAACGCTGAGCTCTACCCCAGTGGCCCCTAAAGCGGGGGACTCATCTTCTTCTGGTTAATGAGGTCCAGGTAGAGGTCTGAGCGGAGGAAGCGTGGGTACGAGTCCTTCTCCATGAGCCCGAAGATGCGCTTCTGCGCCAGATCGAAGCAGCCCCGCGTGACGCTCTGCAGGTTGTCCTTGGTGTGCTCCCGTGTGTACGAGTCCAGGTTTACCTGGGAGGCAGAGGGGGACATGGTCAAGGCTGCCTGCAAGAAGCTGCTCCTAGGGGCCAGGCGCCAGGACAGGACCTGCCCAGCCTCTCACCCCCAAGCCCTTCTGCTCCACATCTTAAGGTTCAGACGGGAGGCCCGCAGGTTAGCGGAATCGAGTCTTGGCTCGGTCACTTACTGTAGGGGTAGTAGAGTTTATAGGGCCCGAAATCACTGCATCTAGGGTCAGGCTGCCCAAGTTCAAATCCCAGTAGTGCCACACCTAGGTGTGTGGCCTTAAGCGAATCACTTAAGCGCTCTGAGCCTCAAACGTCTTATGTATAGGGTAGCGCAACAGTACATTCCTCAGACTTCCCTGGTGGCGCAGTGGTTAAGAATCCGCCTGCCAACGTAGGGGACACGGGTTTGATCCCTGGTCCGGGAAGATCCTACATGCCGCGGAGCAACTAAGCCTCTGCACCACAACTACTGAAGCCCATGCGTCCTAGAGCCCACGTGCCGCAACTACTGAGCCTGCATGCTGCAACCACTGAAGCCCACGGGCCTAGAGCCCGTGCTCCACAACAAGAGAAGCCACCGCAATAAGAAGCCTGCGCACCGCAACAAAGACCCAACGCAGCCAATAAATAAATAAATAAAATTAATTTTAAAAATTAAAAATAATAGTACACTCCTCAAAGAGTTGTGAAAATTAAGCATGATCGTCCATATTAAACAGACACAGCTGGCACACAGGAAGCACCCAATACCTGTGAGGCTATCTGAGACTGTCTCCTCATTTTTAAAATGAAAATAATATTAAAACTTATTTTACACGTTGTCATGAGGGTTAAATGTGAGAGCTCATACGTGAAGGGCTTAGCACGTGCCTGGCACCCAGCAGCACGTCGACAGTGGCCATTTCTGTTATCAGTCAGGATTCCGTTCTTCCCGGGGCCCCAGCCTGCTTCCTCTTCAACCTGGCACATGGTCCCTAGAGTCACTCTGGCCCTTTCCCTTCCCGAGCTCCTCTCTGAGGCTTCCAGGCACCCCATGGGCATGGGGATGGGGGCCCGAGGGCCCAGCGCAAAGCCCCACCTCCTTGCACGCCTGGATCGCGATGTACTCAGCAAAGATCTTCTTGGCCTTGGCCGCCATCTTGGACTGTGACTTGACCTTCTTGAAGTCCTCGCATGCCAGCCAGAATTCCAGGTTCTCCTCGCTAAACTCAGTGCGGAGGAAGGCTTGGAACACCGCTAGCCCATCTGTAGGAGAAGCCCAGATCCTGGGGTGAGAGGCCAAACCAGCCCCTCCTGTCCTCAGGCCCCCCAGCTTACCCTCCTGGGGCCTCTCAGGTGCAGCTGCTGGGATCTTAGTAAACTGACCCACTCATGAGAGCCAGGAACCCTGGGATATGGTCCCACCACTGCCATTGCCTCTTTGTGGGCCTTGGCCAGGTCACTCCCCATCTGTGCCTCAGTTTCCTCATCTGTCAAATGGGGATCATCAGCCTTATTTCCTGGAGCCCTGTGAGGATGAGGGGTTCCCACCCACGAGATGGCAGGCGCATTTGGCCCAGTGTAAGCCCTCAGTACATGGAAATGTTTATTGTTATTCTGGGAATATGGGTCTGAGCACACAGGTCCCAACGGCCTCTGGCAGGCAGTGCCAGCTCCCATGGACAGGGAGGGGCTGGCAGGAGCCGGCTCCAAGGCCAGCCCAAGGGCCTCGGCCTTTCCCAATGGTAGGGACACCTAACTGGGCCCAGGGAAAAGGGAAAGGTAACCTCTGCAGAGCCAGACGCACTCTCTGGGCCTGGGAGAGGAGGAAAGGAGGAGGGGGGAGAGACACAGGGAGGGAACAGGCCAGCTGGCCCCCACTTACATTTGTGGACCAGCAGCTTCTCCAAGGACTCGCCCCACTTGAGTGCTTCCTCTGAGGTGGGCCTGAGGGGTGAGGCAAGGGGCACAGTGAGGGAAGCGGGGCGGCTAGGGCTGGGTGACCTCTGTCAGCTGCCTTGGCCCACAAAGTAGCTTAGCCCGGTTGGGGAGCCCAGGAGGGGGCCCACCCCCTTTCTTGGGGCCGGCATCACTTCTATCCCCACCTCTGCCCCTCCCTGGTCATCCTTCCCAGGACAGCATCTCCCCATGAGGGCTGCTTATGCCGGGTACCAGGCTCCCACTACGAGAGCCTGCATCGCCCCAGAGCCGGATCAAGCCAACAGCCTTCTCTCCTAACCCCACTGCTAGCCCTGCTCCCACGGGGACCAGTAAGTGTCTGAGGGGGGCCCAGGGGGGCCAGAGAGGACCTACTTGAATGACTTCGTCACTTTGTCTGCCTTGCCCGCTGGCTGGGCCCCAGGGGATTCGTTCCGCCGCCTGAAGATGCCCAGCTTGTTCTTCATGTCCTTGGCTCTGGAGACAGAAGCAGAAAACGGGGTCGGTCAGCCTGGCACACTCGGCCACCGCAAATTCGGGGTCCGGAGGGTGAAGGCTGGGGTGAGGGGCACCTACTCCTTCATGGTGTGCCGCCTCTGGAGGTTCCCGTTCCGCGTGAGGTACATGCCTCGGAGCATCGCTGTAGGGCCCCCCACCTTGTTGCCTGGGACGGTCTGCTGGGAGCACCCTAGGCTCCTGTTCCCAACCCGAGTCCCAGGCAGCAACGGTGCGGGCTGTAGCCGAGCGCTCGCTGGGATTCCAGCTGGAGGACTGGACTCCCAGGCACAGGCTGGGCTGGGACTCAGACAGGAGGAGCCAGGAAATGGGAGGGACCAGGGCCGGAGCAGAAAAAAAATATCCCTCCTGGCCAACCCTGAGAGGGAGCCTGTGAAAGGGGCATGTGTCTGTAAGGGGCGGCCTCTGGGGCCCGCCCAGGCAGGAAGCCAGACCCATTATATGTGACTGGCCTCCCCGTTGCCATGGCAGCTCCCTGGGAAGGAGGAGAAAACAAGTCAGCAAATTGCTGGGAGGGAAGGCAGGAGGGAGGGGGAGGCTCTGCCCACCTGGGTGGCAGGACTGGCTATTTTTAGCCAAGAACCATTTTTAGCCCTGCCATTCCCCCAGGCAGATTTCAGCCCTGGGCAAGCTGCTGGCGAGAAAGGGGTTAAGTGTCTCATGCTCATGTTAGCCTCCCCCTGGTCCCTAGAGCCCTACTCTGGGCACCTCCTAGAGAATAGTTCCTGCCAGAAGACAGCTCAGCCTGTCATTGGCTTTGGATACATCCATCCATGAACATGCAGAATGTCCCACAAAGTTTCAGTAGTTTTAAGCTTGAATAACGTCAAAAGTACAAATCCTGTAAACTCTCAAAAACGTCATTTGAAAGGAATTAATTTTTTCCTGCATATTTAGCCTTATGACTTTTGAGTAATACATTTTTTGTTTTAATTTTTGATCTCTGTTCTTCTGATTACAGATGAAAAATGCTGACTTAACCAAAAATTAAATGCGTAAAATTAAAAATGTGTTATCAAAATCACAAAGCTAAATAAGTGTAAAAGAAATTTGAATAATTGAACTTTCAAATGTGTTTTATAAGTTGGGAGCATACTTCTGAAGTTATTCAAGCTTCAAAGGGCACTAAGACCTATGGGACACCCTGTTTAATGAAGGAAAGTGGTCCAGGGTGGAGGTTAAAAGCCACAGTGCTGCAGCAAGACAGTCTTGGGTTCAAAGCCCAGCTCCAGCAGTTACCAACTGTGTGCCCTTTGTCAAGTTACCTAACCTCTCTGAATGTCAAATTTTCTCATCTGTTAAACACAGGTGATAATAGTACCTACCATCTGACGGGGTTGTTTTGAGGCAAGGAGAAAATGCACAGAAAGCTTTAGCGCAGGGCCTGGGGCAAAAGTGCTCAGGCCCAATTCATACTTGTCCTGAGGGTCTGGGACAGCTGATTAGAGATTGGGATCCCGCTCTAGCAGCTTCCAAGCCAATGAGATAAGGCCAAGGAGTCCAGGGACTGGCAGCCCTCTGGTGAGGATCAAGGCCCTCGGAGAGCCCTGGCGTGGCTAGGAGTGAGAGAGCCTGGCTTCCTGCGGCACAGTGCTCTGTCTCAGAGGCCCTGCTCCTGGCCCGCTCCCAGGGAGCAGAAGCTTGCCTGAGGTCCAGCCTGCAGGCTGCCGCCATCCACCTGGGCTCCTTGCTGGCTCAGAGACCACTGTGTTTCCCTGTGGCTGGAGGAGGCTGAAGCCCCTGCCCAGACAAGCCTTTCCTCCCACATGCACAGCTGGGCAGACTCACAGCTGCAGGGCACATCTGGAGAGGTCCTCGGAAGTCCACACGGGCAACTCAGGAAAGGATGGCAGAGCTCAGAGGTGCCTCATGTGTCCCCATGTGGACCCAGAGAGCAGAACAGAGACCCACAAGAGGAAGCTAAAGGAACACTTTCCTCCAATCAGAGCCATGAAAAGATGGAATGAGTGCCCTCTGGGGAATGGACTCCTGTCACTAGAGGCTCAAAGGCTACTTAGCTGGGGTGCTGTGGACCTCCTGCAGGGTGTTCTGCGCCAAGCTTAAAAATAACAGGCTCCATGGGAATTCCCTGGTGGTCCAGTGGTTAGGACTCCATGCTTCCACTGCAGGGGGCCTGGGTTAAATCCCTGGTCAGGGAACTAAGATCCCATAAGCAGCACGGCGAGACCAAAAAAATAATTAATTAATTAATTATAACAGGCTCTGAATAAATAAATAAAATTTAAAATATATGTATATTTATATATACTTTTAGAGCCAACATGCCAGGTTTCAGATCTCAACTCTACCACTTCCTTGCTTTGTGACCTTGGACAAGTAACTTAACCTCTTTCTGCCTCAGTTTACTCACCTGCAAAATAGAGTAAATAAGAAAAAAGAAATGTAAAATAAAAATTATGGTAAAGGTTAAATTAGATAATATATGTAATGCACACAGAATAGTGCCTAGCACAATAAACATGAGTTATTTTTATTATCATCCCAGATTCTAAGAGTCCTTGACTAAGCTTTTAAGAATGTGAACTTCAGGCAGTCAAAAGGCAGTGCCCACTTTGAAAGAAGGCTAGAGTTGGTGCAACAGGGCAGCTCCAGCACCCTGGATGTCTACCCTCTGCTGCCCTCCACTGCTCCACCCCCGGGAGCACCACCCACGGCAGCTCTGATGCTGCCTGGACCGGATGGTTGGTGCAAAGAATTATTTTTGTTTGTGCATTTTACCTTCCCTAGAAAGTGTGACTGCTCCTGGCTGCAGAGTGAGAGAAGTCTACAGTTGCTGCAGGAAACTGGAGAGGGCAGGGGAAGCTGGGGAAAGAGTTTCTAGGGAGTGGACCCCAGCCAAGGTTGAGGTTGGGGAAGAAGGTTGCAGGAGGCACCTGGGAAGGACTCCTGTTCTACACACACACACACACACACACACACACACACACACCCCACCCCGGCCCAACTGGTGCATAATGGTGGGCACTACAGGACCTGGAGGGAGGGGGTTCCCTCTGTGGGCCACCAGGTGCCTCACTGCCTCCTCCCATCCCTGCCCCCACCACCCCCCCCCCCGCAGTCTCCAGGGCCCGAGGTACAAAGAGACCCGAGAAGAAACCACTCACGCTCTGTTAATGAATGAGCACCTCTAACCTCCGAATCGAATCGAAAGTATAAATGGTCGCAGGAGCGGGGTAGGGGGGAGAGGGGAGTGGCCAGGAAGGTACCGCATCAGCTCTCTGAGCCAGCAGCACCCCCTTCTGGCAACGCCCAAGACTGCTAGCATGCAAGAGCTCGACAGGAGAAAGGGGAATCCCATGACCATCTGTCAGCCCTTGCTCAGAGGGAGCAAAGAACTTGTCGTGGCCACTTGGCCACTGCCTGGCTTAGCAGCTGGACAGGGCCAGGGCCGCTTGGTTGGTTGCTTCTGCTTGGCTCCCTGTGGCTTCCAGATACTAAATCAGCACCTTGCCTCACTCTGAGTGGATGCTGAGGGCAGTGCTGGGTGGTTAGGATCCTGGTGACCTTACCCTGGGGCCGCTGCTAAGTCCCAAGACCCCGTTGTTCACGGGTGTCTGTCTCGGGCAGGACTGGGTTCAGCCCCTTCTCTCCACCTCTACCCCTAGGCCACTGGGCATGGGGAATAAGCCAGAGGGCAGAGGACGAAGCGGGGTGCAGGGAGCGCCCCCCATCCGCCCGCCCCGATCACTAGGGTGAGAACCAGGGATCTTTCCAACGTACAAGTTTTTGCTCTTTCTCTTCCGGGAGGCATCATCATCGTCCCCAGCTGTGTCAGCCCCGCTCATCTGCAGAGAAAACACAGACACGTTGCAGTCTGGGTACCCAGGGGCTGCTGCCTGAGCAAAGAGAGGCTCAGGGATCCAGCAGCTCCTACAAACCACTCCCACCTCCATGCTCCCACCCCTTGAAGAAGAGGGGAGGGGGGAGACCCCACTACAGGGAGCAGTCTGTCCATGGAGTGTGGCTGGCTTAGCAGAGCCTCCACCCAAAGCAGTCTCCTCCTGATACACAACTTGTGCGGGAGAAACCAGAAACACAGCATTCATGGCAGTAGGGCAGGCCAGAGAGGAAGCTTCTGTGAAGATTCTACTGTGTGACTTAGCCAATTGCTGTCCCTCTCTGAGCCTCTGGTGCTTTTAATTTCAAAATGGAGATCATAATGACTAACCAACTCAGGATTCTGAGGTTTTAAAGAGACCTGGGATTGGTCAGCAGTGTGTTAAGTAAATTATCACGCAGGAGAGCACCTCTCTTGCCTTAAAGCTTTCCATGGTTCCCGAGTACCCTCGAGATAATGTCCAAACTCCCTGACATGACATGCAGGGTCTACCATCTTAGGATAACCTCAGTTACAACTTCTTTGGTTATCTCTCTGGAGAGCCCGACCCCTACTCCAGCAACCTCTTCAAACTGCCCTCTAGTCAGAGGAAAGTCTTCACAGCCCGGTCCCCTCACCTCGGGCTTTGCATGTGCTATTCCTTCCATGAGGGATGCTTTTATGACTCTCCCACCTCCCTTTCCTCCTAAGACCCAGCCTCAGGAAAGACCTGACCTCGGGTAAGCTGCTTAAATGCCTCCTCACCTGGGAAGACCTCCTTGGCCCCTAGACCAAGGGTGTGCCCCCTTCACCCCTTGTGAGGTCCCCACTATAACCAACATGGCCTCTTCCAAATCTGTCTCCTCTACTGGACTGTGAGTTCCCCAGAGCAGGGGCTCTGTCTGCCTTCACCTCTGTCTAGGTCACCTTGACTGGGCCTGGTATACGTTAGGAGCTCAAGAAATACTTGTTAAATGAATGAATGAATCAAGGGAGAGGGAAAGCAGGCTGGGAATGATGTGTCTTGAAGGCCTCACTGCTTGATCCAAGGCCTGCAACTTTATTCCCCGGGGCTCCATTGAGCCCACCCCCACCTGCTTGCCTTTTCCTGTGCTGTGCCCCCTTCCTGGAACACTCTCTCCTCTTCTGCCCAGTCTCTACCTCCTCCCAGTCTGCTACTCCTCGCCTCCTCCAGACCACTCCAGGCTCCCACCAGCTCTACTGGGGCCGCCCGCCCTCTGTCGCCCTGCCTGTGTGTGCCCAGCCTCCTCCAGGGGAAACCAGGGCCTCCACAGTGCCACTCCAGAGCGGGAGTACAGGAAATGCTCTGAGATATTGGAGGAGGTAGAGCTAAGGGTAGGCTGGGCTTGGACACTATGTCCTAAGATAAGACAGAAGGCCCCCAGATGTGAATCGCAGCTTGGACTCCTCATGACCCATACCCTGGGCCTCAGTTTCCTCATTTGTAAAATAAAGGAGATGGGCTAAACCTTAAAATACTGCGTTCTCAATTCTGGCAAGAAAAGTGGCCTTAATCCAGATATAGCCAGCAGGGGGAGCTACCAGCCTCAGTGGTGCAACCACCCGCGGATGGATGGATGGATGAATGAATTATAGCTTCATTCATGGAGCTCATGCTATAGGCCAGACCTCAGAATGGGCATTATCCAGACACTATCTCATTAATCTTCAGAGTCAGTCCATAAAGTAAACAGAACCTCAGAGAAGTTAAGTCACCTGCCCAAGGAGTTAAGTGACAGCCTTTAAGTGACAGCTGGAATCTAGGTCTGTCTGAATTCAGGGCCTATGTTTCTCCGCGAGAGGACGCTGCTAGTTAAATGCAGAGGATGGGGCACATTTTGAATGTCTTCAATGAAAGACTCAGGGGAAATGCTGCCTCCTTCCTGAGAACGCTGCCCTACCAAGGTTGTAAACACGTGTGTACGTGCACTCACAGGCACACGCCCATCTGTGGTGTGGGATTCCGGATCTACAGCTTGCAGCCAGGCCTGGGTATAGATCCTGCTGCCACTGACTTTGGAGACGTTTCCTGGCCTCTCAGCTTCAGCTTCTTTAGCTCTAGCAGAGGCATGGTGACGGCCACCCAACCGGCTGTTGAGAGATTCACCAGGATAAAGGCTGGGCCCCCAAGGCCCAACCTGGCACACAGGGCGCCCTCAGTAATTGGGGACCGCCAGCATTCACAGCCCAGTGGACGCTGTCACTGTCACCCCACACACACAGGTCACAGTTGTGCTGGGCTGGCTGGGCCGTGCCTGAAGCCCCCATCCGTGGGAAAGGGCCGCCAGCACTGGGCTTCCTCCCATTTAACCTCAGCTTCCGCACTTTATCGGCCCCACACAATGGGCCTGGGGACCACTCCCGCCCCGCCCGGCACCCCCAGCCTCTGCACTGCTGGGAAATGGGCTCTTCCTTCCACTGCTGGGAGGGGGTCATCTCCAGGGTCGGGTCGTCACCAATCAGCCTGACAGAGGGGCCAGGGAACTCTGGCCCTGGGAGTCGGCCCCCAAAGCGGCTAGCGAAACCCACACACCAAGGGGTGCTGTGTGCCAGGAAGAGAAGAAACTGAGACAGAGAGTCAGGGTTCTGACTTCCAGCCTCAGAGTGGCTCCCAAGCCTCCTGTCTCCAAGAGCTGCAGCGAGGCCTGCCCAGGGCCCAGCACGCAAAGGGGCCTCTCCTTCCCATCTGCTCCCCACTGCCTGCTCTGCTCCATGGCCCTCCCTGCTGAAAGGCGAATGGAGGCGAACCCAGAACCACTCAGCCCTTCCTTCACTCCAGACAGAAATCCCTGGAGCCTGCCCAGCCCCCCGGCCACCTCCAGGGACTGGAAGAATAATTATAATTCATATTGTAATTATAACTATAATAACAGTCATGGTTAAGAGTTAAATGCTAAACTGCCTGGATTTGAGGGGCTTCCCTGGTGGCGCAGTGGTTAAGAATCCGCCTGTCAACGCAGGGGTCACAGGTTCGAGCCCTGGTCCAGGAAGATCCCACATGCCGTGGAGCATTTGAGCCCGCAAGCCGCAACTACTGAGCCCATGTGCCACAACCACTGAAGCCCACGTGCCTAAAGCCTGTGCTCTGCAACAAGAGAAACCACCGCAATGAGAAGCCCCCGCACCGCAAAGAAGAGAAGCCCCCGCTCGCCACAAATAGAGAAAGCCCACGTGCAGCAACGAAGACCCAACACAGCCAAAGACAAAATAAATTTAATTTAAAAAACAATAATAATAAAAAACTAAACTGCCTGGATTGGAATCCTAGCTCAGTCACTTATTAGCTAATTGACCTTAGCCAAATTACATCCCTTCTCTGTGCCTCAGTTTCTTTACTTGTAAGATGAGGACAATAATTGGACCTACCTCATAGGGCCGTTATGAGGATTAATGAACACGTGTGAAAGTGCCCGGTACTGGAAGTGCTCAATGACTATAAGCTACGGTGGTTATTGCTGTTACTGACTCTATGCCAGGCAGCGTGCTAAGGTGCCACATCATACTGTAATTTAACCTTCTCAACAATTCTAAGGGCTATTTGCTGTTTATTTCCCCCAGTTTACAGCTGAGGAAACTGAGGCCCAGAGGAGTCCAGTAACTTGCCTGGGCTCTCCGAGCTGGCCAGCGGCAGAGAATTTCAGGTCTGGCTCCAGAGCCCACCCATGACTGAGGGCTCTTCCGTGAGCAGGGCCTCACCTGATTTCTCCTATTGGTCCTGATCTGACTTCTGGGGCCACCTGGCCAGCCTGGCTGCTCTCTCTGACCCAGACTATCCTGGCAGACCCCAAGGAACCTTGTAGAAACACTGGAGCTAAACTCTACACTTATTTGTTTCGACAGAGGAAACAGTCCTTTAGGCTTTTTAAAAATAGGAGGCTAGAAGGTATTATCACGTCTTGGAGCTGGAAGGCACCTCTTGTCTGACCTGCAGCCTAGGTGGTAAGCTTAGTGCAGCAGGGCTGGCACCCTCGGCTGACAGCCTCTGCCCGAGCCAGTTTCCTGCAGGAGGGAGGGAGGGGCCACAGCCTCTTCTCCTCACTGTCAAAGCACGACCCGTGATCCTGGGCCAAGCCAGGCCAGGCTGGGGTGAAATTCAACGGCGGCGGCGTGGGCTGAGACACAGATACTCTTGGAGCTCCCCCCGCTTCCAGGAAAAGGACAGACACAGGCCCGTGGATCTGCTCTGCCAGACCTCCAGGGAGCAGCCGGCAAGGCGGGGGTCTGGCAGCAGAGGGCACTGTGAGACAACTCAACCCAGCACAAGGGGCCGGCTTCAGGGGATGACCCGCAGGAAAAGCCTGGGGGATCTTTTCCTCTCTAGACCTCAGGCAGCCCATCCATAAGATGATCGTGGCCGAGTGGACCATCTCTCAGGTCTGTCTGGTTCAGACAGTCCTATACACAGCAGAAATCACTCAGTGTACAAGAGGGAGGAATGACAGGTGAGGCGAGGAGTAACATAAGGACTGTCACCCCTGTGATAGGCAGCATGCGCTCTGGCCAGCCTCAGCTTAGCCACACAGCAGCACAATGACAGGCCCGAGGCCACGCCAGCTCTGTCTGGCCTTCCTGGGTCTCATTCTATGACAGGATCACTACTGTGGGCACAGAGCTGTCAACACGCTGCAATCTTCTTGAAGCCCTGGGACAACTCCGTGAAGACTTAGCATTCCCATTTTATAAGAGAAAACTAAAGCTCAGAGAAAAAAAACGTAACTTGGCCTAGGTCTCAGGACCAGGAGGAAGGAAACAGAGTTGAAACATGGATGTAGCCCGTCTGATTCCACAGCCTGAAGACCTCATCCCTCTCCTCTTCACCTCTTGCCTGGAAACTGTGATCTGTTGGCATCCATGGACCACCCCCTGGAAAGCCAGGCCCAAGCCAGGAAGATGGAAGTCACAGGAAAACCCGTCGCCTCCCCCGGCTGCCATCACCCCACACCCTGCCCCTCACCAGCAAGAGGTGTGCAGAGTCTGGGGTAGAGCCAGAGACAACTGGACAGGGTGAGGCCACTGTCCAGCTCCATCATCACGTGGCCTGGGACAAACCCTTCTCCCTAGGCCTCAGGCTCCCCACTGTAAGATGAGTACAGCTGGTCCCAGCTCGCGGCAGTGCTGTGAAGGCTAGAACGGGGAGCTGGAGGCGCCTAGTGAATGCTGGGAGAACCGTTACTACTCCTGCGATCCTCCTCCCGCTCCCCCCCTTCATCACCATCATCATCACCACGATTCCCATTTATGGAGCACCTAGCAGGTGCTGAGTGCCAGACACTGCCCTGAACGCTTTACCCGAGGCAGGCTCTTTAATCTTCCCAGCAACGCTATGAAGGAGGTATCAATACTATTTTCTGATAATACCTATGTTACTGATGAGGAAACTGAGGGACAGAGAAGGGCAGGGACTTGCCCAAGGCCCACTGCCAGTGAGGGGTGGAGGGAGACCAGGGTACCTGTCCAGCCTAGACTTCACTTCCCCCTAACAAGGGTTAGCTTCTTACTGAAGTTGGCTGTCTGGAGGGAGCAGGATATGAACGATGATGAGGGACTTGAGGCCTGGCAAGCAGAAGCCACGTGGAAGGGTAGCCACCAAGGGGCTAGTGGCAGCCTCTGAGGTCCCTGCCAGCTTAGTTACTCAAGCCCAAGAAAGGAAGCTACAGGCCAAAAGAGGGTGGGGGAGGCAAGGATGCCAGTGGGAACCTTCGGCACCCAAAGGAGGAAGCTGAGACAGGAGAGAGCTGGCCTAGGCCTGCTGGACTACCAGGTGGAAGTATCTGCCCCCAAACAGGAGCTGAGATCAGCGGATTTAGGGAACTAGAAATGTACATGAGAATGTACGTGAATTTACCTGTCTGTAAATATTTGTATTGTAGCAAGGGGGCCAGGGGACATAACTTGGAAGGGTCTGGTAGGGGCACTGAAATTGGGAGGCCCAAGGTAGGCGGCAAGCCCTTAGACTTCAGCCGTCCTCCAGAGGAGAGTGTCCAGGCCTGGTCTGAGTCAGCCTGAAGCCTCACCTCAGTAGGACAGAGGTCTGGACTCTTTCCTATAGAAGCTGCCTCAAGAAATGGCCTAAGATGGTGATACTCAAACTATGGGGAACGTTCCAATCCCTGAGGGGCTTGTTTAAAATGCAAGGTCTGGGACTTCCCTGGTGGCGCAGTGGTTAAGAATCTGCCTGCCAATGCAGGGGACACGGGTTTGAGCCCTGGTCTCGGAAGATCTCACATGCCCTGGAGCAACTAAGCCCATGTGCCATGACTACAGAGCCTGCGCTCTAGAGCCTGCGAGCCACAACTACTGAGCCTGCATGCTGCAACTACTGAAGTCCAGGAGCCTAGAGCCCGTGCCCCGCAACAAGAGAAGCCACCACAGTGAGAAGCCTGTGCACCGCAACAAGAGTAGCCCCTGCTTGCTGCAACTAGAGAAAGCCTGCACGCAGCAACGAAGACCCAACGCAGCCAAAATAAATGAATAAATAAATTTATTAAAAAAGATCCTGTAAGCCTCGCAGCGTGGCAAAAAAAATAATAAAATGCAAGGCCTGGGCACCGCCCCCTGGAAATTCTGATTCCAGAAAATCTGATTCCAGATTCTGGGGTAGGGGGACTTAGAAATCTATTTCTTAATAACCTATTCCCCAAAGAAGATAAACAGATTGCCAACAAACACATGAAAGAATGTTCAACATCACTAATCATTAGATAAATGCAAATCAAAACCACAATGAGGGCTTCCCTGGTGGCGCAGTGGTTGGGAGTCCGCCTGCCGATGCAGGGGACACGGGTTCGTGCCCCGGTCTGGGAAGATCCCACATGCTGCGGAGCCGGCTGGGCCCGTGAGCTATGGCCGCTGAACCTGTGCGTCCGGAGCCTGTGCTCCACAACGGGAGAGGCCACAGCAGTGAGTGGCCCGCGTACCGCAAAAAAAAAAAAAAAACCACAATGAGGTATCACCTCACACCAGTCAGAATGGCCATCATCAAAAAATCTACAAACAATAAATGCTGGAAAGGGTGTGGAGAAAAGGGAACCCTCTTGCACTGCTGGTGGGAATGTAAACTGATATAGCCACTATGGAGAACAGTATGGAGGTTCCTTAAAAAACTAAAAATAGAACTACCATATGACCCAGCAATCCCACTGCTGGGCATATACCCTGAGAAAACCATAATTCAAAAAGTCATGTACCACAATGTTCACTGCAGCTCTATTTACAATAGCCAGGACATGGAAACAACCTAAGTGTCCACTGACAGACGAATGGATAAACAAGATGTGGCACGTATATACAATGGAATATTACTCCAATATTACATAAAAAGAAACGAAATTGAGTTATTTGTAGTGAGGTGGATGGACCTAGAGTTTGTCATACAGAGTGAAGTAAGTCAGAAAGAGAAAAACGAATACCGTATGAAGAACCTAGGGGTAGGACAGTAATAAAGACACAGACGTAGAGAATGGACTTGAGGACACGGGGAGGGGGAAGGGTAAGCTGGGACAAAGTGAGAGAGTGGCATGGACATACATACACTACCAAATGTAAAACAGATAGCTAGTGGGAAGCAGCCGCATAGCACAGGGAGATCAGCTCAGTGCTTTGTGACCATCTAGAGGGGTGGGATGGGGAGGGTGGGAGGGAGACGCAAGAGGGAGGGGATATGGGGATATATGTAT
The DNA here is from genome assembly GCF_949987515.2 of Delphinus delphis. Classification (NCBI taxonomy): domain Eukaryota; kingdom Metazoa; phylum Chordata; class Mammalia; order Artiodactyla; family Delphinidae; genus Delphinus; species Delphinus delphis. The sequence continues at coordinate 20,281,822 of NC_082688.1, forward strand.
AGCTGATTCACTTTGTTATAAAGCAGAAACTAACACACCATTGTAAAGCAATTATATTGCAATAAAGATGTTAAAAAATAAATAAGTAAATAACCTATTCCCCTGGTGATTTTGGAGCACATCAAAGTGCTTACAGATGAGGAAACAGACCCAGTCCCCATTCCTTTGGGATTTAGTTCCAATTCCTGGACACAAAGTTTAAGGCCCTTTTCTAGAGGGCCCCAACCGGCCCTTCCAGCCCAGCCACCTTTCAGCAGAAGGTGTCCTCCCACATGCCCAGAGGCCTTATTGCTAGTGGCTGAGAAGCTAAGAAGGTTTCTGAGGCCATGTCCCAACTTGGTGGGGAAATGTGCTGGAATCCATTAGTCATGTCTGCCATGGGTTTGGAGTCAGAAATGGCAGAATGAGTGCCACCCATCTACCATCCCTGCACTGTAGAAATCCCTTGTTCTAGCTAAACTGACTTCTACAGACAGTTTTGTCCAGGTCATGGTCTTTCACAGAATGCCTATGTCATCCTCTTTGTTTATTCTAAACCTGCCCAACCTTCAAGGCCAGACTGAGGAGCATCTTTTGCCAGAAGCCTTCCCTCGTGCCCCTAGGCCCTGGGGTCTCTCCTCCCTGAATCTGCACCTGCCTGGCCTCACAACAGTTGTCATAACAACACCTTGCACCACACTGGCTGTGAGCACCTCCACAGCACTCGCCTGGCGCCTGCACGAATGTCGTCAGGCACTGGGCTCTTTGGGTTCACCCTCAACCACCATGGGATGTGAGTGCTATTCATCTCTGCTTTTCAGAGAAGACACTAAGGCTCAGAAGAGCTGAGTGACTCACCCAAGGCCACACAGTGAGTAAGGGACAGAGCCCAGGCTCAAGCTGGCTAACGGGCTTCAAGGCCGTGATGCAATCTTTTCACTGTTAGGCCACCTTCGGGGCCCACACAGCAGCAGCATTCCTCACGGGCTGAGATCAGCCTCACACACTTCTGTGGCCCCTGCTGTGGCACAGAGCACAGGGCCTGGCCCACAGCAGGAAATCAATCAACACTTACTCATCTATTTCTAAACATTTGCAAGAGGCAAAGGGCACAGTGGTTAAGAGCTCCAGCCCTGGAGCCACATTCTAGTTCTGATTCAGACTTTTATAAATCGTGCGACCCGGTGCAAATCACATAACCTCCCAGTGCCTCAGTTTCCTCACAACAGTGTCTACCTCACAGGGCTGTTGTGAGAGTTAATGAGTTCCTGTAAATCGCTTAGGATAATGCCAGCACAGAGGAAATATGTGTTGTCATGCTTGTTGGCTGATAGATTTCTAGTCTGGCTAGGCCTGGACCAAGTGTAAATTATAACTATTTCTCCAGTTATGATGTTGGATCTTTTAGATCCAAATATACCTGCTCTACTTTCTGTGGGTTTCCCCAGTACAACGGAGCTGTAAGAATATCTGGAGTCATAAAGTCCTGGGTTTAAGTCCAGGTTCTGCCTTCTTGGTCCCTCTGGCCCTCAGTTTTATCCTCTGTCAAATGGGTGGAAGGCTCATTGGAAGGCTGAGAGAAGAACAGAGGTGGGACAAAGCAAAGGCTCATTCCCTGCAGCTCCTGGACGCACGCTCCCTCCACCCCACGCTGTCATGTACCCACCCCCCCTTCACCCTTGGCCCCCTTACCTTCCTGTGTCCTGTGAAGAAGACAGAAAGGTGGTGCATTGAGCCACCATTGCGGCCCAGTTCCTTCTTGAGGGTGCGGGGCGAAGGCATGGCCCAGGTGGACGCAGTGCCCTCTCCATCTGAGCAGTGCAAGGTAGTGTCGGAGGCGAAGCAGGGCCCGCGGGCCTCCTGCAGCAGGCTGCCCTCGCTGTGCGTCCGGCGCCGCAGCGAGTTCTGCACGCGCAGCGAGAGGCCTCCCTCCGCACCCTGGCCCGTCTCGATCATGCTGCTGCGCTTGGCCTCACCACGCTCTCCATAGTTGTCATCACTTGTGTCCTCGTCCTCGTCCTCCTCTCCCTCCTCAGCCTCTTCTGCATCTTCCTCATCACCCGAGCTGCCCCCCTCTGCCCCTGCCTTCTGACTGTAGGTGCTATCCAGCCGGACCTCGGGGATCACGAAGTTTGGCCTGGAGGCCATAGGCGAGTCTCCTGTGGCTGCCGGTGGGTCCCCAGAGCTCGTGGTCTCCTTAGCAAGGGGCTCAGCTGCCAGGGGGTCCTGGCTCGCAGGCAGGTCTTGACGGGGCAAAAGGTCCTGGGCAGGGGGCTCCTGGATGTCAGGGAGGTGTTTGCTGATTAGAGGGTCTTGGCTGGGAGAGAGTTCTTGCCCAGCAGGAAGGTCCTGGCATGGAGAGAAGGCTGGGGCCGTAGGGTGTTCCTGGCATGGTGAGGAGTCCTTGCTTGGCAAGGGTTCCTGGCCCGGAGGGGATTCTTTGCAGGAAGGTGAGTCTTTGCTGGTTGGTGATTCTGGGCCAGCAGAGGGTTCCTGGCTGGAAGAGGAGTCCTCTTTGGGTGGAAGGTCTTGTCCTGGAGGAGGATCCTGGCCACGAGAGGGGTCCTTGCTGGGTGAGGGGTCCTCAGCACCCGGCCCCTTCCTTTCCAAGGGCATCTCCCTCTTCTCATCTGCCTCTGTCTCAAACATCTGTGAAATAAAGAGAAAATGAGGAGGGCTCACAAGTGGAGGCCACTGTGCACAAGCCAATGTCACAGAGATTGAAACAAAATCAAGCCCTGACCCGAACCCCACACTCTACACTGTGAAAGCCAACGTGCCACACGGAAACCTGACAGTCCCTTTGGCGTAACTGAATGTGGGCTCCCACCCTCATTTCCTTGCTGGAAACTTCTGATCCATCAAAACATGGTTGGTCATTTACGGGAGAAGAGGGAGAGGCTAGTTACCATTATCTGGCTCCTACCATATGCCAGGGGCCACGGCAGAGCAAACCCCTCTTATGTAATCTTCCCAGTGGCCCTCTAAGGGAAATGTCATGGTCCCTCTGTGAGTAAGTCACTCTGTGAATAAATGAGGAGCCAGACAGCCTTTGCCTTCACGGGCCAGAATCAAACCAAGCCCAAGCCAGAGCAATCACCAAGTGGGAGAATCCTGGACCCAGCCAAAGGGTATCTTCTACCTGAACCAAAGGCTTTAAAAAATCTTAGGGAGTCATTCAAATTAGAACTTGCTCTGAATGTTTAGATCTTTCTGAAACTAATAAACTGGAATAAAACCAGAACTTCAAAATATTTGCTCACACCTGGACTAGACATACGTCACAGACACATGGAACCTCACTGAGGGATCATCCACCCGGTGCTTTTGAAACTGTGTTTGGAGGAACCTCAGAAGTTCCACATCCAAAAAAGGAAGCATTTCCTGCCTCACACACAACCCTCAGAACCCTTGGAGTTTTTGCTGGGTTCCTGCAGATTTCATTTGCAAAGGGAAAAATGGTGCCCTTGATGGAGTGTGAAAAGCAGCTATCTCACAGGAAGCCTGGGGCTCAGAGAAAGTCAGGGGTGTCTCGGTGTCATAGCCACACGGGAAAGTCAGTCAGGCCTGGGCTAGGTTGGGTCCCTCATCACAGTTAAGGACCTAGAACTACTCAGAGCCCGGGTTTCGTCTATGAAGAGGCCACAGCACCTAGAACTAATGAAAGAGAAAGATGCCACACATCCCTGGGAACTATACAGTTACGCACGCACACGCACACGCACACGCACACGCACACGCACACGCACGCACGCACACACACACACGCAGAGGTGGAAGATTTCAGGGCTAAATACCTCAGCACATATTTTAAGAGGTCTTACTGTAAAGACCACAAATGCCCATTTGATCGATGAGGAAGATGAGCCCAGAGAGCAGCAACTTATGCACCACTGCACAGCTGCCAGAGACTGAAAGGCTGTGCCGGCAGCTGGGAATTCTTTTAAGCCCTGGACCAACCAGGCCTCACATCTGGGAATAAGTGGCCCAGCCACAGGTTGGGGCAGCTGCAGGGTGCTGCACACACGTGTCAGAGGTCACAGTGTCGTCTGGGAGCAGCAGAGCGGATGTGAAAGCCTGGTGTGGGTAAGAGCATCGTCTGGGAGGATGACAGTGAAAGTTTCTGCCCATCCACCACCCTGGGCGGTGGGGTGCAGAGAGAGTTGCTGAGCCAGGAGGGGAAGCCTCAGAGGACTCTAGGACCATCTGGCCAGGGTCTGGTTCCTAGGCACAGCCAAAGACAGGTGCCCACTCACCAGGAGGACTTCCTTCCCTGGAAATCCTGCCTGCAGCTCCAGGATGAAGACAGCTCCACCCAGGAACCCCTTGGACCTCATTGCCTCAGACCCTGGAACTTCAGCGACCCCAAATGTCCACTGCACAGATGGGGAGGCTGAGGCCCAGAAAGGAGCAGGGGCCAACCTAGAATCACACAACGGGGCCAGGATAAGCCAGTCCCTAAACCCTCTGGGCCTCAGGCTCTCCACCTATGAAATGGGATAAACAATGTACCCAAGTGACACACCAGGAGAGTAGACTATAAAAAGTCCAAAGCTCTGAAATGAGATGATGGTGGTGGTAGTCATGGTGATTAAAACAACGGCCACGAACCTCAAACAGTGACACATCTTTCCCATGGACCCCTGGAAACAGACGGTCAAACTCCCAGAGTCGAAGCTGGCAATTGTGATGCCAGGAGCCCCAATCCAGGAATCTCATCTGGGAACCTTAGTTTGTTCCCAGGGGGTCAGAGAGACCCTCCACTGCACTGACAGGAAGACAGAGGGCCCAGCCTGGACAGTGACCTAGGGACTTGCCCCAAGGCGCCCATAAACCCAAGGCTAAAAACAAACAAACAAACAAACAAACAAAAAACCCAGGGCTAAGCTGGGGCTAAAGCCTGGCCTCTGGCTCCTTCTTCCCAAGCCCACTTCGGATCTCAGTCCCCAGAGCAGCCCAGTCCCCTGGTCGTCTCCCACCCACCAGGGAGCCTTCTCCCTCAAGAAGAACAAACTCCGGCAGCCAGCTCCCTGGTGCCCTACGTTCTCTCACCCCCCGCCCCCACCCACCGCCAGACCCCTCCGTCTGGAAGGATGGACTAGGGAAGCAGCAATCGGTGCCCTTGGGGCCTGGCACTGGGCCCTGAGAGGGGAGCAGGCTGCACTTCCCCTTTCCTGGGGGGTGGGGGTGGGGGCTCAGGCCTGTACCAGCAGTGACTGCGCTGAGCCTGCCCCCGCACCTCGCCCCTAGGGAAAGTGCAGCAACAGACCCAAAACCAGAAATGCAAGTCAGCCTGCCTCTGCCAATCCTGCCCTAAAGCGAGGCCAAGCCAAACAAAGCCAGGAGGGGAAGTGCCTCTGTCCCCAGAGAGGCCCCGCCCCAGGCACGCTGAGAAACCACCCAGGACCGAGGGCTCTCAGAGCGCCTGGCCATTCCTGCTCAGACTGCCCGAGGTGGACTTGGGTTTTGATTCCAGCGGTGTCATTTCCCAGCCGCGCAAGAAAATGGCCAAGCCTCCCGACTTCTCCGAGCCCAGCCCTGTTTCCTTACCTGGAACAGAGCCACGATATCACACCAGACTCACAGGACTGAGTTAGTGTTCTTCACAGGGCCCAGCCCCAGAGAAGCATCTGATAAAGTGGGAGCTATTATTAGTCTAGGCTTATCTTAGAGATAGGGAAACTGAGGTCCCAGGGGCTAAGGAAATTACCTAAGAAATCCGAGGCTGGTTCAGTATTAGAACTCCTGCCTCATGGCCAACGGTCTCTCCCCACTTCCTTGGACCCTTACACAGAAGGGTTTGGGGCCCCAGGGGTCTAGAGGGAGGGGAGCAGGCTGTGAGCACTGCTGGAGGCCCCTCCCCCAGGCCCATCTGCCACAGGGCAGACACTGGCAAACAAGGACCAGAGCTCATCGGTTCCATCCTGTGCTCCTGGATGGGGCTTGTGTGAGCACCTGAGCTGCTGTGGTCAGGCCTGTGTTCCTGGGAAAGCTAGGGCGGCATCGGGTACCTGGGGGGGAAGGGGCCTCTGAAACCTTTGGGGAGAGGGTGGCAAGTGGGAGAATTAGGACAGGAAAAGAAATAAAGATGAGAGCCATAGTACAGAATGGATGCCGGGCGTGGGATCGTCCTGCGAGCGAGGGAAAGACACGGGCAGAGCCGTACTACGTGGAGCTGCCCTGGGTGGTGTGAGCAGGTGTGGCGTGAGGACGGGGACCTGGCATGCATACACGCAGTCATTCATTCTCCAAGTACTGAGTTAGGCCCTGGGGTGAGGATGGGGATAGCAGAGGACAAGTCAGACACAGTCCCTGCCCTCAGCTGAGCAGAAAAACAGAGGTTAGACAATTGGTCTTAATGAGTGTGGTGAGTGCTCTCATGGAGAAAGTGCAGGCAGCTGGGGACACCCAGTTAGGCAGCTGTTACAGCAGCTTGGAGTGACAAGAAGCCAGCCCTCCGGCCAAGGCGCCCCAGAGACCAGCCTGCTGGCCCAGGGCCCCGGGTCCGAGCGCTCCATGCAGCTGCCCCTCTTCTGCGGGGAGCGTGTATCTCTCCCATCCATCACTTCTTTGGCTTGGCTGGACCAGGGCTAATTCTGTGCATGTCTCGCCTGCTAGAAGCACTCAGGAAATGAACCAGGCCCTCTAAATGGAGCTTCTGTTTACGACATAATCAAATCCTCTCCCCAGCGCAATCCAGGGCTCGGCACGGGCTGGGGAAGGGTGACAGGTGTGACATCCAGAGGCCTGCTCACACCAGCTATGTCCCCTGGGCCCTAGACCCCCACCTGCTATTGGGGTTGAGGGTGGTGGCAGGCTGCTGAAAATAACTTGCCCAATGTCACACAACTACTAAGCGTGGAGCCGGGTCGGCTGACCCCAGAGTCAACCTGCAGCTCGCACTCTGAGATGACTCATCACATCTACCACAGATGCCGTGCTCCTCAACTGCCCTCAGAAACCACTTCCTGCACTGGGCTGGGCTGGGCCGGGCTGGTGGAGGTCAGGGGGTAGGGGGTGAACTGGCGTTTCCCTCCATCTCAGGGTGGCCCTTACAAAGGATTTTCAGAAAGAGCCCTGGACATAATGCCGGAAGACCTGGGCTGGAATCCTGACCCCGTCATTTGCTAGCTGTGTGATCCCAGACTATCACTTCTGGGGACCAAGCCTGAGAAAGGACAGGAAAGTGCTCTGTGAAATGGAAAGTCGTCGGAGAAAGGGAGAGAGGCTACTAGAATTCCCACACGGCCATTTGACCTCCAGGCTTGCCTTTTGAGACGGGGTTGCTCCTTCAAGTTTGGCATGCCTCTGGGTCTCTGGCTCGATGCCGGCTTCCAGGAACCCCTGCCCAGCCTCAGTCAGCTCCTCAGGCCTGGCTTCTTGACACCCAGAGGCTGAAGCCACCGCCCTGCCACAGGGGCCTCCAGGCTGTCCTCCTTCCCCGCCCCACTGCAACAAGTTTGGCAAAGTCCAGGAGAACGGAGGCAGCACCTTACAGTGGGGAGAGCTCTGGATACTGTTGCCCACTTCACACTTACTGGCTAGGTGACCTCGGGCGTAACCTCTCTGGGCCCCAGTTTCCTTAGCCGTAACACAGGATGCTGTGCGAGGAGTGATGTACACCCAGAGCTCGGCACCGTGCTGGTACACGAGCACTCCGCAGGCGGCAGCCGCAACCGGCGCAGCACGGCCCGCTTTGACATTTCCTTCCCTGGGTTTCCTCCGACTAGCCGATGACCCCCCTTCTCCGCTGCATCGCGGGCCTCTCGGCACGTGTCCTGTTCACTGGAAACTGCTCCAGCCCCCTCTCACCTCAGGCCCGCACGCTCCCTCGAGCACTCATCCAACTCCCCAGGCAACAAGTACCATCTGTACCATCTGGTCATGGACAACACCCAGTCCCCGCTGCTAGCCCAGACCTGTCCTTTCTCAGAATGTTCTAGGCTCTGTGGATACAAGAATAAGAAAGACGTGATCCCTGTCCTGATGGAGCTTACAGGCTGGAGAGGAAGGCCTGGCATGAACCAAGTCATCACCCACAGAAACAGTTTGAAAAACACTGATCCATAGTGAAGGAAAACGTAAGGTCCCGTGAGAGAATAAAGGGGCGTGTGGGAAGGGCCACCCTGTGGAAGGACACTGAGGCTAAAATCTGCTCAGTGGGCGGGGACGAGCTCACGAGGGAGCAAACAGCACAGGCAAAGGTCCCGAGCCAGGAAGGCGAGCACCCTGGGGGACAGAGAGGACACCCGTGTGGCTGGAGCCCAGGCACGGACATGGATACCTCCTTCCAGATATCCCACCAGTGCTCCCAAGTCAATGACCCCAAACTGAACTCCTGACCTTCCCCCAAGTCCATTCCTCCTCTCGGAGTCTCTGTATCAATGATGCCACCACCTGCCCGAACCAGAGACCTGGGTATCGTTCTCTCCTCACTGCCACCCCACGGCCAATCACCAAATCCTCCTTGATGATCTCTCGTAAAATCGAAAGAATCTTTCCACTGGGGGAGGTTATGTGCGCGCAGGGACAGGAAGTATTGGGAACTCTCTGTACTTTCCTCTCAGTTCCTAAAACTACTCTGAAAAATAAAGTTGATTAAAAAGAAAGAAAAGAATCCCCTCTCACCGTCTCCACCTACCACCACCTGCCTCAAGACCGTGACATCTAGCACTGGGATCGATGCTGACCTCCCCGCCGTGGTCCACGCCCCTCTGCTGCTTCTCTGTGCCCTGTCAGAGGAGCCTTCTAGATGCAAATCTGACCCTGTCACTCCTCGGCTTAAAACCTTGACGTGGCTCCCCACTGCCCTCCCAATAAAGCCCAATTCTGTAGCCCTGGAAGACGCTGGGCTTTGTCTCTCCCTCTAGCCTCACCTCTCCCCGCTCTCCATTTCACGCGTTGATGATGCATGAATGAACGAATGGATGGACGAGTGAATGGGCAATGCAATAAACTTCACAGACCGTCTAGATTCTTACTACTCAAAGTGGGATGCGTGAAGCAGCGGCAGCAGCAGCAGTCCTATGAAATACAGAATCTCGGGCCTCAGTCCACACTTATTGGATCAGAACCCGCATTTAACCAAGATCCCAGGTGACTCATTTGCATATTCAAGTTTGCAAAGTACTGATCCAGACTGTCGGTTCTCAACAGAGAGATATACTTTAGAATCACCTGTGGAACATTTAAAAAAGATCTATATCTGGGCCCAGTGCCAGACCTACTGGATAAGAGTCCCCAAAAGTAGGGCCCAGGCATCTTGACCTTTTTTGACTCCCCAGAAAATTCCGGGAGCTGCCTCCATTAACAGACAAGGTGACTAAAGCCCAGGGAAGGGAGGCGATATGCCCAAGGTCACACAACAGAATCGGGACTAGAATCCAGACCAGAACCTAGTTTGGTACCAGTTCCAGTACACGGCACTTCCTCTGTAATGGAGCCCATGTGCAAGAGGCAGGACCTCGGCAGCCCCTGGTCCAGGCTGGGCAGCTGACAAGCCTGCTAGAGTCAGCTACACGTTCACGCTCCCTATGCAGAGAGGCCCAACTGCGGGAGGAGAGAGTGGAAGGAGGAGGAATTTGACTGCAGACTGAAAATTCTCTGTCCCTAGAGAATCACACAACAACTCACTGATCTGTCAGGGGCTCAGGAAGGCAGGCAACGCACCAGAGCAGGGAGCATACCCATTGTACTGAAAGCAGTACTGCGGCACAGAGGAGAAGCAGCTCACCAACATGCAGGGAAGAGGAAGCCCTGAGGAGTGAGAAGACAGGGAGCCCTCTTAGAAACCTTCCCTACTCTTGGCAATGTCACCTGGCTAAGTCAGAAGAACATGCCCTCAGGCCTGGCCTTTGGAGCCTGCTGAGATGCCCACCACCCTCCTGGATGACCAGCTTCTCACCAGGCAGGGGAAGCAGCTCCCAAGGTCTGGGTTTCCAGTACTGTGCCCCCCCGTCACCACCTCGCCAAGCCCCTTCTCTTCTCGGGTCTTCCGTGTGCGTGGGGGGCCTGGACTCGCAGTCTCTGCCCCCAACCCCGCCGCCCCAAAGACCCCTTCTACACCTCCGGCCTTATGCTCATCTGAAAGCCACGCGAGTGGAGAACAGAAGTTTCCCCAGTCTCTTCCTGTCCCTGTGGTGACTGATGCCTCCGTCAGAAAGCGAGCGCGGCCCCATGGGCCTCTCCTACCCCACCCTGGGGCTCTCTGCTCAAGATCCAGTTCTCCTGTGAGTTCCACCACCACTCCCTTCCCACCTGACACCCTCTTTCTCTCCCTGATCCAGATGTGTGCACGTGCACTGGCTCATTTCCTTATTATCTCAACCTTCTGAAGTCTACTTCCTGCCCATCTCCTGCAGCCCAGTTAAATGCTCCCTGGGATACCCTGGCTAGGGGGCTCTCTGCTCTCCTGCCAATGCCTGGCCTGCACTGCTGTCATGGCCCCAGTCAGGTTCTGCTCTGGCTCATTAGGATTGTGTCCCTGGTTTACTCACCCCCACCCCAACCCCCAGAGATACTCAGCAAATACCTACAGAGCCCCAGTCCTGTGCCAGGGCCTGTGCGGGGCACCAGAGACAAACGGTGGCAAGACACATGTCTTTCCCCGAAGGCACTGGGTCTCCGGGTGAGAGAACCAGGTCAGGGGCCCATGTCAATCTCCCACCGACCCACCACCACCCCAAGGGGCTATGGAAGCACAGAGACAGCAGGAAAGACTGGGATGGCTCTTGGAGGAGGTTGGGAAAGGGATGGGAGAGGGTATCCAGGCCAAAGCCAGAGACAGCATGGAATATTTGAGGAAGTGCAGGTGGTTCCATGGAGCAGAAGCATGGCTATGTTAAGGAATTCGAACTTTACCCTGAAAGCGAAGTTTACTTAGTGCTGTAAAGATAAGGAAGGTGGAGCTAGAGATGGTGGAAACAGAAAACAGTGAAAAAGATGGGTGGAGAGGGGAAGAGAGAAAGCATTAATTGAGCATCTACTAGACAGTAGGCACTGCAACAGTTGCTTTACCTACACTTTCTCATGTCTAGCAACATTATGAGGTCGGTAGCAAAACTGGCCCCATTTTACAGATAAGGAATCTGGGACTCAGAAAAGTTAAGTAAGTTACACAACTTCAAAAACTGAGTAAGCAGAGGACTCAGAATGTAAACATGGTCTGCTGGCCCTAAAGCCCTGCTCCTTCTCCTGCCCCATGATCTTCTTTCCTGCCCCCTTCACTGCCCTTCCTCTCTCCCTCCCTCTCTGTCTTCAAAAGACCTTACCAAGCTCCCACCAGGGCCTAGGCACTGTGCTAGGCAGTGGTGAGCAATAGTGGATGCAGGGTCCCTGCTCTTACCCCAGATTAGTGGCGACTGAGGGGCAGGTGTCTGACTCGCCGGGTGAGGGCAGGACTGCTACGGAATTACATACACCTGGTGACCCTCCCAAACCACCTCCCGCCCGGGGACCCCTTCATGGGCGGGAGAGTCAGAAGCGTGTGGTTTCTCTACGATGTTCTACACTAGGCTGCTCAAACACGAAAGCTCTGCCAAGCTAGGAGGACCTCAGGGAAGGGCACACGTAGCACTGTGAGCAGGAGACAGGGACTGGGAATCAGGCAGGCCTGCGTTGAATCCCACTTCCTAACCGTGTGGCTGGGTCAGCGATGCCTCCCTCGCAGGGATGCCGTGACAGGGGGCAGGAGGCAGGACCTGGGGCACAGCAGTGCTCAGCCCATGGCCATGACCTTCCTCTCGACTCTCTGTCATGTCAGGCACCGGAGACCAAGCCCAAAATCTCAGGCTTAATTGCAAGCAACAGCTCGGATAACGGGGAGCACTTTCAGAGCCAGGGGTGGAGGAGGGAAGCCTATTGCTGGTGAAGAACAGGGGTCTGGAGACATACAAATCCAGGTTCAAATCCTGGCCCTGCCACCGCCTAGCTCGGCGCCCTTGAGCACGCTGCTTAACCTCTTCAAGGCTCAATTTTCTGATCTGTGAAATGGCGACAAAAGTAGCAAGTACCCAGACCATGATACTGTTGGGAGACCATCCAGATAGAGGGGCCTGGCACGTAGTGGGTACTCATTAAACATTTGCAATTCCTGTAATCATCATCATCATCACCAGTCCCTTCCCCTGCATCCACTCCAGGAGAAGGCACTTGACATATTCGGGCCACAGCCCTAGGGTGGGGGCACTATTATTATCTGTACGTTTCAGGGGAGAAAACTGAGGCCCATCCCAAAGGCCCTGGAGGCTGGTGGGTAGCCAAGCTGGGTAAGTATGGCCCACTGCGGGGCTCCGGGCCAAGCGACTCCCCTCTCTAGGCCGCTCTCTCCTGGAGGAGGTCTGTCCAGCTCTGAATCTCAGCCAGCCTGGAAGGGTCTGTTCTCAGGGCCCAAGGTGAGGCCGGGATCCTTGTGGGTGCATCAAGGGCGGGAGAAGCAGAAAGCACCCCCTTTCCAGAGATCCACCCCCCCACACCCCAACCTTGTCCGTCTGCTCCAGTTCCTAAACTATTCCTCCTTCAGGGCCTGCAGTGCTGGCAGCACTGGGTGGCGGCTGGGGTTGGAGTGGCGGGAAGCTTTTCCACTCAAGGACACTGGAATGTATATCTGGCCACTGGACTCGGCCGCAAAGCTGCAGCCAAAGGCCACCCTCCAAGGCCCCAGGCACACTGCTACCTCTGCCACTGCTTCTCTGAAGAAGACATGCTCTGTCTCTGCTGAGGGGGATGTCAAGGCTGGGTTTGTCTGGGTTGACAGCAGGCTCCAAACTCATCCTCCTGTCATGGGACCGTCTCTCATCTCTCTTATACGAACCTGACTATACTCCCCTCCAGCTTAAATCCACCGCAACCCTCTGGTGTCCCAGCTCCTTCCCCTGTGTGTCCTGTCCCTGCCAACCGGCCTCTCCACCACACCACTTCTCCCCTCTTCCCTCCAGCCAGGCTGAACTGTTGGTAGTTCCCCAAGCACACTCCTCTCAGGCACCTCTAAATCTGTGCTAACTGCACTTCCTCCCAGAACCCTCTCCCCTCCTCTGTCCACCTGGTGAACTCCTACACATCCTTCAAAACTCAGCTCACCCTATTGCCCCTTGATTTCTGACAAAGGTGATAGGGCGACAGTGAGAAAGGATGATCTTTTGAATAAATTGGATATCCACCCAGAGGAAATGAGTCTTGACCTCTACGTCCATCCTACGTAAGAATCTATTTCAGGTGGATTTCAGAGCTAAATATGAAACATAAAACAATAAAACATCCAGAAGACAACACAACAGAATATTTACAACCTTGTAATAGGCAAAGAAACAGGATTCAATGAGCATTCTCCACAGAGACAAAGAGTGACAAGTGGGCTGCGTTAAAATGAAGAACTTCTATTCTTCAGAAAAGAGTGAAAAGGCAAGCCACTGAGTGGGAGGAGATATTTGCAATGTGCATATCCAACAATGAACACATATCCAGAATATTTTTTAAGCTCCCTCAAATCAATAAGAGGATCCAATAGAAAACTGGAGAAAAGACTTGAACAGGCACTTCACAAAGAGACAATCCAAACGGCCAATCAACATACGAAAAGGTGCTAAACCTCATTAGTCACCAAGGAAATGCAAATTAAACCCACAATCAGACATCACAATAGCTAATGCCAATTCTGTTGGTGAGGACGTGAAGCAACAGGTGCTCTCCTATGCTGCCTGAAAAGGGTGTATTGTTGTCACGCTTGAGAAAATCATACAGTGGCCTCAGAATGGGAGAAAATATTTGCAAATGAAGCAACTGACAAAGGATTAATCTCCAAAACATACAAGCAACTCATGCAGCTCAATATCAAACAACCCAATCCAAAAATGGGCAGAAGACCTAATTAGACATTTCTCCAAAGAAGATATACAGATTGCCAACAAGCACATGAAAGGATGCTCAACATCACTAATCATTACAGAAATGCAAATCAAAACTACAATGAGGTATCACCTCACACCAGTCAGAATGGCCATCATCAAAAATTCTACAAACAATAAATGGTGGAGAGGGTGTGGAGAAAAGGGAACCCTCTAGCACTGTGGGTGGGAATGTAAACTGATACAGCCACTATGGAGAACAGTGTGGAGGTTCCTTAGAAAACTAAAAATAGAACTACCATATGACCCAGCAATCCCACTACTGGGCATATACCCAGAGAAAACCATAATTCAAAAAGAGTCATGTACCACAATGTTCATTACAGTTCTATTTACAATAGCCAGGACATGGAAGCAACGTAAGTGTCCATCGACAGATGAATGGATAAAGAAGATGTGGCACATATATACGATGGAATATTCCTCAGTCATAAAAAGGAACGAAACTGAGTTATTTGTAGTGAGATGGATGGACCTAGAGACTGTCATACAGAGTGAAGTAAGTCAGAAAGAGAAAAACAAATACCGTATGCATACATACATATATATGGAATCTAAAAAAAAAAAAAAAAGATCAGAAGAACCTAGGGGCAAGACGGGAATAAAGATGCAGACCTACTAGAGAATGGACTTGAGAATATGGGGAGGGGGAAGGGTAAGCTGGGACAAAGTGAGACAGTGGCATGGACATATATACACTACCAAATGTAAAATAGATAGCTAGTGGGAAGCAGCCGCATAGCACAGGGAGATCAGCTCGGTGCTTTGTGACCACCTAGAGGGGTGGGATAGGCAGGGTGGGAGGGAGGGAGATGCAAGAGGGAAGAGATATGGGGACATGTGGGTTTGCATAACTGATTCACTGTTATGAAACAGAAACTAACACACCACTGTAAAGCAATTATACTCCAATAAAGATGTTAAAAAAAAGAAAATTATACAGTGGAATCTACTAAAGCTAATTATATACAACTTTATGACTGAGCAATTGTAAACCTTAGGTATTTACCCAACAGAAAAGTATATTACAGTGCATCAAAAGACATGTATGAGAATATTCATAGTAGTACTATTCATGATAACCTCCAACTGGCAACAACCCAAATGTCCATCAATGATAGGATGGATAAATTGGGGCACCTATATTCACACAGTGAAATACCACACACAGTGGGGGTGAACGGAATAAAACTGAGTACAATAATACTGAAGGATTCACCATCAAAATGCTGATCCAAAGAAGTCAACATAGAAGAATACATACTCAATGATTCCACGAATACAAAATTCAAAAACAGGCAGCACTACTCAGTGAGAGAAGGCAAGAAAAGGGTTACCCTTTGAGGTGGCAGTGACTGAGGGGTGGGGCGCGGCCAGGGGCGGGGTAGGTTCCCAGGGTACTAGAATGTTCTGTTTCTTGACCTGGAGAGTTTATTCACTTTGTGAAAATTCATTGGCTACATACTTCTACCCTTGCTGTCTTTTACATTTCAATATAAAAGTTTATTTCAAAAGCAAATAAAAGCCCTCATCCTAGGGCCTGATAGCACATTCCAGCGGATTCTTCCCTCCCAGCCCCAAAGCTGCTGTGCCCCCTCCCATTCAGCAAATGCCCGCTCAGTGTCAGACTCCATGCCGAACACCTCACTTCACCCACATCATCCCATTCAATGACAGCCACCAGTAAGGGAAGGTGCCAGGGGTAGCCCCGCTGCCCCCATGCCTCAGTGTCAGACTCTATGCCGAACACCTCACTTCACCCACATCATCCCATTCAATGACAGCCACCAGTAAGGGAAGGTGCCAGGGGTACCCCCGCTGCCCCCATGCCTCAGTGTCAGCACGCACGCAGCCCTCTGCGTACACACCTCATCTCATCACCCCAGTGAGGTTGGGCCCCTGCTTGAGGAAATGCAGGCACCGAGAGTTTCTGTGTCTTACCCAAGGGCACCCAACTGTAGAGAGGGAGAGCCTGCCCTCAAGTCCAGAGCCCATGCACCTGCATACAACATTATTCGGCCACCACTGCGATAAGTCGCAGCATGTGGATGGACACACATAGGCAATCTCTATGGTCAGGCAGGAATCATGTCTACACCCTAGTGGGGTGGGCAGACTGGGATGGAGATCTCCTCCTTCGATGGACAAGCATCTGTGCATCCGGATTCAGTCTCACCTCCTGCAGGGTCTCCCGGGCTGGGTTGGAAGCTTCCCCAGGGTTCCCTCTCCACGAGTCTCCCTGTCAAAGCTGTCTTGTTACCATCCATTACACGCCCATCCCTGGCACTAGATTAAAGATTGGACCTATACCTCCAGTACCTGGCCAGTGCACTGTACATAGTGGGTGTTAGACACATGTGGAGGGAAGAGAGGGAGACAGGCAGAGAAAGCAATTACAGAGCCGCTGTTTGAATCAACTGGGAACTTCATTAATCGAGGTGTGAGCAGTGAAGGTTTTGGAGCTCTGCGCGGACACAGTTACAACCCTTGACTAGAGGAGTGGGACAGGCACGCCACCTTCCATTCCAGTGTTCTCCCCGTGGCTGCCTCCAGCCTTTTTTCAAGGTTGTGGCCAGCCATTTGGCTCCCAGAGGCTCTGCCCAGCTCTTCCTCTGCCTTTCCCCATGCCTCCCACCCTCTGCCACCCTGCCCCGAGTGTGTGAGTTCTGCTATCAGCCCGAGGTTAACCCCACCAAGAGATAACCAAGGACGCCACAGAGAGCCCTGGCTACGTAGGGGAGAGCGCGCCCAGTTCCAAATAACTTCCTGCACTCCCCACCTTTCTAAGTTGGGAGCCGCTGACAGTTTTCCGGCAGCAGCCTGAGCCCCAGTGCCAGGTGCGGGCAGGCCAGCCCGTGGCAGAGGGAGAGGGGAGAAGCCCAAGGCCATCTGGAGCAGAGGGCACACCTGGCAACTCTCCACACGTCTGGAGTGATGACCTCGGCCCACTGCCAGAGGAAGAGGGTCTCCTGGGACCCCTTCTCCTCTCCTCCGTGCCTGGAAGCTCCAATTTCTCAAGCGGCTTGTGGCCCCAGCACCCCTTTCCCAATCCTGCCCCCACCAGCTGGTTGTTCAGGCAAAGGTGGCGACTCCCGGGGGCCGAGCCTGGCTGGCCTGCCGTGAGCGGCTCCAGCCTCTCCAGGCTGAGCCGTAAGCAGCCTCTTTATCCCTCGGAGGAATGATGGTTTTCCCTGAGCAATGACATCTTGGAAACGGCCTGGCTCCACAAACAACAACAAACCTCCCAGCCTCGGCCCAGGCTCCAGCTTGCAAGAGAAGGCTTCTGACCAGAAGGGCCTGAGGAACAGGTAGGGGGCCACTTCCCTGGGAAGCCGGACCCTGGCCTTGACCAATGACTCTCGGAACCCAGGAAGAGGAGAGCGTCTGCAGAGAATGGAAGATTCTCTGGATGCCTGGAAGGGGCCAGGCAATACCTGGTCCAGTCCCTGGTTGCTCCAAAGGGGAAACTGAGCAAGAGAAAAAAGCAGATTTGCCTGAGATCATCCAGTGAGCAGGGACCAGCCTGTGCCTCAGTCTCCAGCCTGTTGGCCAGGCCAGGGCTTTCTTTACCTGCACGCGCTGCTTTTTCAGAGGAGAGCCGGGCTCTAGCTAGTAAATGCGACAGTCCTGGAAAGGAATGTGTCACTAAGGGAGTCCCCAAAAAGGGAGCATCAAGGTGAAAGCCAAGTACTCTGAGTCATCCAGCTGGTGTGACGGAGAGAAACCTGGCGGGGGGGACCCGGAGACCTGGGTTCTTGTCCCTGCCGTGCTGCTGAGTCGCATATAACCTCAGGCAAATCCTTCCTTTCCTGCCTCAGTCCCGTATCTGTCCAGAAGGCAAACAGACTCAGCTATTCTAGGGCCTTGGGAGACTGAACAGGAAGAGGCTCTCAGCGCCCCTAGGAACCCAGCGGGGCGTGGGCATTCCCTCCTCAGCTGCGCCTCTACTGGGGGAGCCAGGCAGACCACTGGCTGAGAACCGCACGCTCCCCCAACCCTCCAATCCACCACCCTGGTTGGCACCATCCCAACAGGGCCCAATCTGAGCTCCAAGCTGCTGCAGTCTGTGCAAAGGACCAGGAGCACTGCATTCAAACTAGCTGGGGCTGCCCCTCCCACCCTCTGTGGCCCAGGCCATGGGATGGACACCACACCACCCAGCCCAGCACGATCCCAGCCCAGCTTTCCCTGTGGCCTCCGCCAGGCTGAAGCCAAGGTTCTCCCTGCCTTGTCTCCTATCAAAAATCCCATCCCCCAACCCGTGGCTCTGTAGAAGCAACCCTGCCATGCAGAAACTAGGACCCTTCCAGAGGGACTCCTCGCCAGGCCTCAAGCTGGTAGTGCCCACTGTCTGCCAGGCAGAGCTAGGAGATGGGTAGAAAGAGCTGACTTGGACGTCAGAGCTTGTCCTCAAGGAAACCCATCTGAGCCCTTTCCTATCATGCCCCAGGTCCCAGGCTGGGCCCTTGGGACCAAGGGATGAGTAAGGCTCAAATCCTACATGAATAAGACATGAAGCAACCACAGTGGGTACCACCACCAAGGGACAGACAGATTCCAACTGCAGTATTTGCTCTAGTCATGGAAGTCTGGGTAGGATTAAGACCTGGAGAGAAGAGAAGAGATGGGCTTTCCAGGCAGCGGGAACAGCACGTGCAAAGGCAAGAAGGCTAGGGGCTGGGGTGGTTTCACTGATACCAGATACTTATAATCAGAAGCCCCATCGACGATCGCTGGTTCAAAGAGACTCCCCAACAGGGGGTCACTCACCTCAGCTGCCCCCATCTTCACCATCCCCCTGCTGCAGCAGATGCCAGCCCGGGCCTGGAGCAGGCCCTGCTGTGGAACTTCGCTCCCTGAAGGGCCCGCCCTGGGCTAAGCCTTGCCACATGCTAGGGCTGGCGAAGAGGGGAGGTGCCCCTTGGCTGGGCGTGGAGGACTCAAGCGGCCCTGGTGGAAACTTTGACTATGGCCGCAGTGCCCTGGCTGGGATGCCGCGGGCCCTGGCGGGTCAGACAGTGCAGCTCCTTCCTTCCAGGAGATATACCCACTCCAGCCACCTCGAGAGGGGAGCCAGATAGCCCCCAGCCGTGAGGCCTGAGGGCAGCAAGATGCTGCAAGTTTTTGGTGAGAGGCCCAGTGGCCCTGTACTTAGCTAGGCATCTCAAGCCAGGAACGCCACATTCAGAGCTGAGCACAGGGTAACGGCACCCACATATCCTGTCCTCACTGTTCCAGGAGACAGACGTCCTCCATCCTGGTCCTGGCCAGAGACCTGCTGTGTGAACTTGGGCACAGCCCCTCCCCTCTCTGGACCTGGGCTTTCCTCAGCCCTGAGGTCCCAGGGCACGAGGGTTCTTCTTGGACACCCCAGGACAAGCATAGAGATGTGAGGCCTCCAAGTTGATAAAAGAATTGGCCTCTGTCTGCTTACAGCGGCTTGCTCTGTGGGGTGAGCAGGTCCCTAACAATTATCCCCTTCCTTACTTACGGGTCTCAGCAGGAGCCAAAGGGGCAGGTGCAAGACCTTTCCCAAGAGGCTCAGGAGGCAGAGCATCTCTGCTTGTACTTCCAGTGAACATAACAGCCGAAGCCGCAAGGATCAGATGCGACCCCACCCCCAGTCCAGCCCCTGAGACCACCTCCTTCCCCTCACGGAACTAGGCAAGAACAGCCATCCTAGTGCCTCGTGTGTGGTCAGCATCCCTGACAAGATCGCCAGCAGCGCTGGCTGAGCGTTCCCTCCCTATGCAGTGGCCGGACTTCTGCTCACCAAACATTCATTTCCCTCAGAAAGAAAAGCCAGCTGACCAGCCTTGAAGTGGGAGCAGCACACAGCGGAAGCATGCCCCTAGCCCTGCAGGCTCCCTCCCACCCACCCCGAGACAGACAGACAGACAAGCGCGCGCGCGCGCGCGCGCGCGCACACACACACACACACACACACACACACACACACACACACAGCTATCTCAGAGCAGAACACACATGGTTTGGTTGCAACATGCCTACCAATGGCTGCCCTGGGGAAGAAACAATAGAAACAGGGGCACGGGGTGCCCTGGACAAGAGCCCCCCGCCCGCCATACACACACCCTGGCACCGAGGCACCTACCCAGCACACTCCGGCAGGGACCCGGGGACTCCTGGATGCCGCTGCTGCCAGCCTGCCCGCCCGCGCGGGTCTCCGCCCAGCTCCGTCCGCCCGCCGGCGGGCGGGCGGACGGGCGGGCAGCTGTGGCAGCTCCTGGTGGCGCGTCAAGCGGCTGCCTTCCGCAGACAGAGCTCCTTTGTGTCAGCAGGGCTATTCATGGACTTACCCAAGGTCCCCAGGGGCGCGATACCTGCCGGGAAAAGCCGAACCAAATGACCAGGTTCCCCTCCCACATCTAGGTGGCTTTTTCAAACCCTTGCATCACTCGTCCCGCCTCCTCTTCCTCTTCCTCCAGCGCGCTTCCAAAACACACACCCTGTCCAGCCCGCTGCTGCCACTCTGGAGAGAGGTTGGACTTCTTTCTTCCATCAGATAGAAAACTCTGTAATTTCCCAAGACACTTTCATCTGAAAAGGAGCCCGGGATGTCTCGAGGAAGAGTCCTCGGCCACCCCGTCCTTCAGCCTGCGAGGGGCCCGGACGGCTCCTGGGTTACAGGCTCACACGCACCAGCCCTGGCTCCCCTGCCATCAGTCCCCAGGCCCGGGGCTGGCCCCCCCGGAGTGCCGCTCTGGAGGGAGAGGCATCTATGGCTCACAGCAGCATTCCCTGGCACTGGGATTCCCAGCCGGCTGTTCCCCACACACATCCCAAGGGCTCCCCCAGCTGGGGCAGCGCGACCCCACTGGCCGCAGCTCCGGCTCTCCAGCAGGACCAGGACGGAGCCAATCATGGAAACCTCCCGGCGCCCTCCCACCCCCACATTGCTCTCGTCCCAGTGGGTGGCTGCAATTTAACCCAGGGTCCTGCGACCGACCGGCACTGACTCCAAGAATGCCACCGCCCCCGGGGGCCGGGGGAGCGGCTGCTTCAGTCATCTCCCAGCAGCACCATCAGCGCAGCCCAACACGCATGTTTTTGTTTAGCACTTCTGTGTGCCAAATCCGGGCAAGCAGAGAGGGACAGAGAGCTTGGGGCTTCCTCCCCCCGCGACGGTGGCTGCGAGAAGCATGTTACAACAGCCCAAGAGTCAGGATCACAAGTGAAGGAGAGGTCCCTAACAGAGGGACCGCGGGGGCAGAGGAAGAGCACTGGACTGGGAGGCAAGGGTCCCCAGCTCAGGTCCCAGCTCCAGCCCTGGTTGACTGGGTGCGCTGAGCAAGTCCCTGCCCATCTCTGAGCCTGGATTTCCTCATCTGTAAAATGGGGCTGACAACCCTTGACCTACCCACCTGAGGGGTTAACAGAGGATTCAGCGATCCCGGGCCAGGCACCATTTCGAGAGTTCGGCCTTCGTTAATTCATTTAATCCTCATCGGCACCTTGTGAGGCAGGTACTGGTATTACGCTATCTGCAGATGAAGAATCCAGCGTAGGGAATGGTAGTGGAAGCTGCCCACAGCTTGCTGTTTGAAGACCAGTAGGATCTGAAGACCGGTAGGTCCAGCTCCAGGGCGCCCACTCGAAACCACCGTGCAGCCCCACAGGAAGCTGTCCTGCCAGCGCAAAGCTGTTTGATGCTGAGGCTACGGCTGCTGCAGTTGGTTGTCTGATTTCAACAAACACACCCTGGGCTGCGCCTGGGGCTCAGGTCAGGGGTGTCTGTCCCATAGCCAGTTCCAACCTGAACATGCTTACCACCCAAGTAGCAGGCAAACTGGATGTCAGCCCAGAAAAAAATGGGGCAGGAGGAGCCCCTATCCTCCTTTCCCACCTCACCCTGCCTCGGCCACCCTAGGCTGAAGTGCTGTCCCTCTGCCTCTTAGTCTCCCTGTACTAGGCTCAAAGTCTCTGAATGTCTATCTCTGCCTGCCTCCTTGACCCTGTCTCTGACTCTCTATTCCTGTCTCTCTCACACATACCAGCATGTTCACGCATGCTGACATAAGAAAACATCCTTTATTAGGGTCAACTTGGAACAGCCCTCATCTGAGCTGGGCACTTCCCACTCCAATCAACACTTTGCCTTGTCCCTGGGGGCAGAGCCAAGGCAGTCCTTGCAGGGCCCAAGAACCCTCCAGATTGGAAGGCTCTCATCCTGCAGGTTCCTGGGAAACAGGGCCCATTCTTGTCCTGGGAAACTAAGGAGGTGAGTCTCAGGAGACGGCCAGTTCCAATGGGAGGCTGATGGTTCCCAGGGCGGAATTTCTGGTGCTTAGGATAAGATTCCTTAGGGTGGAGAGCCTGAATATAAGGTTCCTTGAGATGAGAGAAGTCTATGAGTTCAGCTGAGTCTTCACCTCTCAATCAACAAACAGTTTCGGAGCACCAACTACGTGCCAGGTTCTGTGCTGGGCCCTGGGGATGCGGTGGAGAACAGGCAGAAAGGGGCCCTGCACTCGCCAAGCCGACAGCTTAGTGATGGAGACAGACATCAGGCTCACAGTCAGACTAGCCAGCCCATCATTAGACACTGTGCCAGAGCAGCCCTGCCAACCCAGGGCACTGAGTCCAGAACAGATCCAGAATGCATTCATCAGTACTCTGGACCACAAGGACAGTGAGGAAAGGGCACAGCACTTCAGTGTCCTGAGGCCCAGAAGCAGGCCAGGCCAGGCTAGGAGAGCATCTAGTGCCTGGGGAGCCCAGGCGGCCACTGCCCACTGCCTCTCCATAGCTCCAGACACAAATCAACAAAGCATGTGGACCCTCCCAGTGTACAGCCTGGGGCAGGACGGGAGAGTCACTGTCAGTCAGGCTATCTAAGCCAAAAGGGTCCTTGGAGATCTTTCACTCTATAAATATTCCCTATTTACAGCCAGAGAAACTGAGGCCCAGAGAGGGTTAGTGACTTTCCCAAGGAAACAGAGCAACTGAGAGGCAGGGCTGGGACCAGAGCTTGCTAACTGCCAGTCCAGTGCTCCTTCTGTTGCACCCCAATGCTTCTCAGACCTATGTAAATTATGGTGCTATTCAGTACAGGAGGACTTGGGATCTAGGGAACAGCGAGATCCAGGTGGCCCACAGGCCACAGGATCAGCACCTGGGCCCTCAGAGCCTGGGCCCCATTTATTGATCTCCATATTTTATTTAACAAACACTTATTTGACGGTACGTGTCAGCACTGTTCAGAGCACTTCCCAATTACTGACTCATGAAATCTTCATAACCCTATCAGATATGATGTCTACTGTCCCCATTTTACAGATAGTTAAACAGAGGCGGAGAGATAATGAAACCTGCTCAAGGTCACCAGTAAGTGCACAGCTACAGATCAAACCCAATCCACTATCCGCTGTGCCCTGCACCACTGCACAGGGCGGCCATGGAACAGAGCCCTCCAGCTACATACTGAGAAGTCAGTTGGCTATACAGCCCAGCCATGCAGGCAAACGTCTCACTGTTCAGGCAAGCTGGCAGCAGCTTCCAGAGCTAGGACCAGGGAGGGTTAGCAGGGAGCCAGTGTATGTGCACCTCCCATTTTAAGAGAAGCAGCACCCCCAGGCAGAGCCCAAGGTTCCAGGGAGATGCAGCAGCAGCAAGATACAGCCCAGACACCCCGGAAAGGCCGTTCCCTGCAGCTGCACCGCAGCAAGTCTCCATCTGTCTTCCCTCACTGCCTCCACTGTGTTAAGCCTGGTCCGCTCGGAATTGTGTTCGCAAGACCCCATCATGAACCCTGCACAGATGGAAACCCACCCACCTTCCTTCCCCGCGCAGATTCCACCTGGGGGAGACTGACCCTTGGCAATACCCTCCTCAGAAAAAGGAGGGTACCTGCCAAAAGCTATTTAATGAGCTTCCCTGTCCTGGCTTCTGATCCAAAGTCCACTGGGATTTTATTCCAGGGTGGGGAGGAGAGTTACGCCACTATGGCAGAAACTGGGCACAAAGCCAGGGAGATGTGGTCCCAGGAATTCCAGAGCTTATGACAGGCTAAGACCACCCCCAGCCCCCACCAGCGGCTGCTCAGGCTTTCACTGCCTTGGACAATGAAAGGGCCAGGCCTGTGCTTGGGTGATGGGGGTAATGAAAGCCAGGGCCGGGACACACTGGCCCCGACGTCTACAGAGCCCTGCCCCTGCCCCACCCTGTTGCAGAAGAGGGCAAAGGCCCTGGCGGCCCAGGGGAACCGTGGAAGTACCTGCATATGCCCCCCCAGCCCAAGCTTTGACTCTGCTAACCCACTTAGGAAGTTCTGGGCCTGAGACTCACTGGGTCTTACAGCCTTGGTTTTGGGGTCTATAGTCTCCATGCAGAAATGCCATCCCCACAGAAGAGTGGGCCAAGAAACATTTATTGGTTATTTCAATAACTACTGAATCCCTATTATGTGCTGGAGCCTGTACTCGGAACTATGGACACAGGCAGGGAAGCAGCCTGCTCCTGGGATCTGACTTGGAGGGTGGGCACAGCTGACCCTGGTGCTGATGCTTAATCAGGAACTGTCCTGCCATGTTCTGGCCTCTATGACCCTAACAGCAGGGCAAGGGACACAGTCTCCCACCGCTTGCTAAGGGCGTGCTCCTGGCTCTTCCTGGGGGCACGTGCTGCAAGTGGAGTGCAGGTGAGTAGGACAGAGCAGGCATCCATGCTCAGGTTCAAACCCAGGGAGAGTTTTGGCCTGTAGTCTGCAGAACCCAGGGCAGGTCCCTTCCCCCTTACTGGTCTCAGTCTTCCATCCCTAAAATGAGGCCAGAGATGGATGTCCAGTAGCGCCCAAGTTTCACTCCTCCCCTTCAAGAGTCAGTCCCAGGCCCCACAAGGTCCTCTCACTAAAGGATTAGGTTCTGTCAGTGGTATTTAGAAAGAGCACAGACTTTGCAGCCTAAAAAAAATCTGAGTGTGAGTCATCTTCGGCAAGTCGCTTTAATGTCTCTGAGTCTCGGTTTCCACATCTGTAAAATGGGGCTATTACCATCTGCCTCAATGGGCCCTGCGGAAGACTAAATGAGATAGTGCATATGGAGGGCCTGTTGCTGTGTTGTCATTGTTGCTGCTATCATCTGTCAAAGGACAGAATTGACCTTGAGTGGGTTGGTGAAAAGAGTAATGTTAGGACTTTCCTGGTGGCGCAGTGGTTAAGAATCCACCTGCCAATGCAGGGGACACGGGTTTGAGCCCTGGTCCGGGAAGATCCACATGCTGAGGAGCAACTAAGTCCGTGCACCACAACTACTGAGCCTGCACTCTAGAGCCCACGAGCCACAACTATGGAAGCCCGCACACCTAGAGCCTGTGCTCCGCAACAAGAGAAGCCACTGCAATGAGAAGCCCGTGCACCGCAACGAAGAGTAGCCCCTGCTCACTGCAACTAGAGGAAGCCCACATGCAGCAATGAAGACCCAACGCAGCCATAAATAAATAAATGTATTTAAAAAAAGAAAAAAGAGTAATGTTAAATGTGAAAATATCTGTTGAGGGTCTAATAGATGAGAGCCTAACATGGTGCCCAGTTCTACTAATAGCTGACAATCACTAACATTTATTGAGCAACAGGCTACTATCATCATCCCCATCCTACAGATGGGAAAACTAAGGTACAGAAAGGTTGCATGGCAAAGGCAATGGCAAGATAGGCAGCATGGCACCAAGGTGTATGCTCTTAAGCTGTATTCCCGCCCTAATTCATGTTCCCCAAATGTCTCCGCCCTTCACATGTGTCTCCTCCTCAGCAACTTCAGGCAGCAAGGGCAATCCCCAATCTGCTCATGGGAACTGCATCTCCCAACGACAGCCAGGGGAAGCCCACGTGCAGCAAAAGCCAGTAGATGAAAGTCCCCCCGGAGAGCTGGTCCTGAGAACCGTCGCTGGCCTGGGGCACGCATCACAGCCACCAAGCATCATCCTGACCTTGGGCGCTGCAGTGGCACAGGATGGCCAAGAGCCACGACCATCTCCTTTCCTGGCCCCGGTCCAACCAGCCACTCACTGGCCTGGAATTTCAGGCTCTTGGGAGCAATCCTCGACCCAATGTGCTTGTGCCAGCTCCAGGGTCAGGCCGTCTTGACTACTGGAGTTCCTGAGAAGTGTTCGGCACAGATGTGGAGGTCAGCCCTGTGACCTTGGCCGCTAAATGCAGTTCACCCCCGGACTCCCCCGAGTTCACCCCTTGCTTGGACTGTTGGGCGTAAGGCCGGGTCACCAAAACAGAGGGTCAGCAGATGAAAGACTGGACTGAAATGCTGGCTTTGCTGCTGTTTTCTGCAGGACCTGGGGCAAGGCCAGTCCCCTCCTTGGGCCTTAATTTCCCTGTCTCTAAAATGGGTGCTAGGGTTGGACGAAATCAGTGCCACCCAGCATGTGGTCTGCAGGATGCACTGGTCCATGAACTGCTTGTTACTGGTTTACAACAAGATAAGCAGCAAAATCAAGAGTGTTTGGAAACTTCTGTAGCAACTTGACATTGCCATGACATCCAAGTGCAAGACAATGGACGGGTCTGATTGAATACTTATAAGGCTAGTTCAGGTGCTGTCAAACCAGCATGAGATATCATATACAGTGTGTGTTTTAACAAAAGTATAAGGCTCTTCACCGCAGGTGATTTAAGAAGCCCTGGTCAAAAATGTCCTTGTTTCCACGAGAACTCACTAACTAGGCCTCTAACATAGCAGTCACACCTACAGTGGGACTCATGATCCTGTCACCCAAATGTTTCCCTCTCCACTGCTGCCAGCTCAGAAAACGGCACCACCAATCGCCTGTTTGCCTGAACCAGACTCATGGGCGTCATCCCTATCCCAAACTCTCCCCCCATCCACCTACTCACCAGATCTCACAGATCCCACACCCTCCACATCATGTGGATCTCTCACCTCTCGATCCCTGCCCCCTGCACCCTAGTCCAAGGCACCAGCACCTCTTCCCAGGGTGAGGGCAACAGCCTCCTAACTGCTCCCTGCCTCTCGCCTTGCCATCCTCTATGCCATTCTCATCAACAAGGCTGTGAGCTTTCTATGACACACATCAAACACAGAGCTCCCAGCGCCCCAGGATAAAGTTCAGACTCCTTACACAGCCTCTCGGACCCTGAACGCTCCTCCAGCTCACCTCGTGCTTCCTTTTCCCCTCCCTCATGCCCCCACGCACACTGGTCTGCCTTAAGGTCCTCACCTAGAGTGATCCTTCCTACATCCCAGCTCCTGCCCCTTGCCTCACATCCCTGACCAGATCCTCCCAGTAGGTGCCCTCACCGGGCCTTCTGTCACAAATGTCATCTTTTCATTATATATTGTTCATACTTGGTTGGGGTGTGTCTTTCCTCCAATTGTCCTCTACCACACTAGACTAGTAATTAGCCCTATGGAGATGAGAACTATGTTGGTTGATGAACCACAAAGTAGAGGACATTTGCCTGGCCAGCTTCTATCTGTGCTTCTTTGCCATCTGAGGAACCACCCGTCCTTCCCCGACTCTCAAACCAGGTGATTCACGTGGAACTGACCCATCTCCCACTCCAGGGATGGCCATGTGACCCAGGCCACAGCCAATCACTTTATCCCATCCTATTGTCTTCAGTGACTGGGATAGGCACATGGTCCAGCTTGAACCAATAAGACTCAGACCCAGGATTATTGCTGAAATGATTGAGGGAGTCAAACTGTAAGGCCTTCATCCTGGTATTTCTGGCAACTATCTTCCATCACTAAGGGAGTGAGCCAACACATAAGCAGGTAGAGCCAAGAGATAGAGCGGGTGAAGCCAGCTCTTGGTGACATTGCTCAAGGTCTCGAATCCAGCTATGCCTGGAGGCTACCCTCCTAAATCCAATAAATTCCATTTCTTGCCTGAAGCTAATTTGAGTTGGATTCTTGTCACTTGCAACTGGAAGATTCTTGCCTAATGTGTCCTGAATCGCCAGTGCTTAGCACAGTGTCTGACATACAGTAGGTACTCTGGAATTATTTTTTCATTCATGCAGTCATTCAACAAATATTCAGCAGTGAGAAGGTGACCGGGTCTGCTTTATAGGAAGAATCATCTTGGCTGCTGCTTAGAGGGTGACTAACGGAACAGGAGTAGGAACCAGGAGATCCACCAGGAGACCATGCAGTAGTACCAGGGACAGAGATGAGGCCTGAAGAGCACGGTTGAACAGAGGGAAAAGGGGGGAGGGGAAAATTCCCAATTCCGAATTCACTGGAGAACCTCTGATGATCTCTGCTCCTCTCTGGTCCTCAGTTTCTCAATCTCTTTCGGCTCCTTCATTCTAGCACCCCTATGTTTTCTCCTACTGCTTATAGAGTCCCTAGCTGTCAACACTCAAATTTGCACTGAAGGGTATCGAGGTCAGGGTCAGGGTCAAGTCTGGAGGTTGGTTCTGACAGGCAGGGAGTATAGCTCAGTAGCTAAGAACACAGGTTCTGAAGCCAGATGCCTGGGTTTGGATCATGGACTATACCTCCTAGCTGTGAGACCTTGTACAGTCTATTTAACCTCTCTGTTCCTTTGTTTCTTCACCTATAAAATGGGAATAATAACAACAGTGTTAAGCAGATTGCATATTACAGCAGAAGGAAAGTACATTTGATAAATATTAGGTGGTATTATTATTATTATTTGTAGTAGGAAATCCAAAAAGAGGAAATTTTAAAACATAGAAAATAAATTATTCCAAAAATCAGTAAAAAATTTCCTTGAACTAAGGGAAGACTTGGGTCTTCAGACCAAAAAGGCTTACCTAGTTAGTACCAGGAAAAATTACCAAAAGAGAGCAAACAACTAGAAATAATCTGGGGAAATTTCTAAATTCCAAAGACTAGAAAGAGAAATCCTGCTTGCTTCCATAAAGAAACTTTAGCAAATCAAGTGAGTACTGCACTTCCTACAACACCAAATGCTGGGACAATAGAGCCTTTCTCTCAGGTTTCTGGGGGAGAAGGACTATTAACCTAGAATTCACTACTCAGGCAAAAGATGACTCAAACATGAGGGCAAATATTTTCAGACTTACAAAGACTAAGAAAGTATGCCACCCACAGATCCTTTCTGAAAAATTTACTCAAGAAAGCTCTCCAAACCAAAATGAATCAAAATCTAGAAGTCAAGAAAAAGATGCTGTGGGATACAAGACACTGGCAAGCAATGAAGCCAGAAACATTTATACACTTAACTACAGATGACATAATTGATAAGTTAAATGCAATTTTAAGTAAATGATTCTCAAAATGCAATAGAACTAATGTTTAAGAATAATAACAATCAGAAATAAAATTTCAGATGATTTCAGCAATACCTAGGAGTCATGGAGAAGAGCAAAGAGAAGTATGGGCCAGCTTATTATGGGTTGTAGGACATGAGGACATGCTATTATAGATCTGGTGTCATTCTTTTTTTTTTTAACATCTTTATTGGAGTATAATTGCTTTACAATGATGTGTTATTTCTGCTTTATAACAAAGTAAATCAGCTATACATAAACATATATCCCCATATCTCCTCCTTCTTGCGTCTCCCTCCCACCCTCCCTATTCCACCCCTCCAGGCGGTCACAAAGCACCGAGCTGATCTCCCTGTGCTATGCAGCTGCTTCCCACTAGCTATCTATTTTACATCTGGTAGTGTATGTATGTCCATGCCACTCTCTCACTTCGACCCAGCTTACCCTTCCCCCTCCCCGTGTCCTCAAGTCCATTCTCTAAGTCTGTGTCTTTATTCCTGTCTTGCCCCCTAGGTTCTTCAGAACCATTTTATTTTATTTAGATTCCATATATATGTGTTAGCATATGGTATTTGTTTTTCTCTTTCTGACTTACTTCACTCTGTATGACTGACTCTAGGTCCATCCACCTCACTACAAATAACTCGGTTTCGTTTCTTTTTATGGCTGAGTAATATCCCATTGTATATATGTGCCACATCTTCTTTATCCATTCATCTGTTGATGGACACTTAGGTTGCTTCCATGTCCTGGCTATTGTAAATAGAGCTGCAATGACCATTTTGGTACATGACTCTTTTTTTTTTTTTTTTTTTTTTTTTGCGGTATGTGGGCCTCTCACTGCTGTGGCCTCTCCAGTTGCGGAGCACAGGCTCCGGACGCACAGGCTCAGCGGCCATGGCTCACAGGCCCAGCCGCTCCGCAGCATGTGGGATCTTCCCGGACCGGGGCACAAACCCCGTGTCCCCTGCATCAGCAGGCGGACTCTCAACGACTGCGCCACCAGGGAAGCCCCATGACTCTTTTTGAATTATGGTTTTCTCAGGGTATATGCTCAGTAGTGGGATTGCTGGGTCGTATGGTAGTTCTATTTGTAGTTTTTTAAGGAACTTCCATCTGTTCTCCATAGTGGCTGTATCAATTTACATTCCCACCAACAGTGCAAGAGGGTTCCCTCTTCTCCACATCCTCTCCAGCATTTATTGTTTGTAGGTTTTGGGGGTGTCATTCTTGATATTGAAATACGTTGGTTAAAGAGATATGGGTAAAATCACCAGCAGCCTAGAATTAGGGTGTGTAACTTCAGAGGAAATTTTACAGAAGAATAATGAGAAGTTAGCCTTGGGATGTTTAATACTACTAAAACATATTATGAAGCTACAGTGATTAAGTCTCAGTATGATGTAGAAATAGACGAATAAATGAGGGAAACAAGCGAATTCAAAAATCAACCCACCAATGTGTGGAAATTTGGTCTATGATAAATGAGTAAAGGAAGGATAACTCAAAAAAATAGGTTTGGGGCTTCCCTGGTGGTGCAGTGGTTAAGAATCTGCCTGCCAATGCAGGCGACATGGGTTCGAGCCCTGGTCTGGGAAGATCCCACATGCCGCGGAGCAACTAGGCCCGTGAGCCACAACTACTGAGCCTGCGCATCTGGAGGTTGTGCTCTGCAACGAGAAGCCGTGACAGTGAGAGGCCCGTGCACTGCGATGAAGAGTGGCCCCCACTCGCTGCAACTAGAGAAAGCCCTCGCACAGAAACGAAAACGAAAGGAAGGAAGGAAGGAAGGAAGGAAGGAAGGAACGAAGGAAGGAACGAAGGAAGGAAGGAAGGAAGAAAGAAAGAAAGAAAGAAAGAAAGAAAGAAAGAAAGAAAGAAAGAAAGAAAGAAAGAAAGAAAGAAAGAAGCTTTCATTTAAAAAAAAATAGGTTTGGAAAAATTGGTCAACCACTTGGGGAAAAAATTAGTGAGAGTTCCATCTGACACCAGGCACTAGATAAAGTGCAGATGAATTAAAAATATGAATGTAGGGCTTCCCTGGTGGCACAGTGGTTGAGAGTCCGCCTGCCAATGCAGGGGATATGGGTTCGTGCCCCAGTCCGGGAAGATCCCACATGCCGCGGAACGGCTAGGCCCATGAGCCAAGGCTGCTGAGCCTGCGCTTCTGGAGCCTGTGCTCCACAACGGGAGAGGCCACAACAGTGAGAGGCCCGCATACTGCAAAAAATAAAATAAAATAAATATGAATGTAAAACATAAAAGGTTAAAAGTACTGGAAAAGTATACAGAAGAATATTCGTTATAATTTTGGAGAGGAAAAGGCCTAAGAAAGTATAGCCCCCTACCCTCAAAAAACAGACTTGACTACAAAAATATTTGATTATTAAAAAATGTTAACTTCTGAATGATAAAAGATACTATAAATAAAGTTAAAAGATAAATAATAAACTGGAAAAAATATTTGTAACCTACATAATAAGCAAACGGTTAATATTCTAATATTACAAATAAAACAAATGCCCCAGTAGAAAACTGGGCAAATGATATGAACTGATGAGCCGAAGAAGAAATATAAATGGCTAATAAATGTAAGAAGAAGCCCAACCTCACTAATAATCAAATAATTATATACAGCCACTATGGAGAACAGTATAGACGTTCCTCAAAACACTAAAAATACAATTACCATATGACCCAGCAATCCCACTCCTGGTCATATACCCAGAGAAAAACATAATTCAAAAAGATACATACACTCCAATGTTCATTGAAGCACTATTTACAATAGCCAGGACATGGAAGCAACCTAAACGTCCAACAACAGAGGAATGGATAAAGAAGATGTGCTACATATATACAATGGAATATTACTCAGCCATAAAAAGGAACAAAACAGTGCCATTTGCAGAGATATGGATAGATCTAGAGACTGTCATACAGGGTGAAGTAAGTCAGAAAGAGGAAGACAAATGTCATATATACTATTGCTTATATGTGGAACCTAGAAAAATGATACAGATGAACTTATTTGCAAAGCAGAAATAGAGACACAGATGTAGAGAACTTATGGATACCAAGGGGGTTGGGGGTGGGATGAACTGGGAGACTGGGATTGACATATATACACTACTATGTATAAAATAGATAACTAATGAGATAACTAATGAGAACCTACTGCATAGCTCAGGGAACTCTACTCAGTGCTCTGTGGTGACCTAAATGGGAAGGAAATCTAAAAAAGAGGGGATAGATGTATATGTATAACTGATTCACTTTGCTGTACAGCAGAAACTAACACAGCATTGTAAATCAACTATACTCCAATAAAAATTAATTTACAAATGTTTTTAAGTAAAAAGAAAGAGGGAGAACTTTAAGACTGATGTGAAAGGTTTATATGATATACTAAGTTTATGTGTATGGAAAAAATACTTGGAGGAACACACCAAACTTACAGCAGTGGCTATCAATGGGGAAAGGGCTTGGAGAATGGGAGATTTTCTTTATTTTATTCAGCTCAGCAATGTTTAGGATATATTTGTACAAGTTTTGTACAAGTATATCAAGGAATATATGTAATGCAAACAAATAAATATTCCCATTTGTAATATAAATAAAATTTTTCAATTTCCTCAAATAAGTTTAACAACAAATGTGCAAGACCAGTATGGAAATTTTTTTTTCAAAACTTTACTTCAGAAATCTTAAAAGAAGATTTGCATAAATGAAGAGACATAATTCTATTGCTGGATGGGAAGACAGTGTTGTATAGACTTCAAAACTCCCCTTTTTGATGTATATTTTTAAATGTAATTACAATGCAAATCTCAATGAGATTTGGTGGGGAGAGGCAGGGAGGAGGTGGGGACTTAATAAAATTATATTGAATTGCATTTAAAAGAACAAATATTCATTAATCATTAGAGAAATGCAAATCAAAACTACAATGAGATATCATCTCACATCAGTCAGAATGGCCATCATCAAAAAATCTACAAACAATAAATGCTGGAGAGGGTGTGGAGAAAAGGGAACCCTCTTGCAATGCTGGTGGGAATGTAAATTGATACAGCCACTACGGAGAACAGTATGGAGGTTCCTTAAAAAACTACAAATAGAACTACCATATGACCCAGCAATCCCACTACTGGTCATGTACCCTGAGAAAACCATAATTCAAAAAGAGTCATGTACCAAAATGTTCATTGCAGCTCTATTTACAATAACCTGGAGATGGAGACAACCTAAGTGTCCATCATCGGATGAATGGATAAAGATGTGGCACATGTATACAATGGAATACAACTCAGCCATAAAAGGAAACGAAATTGAGCTATTTGTAATGAGGTGGATAGACCTAGAGTCTATCATACAGAGTGAAGTAAGTCAGAAAGAGAAAGACAAATACCGTATACTAACACATATATATGGAATTAAAAAAAAAATGTCATGAAGAACCTAGGGGTAAGACAGGAATAAAGACACAGACCTACTAGAGAATGGACTTGAGGATATGGGGAGGGGGAAGGGTAAGCTGTGAGAAAGCGAAAGAGAGGCATGGACATATATACACTACCAAATGTAAAATAGATAGCTAGTGGGAAGCAGCTGCATAGCACAGGGAGATGAGCTCGGTGCTTTGTGACCACCTAGAAGGGTGGGATAGGGAGGGTGGGAGGGAGGGAGATGCAAGAAGGAAGAGATATGGGGACATACGTAGACATATAACTGATTCACTTTGTTATAAAGCAGAAACTAACACACCAACGTAAAGCAATTATACTCCAATAAAGATGTTAAAAAAAATAAAAGAACAAATATGTGAGAAAAGGATTCTTTTTTAAAAAGTGTAATGAGAGGATACTTATCCTAACATAATGTGAAAGCACTGGAGCAAATAACTGTTTGGAAAGAATGAAAAGCATTTTTGCTCACACCATATACCAAAGTAAATTCCAGATAGACTGAATGTTAAAAGTTGAAAAATAAAACCATAAAGTTCAAGGTGTGGGGGGAAGTGAATATTGTATAACCCTGGGGTGGATACCACAACACTAAGGGCAAAATAATATTTTTTTAAATTTATAAATATGATATTAGTCATCAGAAAAACACAATTCAAAACCACCATGAGATGCTATTTCACAACCACTAGGATGGCTATGATTTTAAAAAAACAGGAAAATAAGTGTTAGAGAGAATGTGGAGAAATCGGAATACTTGTACGCTGATGGTGGGAAGGTAAAATCATGAAGCTACTTTGGAAAAGATTCTAGCAGCTCCTCAGAAAGTTAAAAAGAGTTACCATTTGATCCAGGAATTCTACTCCTATGTATATACTCAAAAGAAATGAAAACATACGTCCACACAAAAACTTGTACACAAACATTTACGGCAGCATTATTCATAATAGTCCAAAGGTGGAAACAACCCAAAGATTCATCAACAGATGACTGAATAAATAAAATGTGGTATAGCCGTACAATGGAATATTATTCCACCATAAGAGGAATAAGGTCCTGATACATGCTGCAACATGGATAAACCTTGAAAACCTCACGCTAAATGAAGGAAGCCAGTCACAAAAGACTTAATATTACATGATTCCATTTATAGGAAATGTCTAGAACAAATCTATAGAGACAGAAAGTGGATTAGTGGTTGTGTAGGTCTGGAGGAGATGGGGGAATGGGTGGGTGATAGCTAAAGGGTATGGTTTCTTTTGGAAATAATGAAAATGTTCTAAAATTGACTGTGGTGATGGTTGCACGAGTCCGTAATTATACTAAAAAACCATTGAGTTGTACACTTTAAATGGATAAATTGTATGATTTGTGAATAATACTTCAATAAAGCTGCCACCAAAGCAATTTACAGATATGACTACCCATAAATCAGAAACATCTATAGTTTAAAAAAATAAAAGGTTAATATACAGATATCCTTATTTTATAAAGAGCTCCTGTGAATTAATAAACTATAAACAGCCCAACAGAAAAATGGGCAAAAGATCTGAACAAGCTACTCACAAAAGAGGTAATGTAAATAACTGAAAGGCATGTAAACATCCAACATCTCTAGTACTCAAAGAAATGAACCTCCTAAAAAATGTAACAATGCACAGTGTTGGCGAGTGTGTGGGGAAATGGTCTCTTACCCAGACTGTATCAATTTGCTTGGGACTGAGGGGTTTCCCAGGAAGCAAGATTTTTCATGTTAAAAAGGGAGAGTCTGGGGCAAAGCAGGATGAATTGGTCAATCTTAACTGGGATTATAAATTGGTACAATCATTCTGGAGAGTAATTTGGCAATAGGTATCAAGAGCCTTTTTTACAAATATATACCCTTTCATCTGGAAATTCTAGTAGCAGGAATTTATTCTAACAAAATGTTCATTTATCAACAAGTATTTGTGGTGGGTCAAAGATGTACACTGGATGCTGGGGATATAGCTATAAAGATTTTTATCTCAGGTTTTTGTAACAATGAAATATTGGCAACAACCTAAATGTTGACCTACTGAAGATTTTTAAAAATAAAACCTGTTTCATCTACACAATGAAATACTCTATAGGCACTAAAAATGATGTTGTAGAAGCACATTTATTGACATGGAAACGTGGATACACTACATTGTTAAATGGAAAAAAGCAACTCAGAAAACTGTGTGCATGGGCAACCCCAATTTGCAATTTGCTTATACACACAAACGTATATGTGTGTATAAACAAATGCCTGACAGGATACACCCCAAAATGTTAACAGTGGTTATCTCTGGGTGTTGGGATGAAGGGTGAACATTTCCTTCTCCTGTTTCAACTGTACTAAATGTTTTCTTCATAATAAACATGAATTACTTTTGTAACAATATAACAAAAGTCAACTGCATTCATAAAACAAAAAACCCCACACCTGCCATGCCCTCATGGGTGGAGGGCCAAGGAAGGGGGCTGCAGAGTCAAGCACACGTTCACGCTCGATCTAGCAATAGCAGCTGCCACTAAGCACAGTCGTCCCTTGGTATCCTGTGTGGTGGGAGGTGGGTGGTTCCAGGACCTCCAGCAGATACCAAAATCCAGGGATGCTCAAGTCACTTATATGAACTGGCATAGTGTTTGCATAGAACCTACACACATCCCTCCCATATACTTTCAATCATCTCTAGATTACCTATAATACTAATACAATGTAAATGCCATGTAACTAGTTGTACGACGGAAATACTATGTAAATAGTCACCAGCTCAGCAAATTCAAGTTCTGCTTTTTGGAACTTTCTGGAATGTTTTTGGGTTTTTTTTCCTATCTGC
The DNA here is from genome assembly GCF_949987515.2 of Delphinus delphis. Taxonomy (NCBI): domain Eukaryota; kingdom Metazoa; phylum Chordata; class Mammalia; order Artiodactyla; family Delphinidae; genus Delphinus; species Delphinus delphis. The sequence goes on from NC_082688.1 coordinate 20,318,270, forward strand.
GGTTGGTTAAATCTGTGGAAGCGGAACCCGCAGATACGGAGGGCTGTCTGTACCTACTACATACCAGGCACTTTGCACAGACCATTCCCCTTACTCCTGAGGAGAACCCTGTGAGAGAGATGTCCTTGTCTCATTTGACAGAGGCTAGGTAACGTGCCAGTAATCCCACAGCTAGTGAGAAGCAGAGCTGGGATTTGACCCCTGGCCTGCCTACCTCTGAATCAGGCCCCTGCCTCTACCTTAGCTGCCCCTGCTTGTTCCTGGGGATGGGCAGAGAAAGGTCCCAAGGCACTAGGCCCTCTGTCCTGCAGGCTGGTTCTATGCGGGCCCTGGTCCTCCCTCCCTGCACACAGTCTAGGGGGCGACAGAAGGACAAATCAGCAAGGGTGGGGACAACGGCAAGGGGAAGGCGTGGCGCTGGCAGGCCAGTTGGCTGAGGTCAGGGCTCAGGGCAGACTAGCCAGGGACTCCTCGCCTGCTGGGCGACATTCAGGAAGCCTAACCACATCCGGCCCCAGGAGTTCCCAGGCCCTGTGCGCTCCCAGTGGCAGGGAGAGAAAACCTCGCCCGGCCTGCTGCCGCCTTGCTAAAAGCAGGAGGAAAACAGCCTGCCATCTGGGACCTTCCCCCTGGGCTGGGGACGGCTGGCCAGTCCTTTCCCTACTGCGGGCCTCCAGGGTCTCCTCTCCTGTGTGAGGAGGGGCCGTGACGGCTGGTGGCTCCAGGACCCTCCCAGATCTAAATTTTCTGAATCCACGGCGCTTCCTCACAGAGGGCCCGGCAGGAAGAGGAAGGGGGTGAGGCGTCCCACCCAGCTCCCGAAGGAGCCCCTTCCTCTTCCCCTCAGCTCCAATCCCACTACTATTTTTAGAACTGGGAGCGTCTCCGCCAGCCCTGCCCTGCTCAGAGCTCCAGGTAAAACACAGCAGCCCCATTCATTCTGCTCCAGCAAGAACGCGTGGGGAATTTATAGACAAGCCAGCCGACTAGACAACCTCTCCCCGCACCATTAGCAGGGCTATTTCTCACTATTTCCATTAGACAGCCCAAAGTGATGACTTACTTTTTCTAATGACAACACAGCCGAGTGAGATGACAAGCGTCTCTAGGACAGTCTGTGCCCTGCCCCGTCCCCAACCTGGCAGACTCTTCAAAGGCCGCTGAAGGGGAGCGCTGAGCGGTGGGTCCTAGTTCCAGCTCTGGCACCAACTATGTGCCCCTGGCCAAGTTCTTGCCCCTCTCTTGGTCTTGGTTTCTACAAATCAGCTTGTTAATCGATTGATCCTGGTGAGGGAGGGAGGAGGCTTTTCAGTTCCACACTCAAAGATTCTGTGGTTCTATCAAAATTCTAGTCACTCGTGAAACAAATATTATATCCTCTGCTTTGTGGTGTGTGTTGAGCTGTATTCCCAAATCATCTGAGAGTTGATGATGGGTCTCAGAATGCATTTTCCCATTGAAAATTGTGTTATAAATGGTGGTCAGCTTCCTAGGCTAGCCTACTGAACACTTAATTTTCTCCCACGAGGAGAAACAGCAGAAACCTATATTGTGATAGAATTTAACCAAAATGGAAAACGACTAACGTTTAAAAGACACTGTTTTAGAAAATTTACCCTGAGTAGTGTTTGAGCAAAAGAAGATATACATTAAAGGCAATGAAAAAGTCTGTGGCAACTTCTGGGGAAGAGTCTGAAGGAGACTTCTGACCACGCTGGAAACTAAAGGCACTGCACACAGATTCTCACTACTTCCACTGAAAGTTAGCTTTATGCCATAGACCAGGAGTCCGATTAAAGAACTATGTGTATACCTGTATATGTGAAGTTAAAACAAGAGTTCAGTGAGCAGGAAAAAAGAAGGGCCAGGGGAAGATTCTAGGTTTGAAAGCTCCTTGCCACTTTCCCTGGGGGGGGAGCCTGAAGGAGGCACATTTGGGTGGGAGGGAGCAGGGCTGTGCTTACAGTCTGAGTGCCTGTGATGAGGACCCCTTCCTGTATAAGGTTCATACTTATACTTATTTGTCTCAAGTACATGATGAATATTAACCACGTACAACATTTGCATATATTCACACACATACACTCTTGTTTCAATGTGAAGACCAAAATGTCTGATTTCTTTTTTCTTTTAACCTGTTATTAGAGTCCTGAGGCTTTGAGGATGACTCCTGGAGATCACCTAAATTCAACTCCCTCATTTTTCGTGGTAAAGAAACAAATGATCAGAGAAGTGAAGTAATTTGCCCAAAGTCACTCAGTGAATTACAAGCAAAATCAGTATTTGAACCAAGATCTTCAGAATCCTACTCTGGTTTTCTCTGAAGGCAAGGAGCTCAGTGAGAAGGGAGCTCCACAAACCCAGGGAAGAGAACCATAGGAGCAGTTCTGGGTCTCAGAAGGGTCTCCTTCCCTCTGAGGATGCCCAGAAGTCAGTGTGGATATGGTGGCATCTATAACCCTGAAGTGAGTCTGGCCAGATTAGATTGCTTAAGATCAAGTGGGGATCCAGGCTCTGGTCTTACAAAGCCGAGGTGCAATGGAAAAAGCTCTGAGCCAAGAAAGGCAGGAGACCCGAGTTCTAGTCCTGGCTCTGCCACTACCTTGTCCCATGAACCTGGCCAGGTCACTTCCCCTTTTTGAGCCTCAGTTTCCTCGTCTAGATTCCAAAACGTGAGAGGCTTGAACTGCATGGCCCAATCCAATTCTACAACATCTCCTGAGCACCTACCAAGGACCAGGCAGTAATAGAATCAGCAAGAAATAAACTTTGACCTCCACTGGCTCCCAAGGAGCTCACGGTCTTGCAGGTGAGACATACCTGCCTAACTCACTGTGCTAAAGATGAACAAAATACTGTGGAATACAGAGGGGGAAGCGGTGACTTCGGATGCACGTCTGAGAAAGGTGTCTCAGGGGAGGCTTGAAGGCTGAGGGCTGTATGTGTCAGGAACAGCAGAGGAGGGCAGGCGGCATCAGGCAGAAGAAATAGCCTAAACACGAACACGCGTGGGGAATTCAGAGAAGGAAAATAATCCAATACGGCCGAGCTGTGGGCACAAAGCAGGAGGACAGAGGGCGAGCCTTAAGAAGCAGGCTGGGACCATGGCCTCCCACGATGGTCTTGGAGCGGGAAGTGCGACTGCTCAGCTTCCCCACCCCTCCCAGCTTGGATGGTCCGTGACTGCTGAAAAGCAGGAGAGCAGAGCAATCCAAAGCCAGTGCTCTGGAGCTGGGCACCCAGGTTCCAATCCAAGCCACCCACTGGCTGTGTGACCTTGGGCAAGTTTCTTCTCAAAGACTCAGCGTCCTTACCTATATCAATTGGGTATAATGAGAGTAAATGTGTAAGGAGCACAAAGAACCTCACGAAGCTGCAGTGAGGATTAAAGAGACGATGTAGGTGAAGAGCCTGGCATTGCTCCAGGTTCACGGCCTAAGCGCTCACTTATAAATTACCTACTGTTATTATTCTACTCTTAAACCAAGGATCTGGGAACAGTTTGGAGGACAGTGGCCCTATGCAGAGAAAGGCTTGAAGAAAGATGAGGTCAAGACAAGATAGAGGGTAAGGTTGTGCTATCTTCCTTAAGAACAAAAAAAGATAGGAAGATGACTGAGGCCAAGAGGAAGGTGGGAAGAAGGCAGTCTCTCCGCAGCCAGACGGGCAGTGAGGAGGGGAGGGCGGAGAGCTGGAGAGACTGGAAAACAGGTGTTTGGCGGGGGTGGGTGGATTGGGGGGGGTGGCGGCGGGTGGAGAATATCTGAAATCTAGTCCATTTGACACCCAGTTACTTAAGGTTGAGATTCCAAGTCAGTCAACTGGCAAAATCTGGGCCCAAAACCTGGAGTAGGCTCTCTCCTCACCCTCAACAGGGCAGAGGTCAAAGGCCTCCTTCCTGTACTCATGCTCAGTGCATCTGGGCCTGAACCTGAGCCATCCCTTTCTGCCTTCGGCCGCTGTTCATTGCGGCCAGGTACCCCAAGACTGTGCTGCTGGTCCTCTTGAATGCCAGACTCAAAAGGGGGATGGGGTAACCCCACCATCCCAGTGCTGCTGAGAGCCTGTCTTCAGGACTTCCACCTTGTCTTTCACATCAGACCTCTTAAATCTTGTGTGAAGCTATTCATCTTGTCAGCCTGGGCCACCCCTGGGCCATATGAACTCAAAGTTTATTCTCCACTGTGTAGAGAATAAGGCATCTCATTTTTATTAGTCCTAAAGCATCCCGTCTAGAGCTTAAAGGGCCACGATTTCTGCATGCAGGATATCTTCCTCCTGGCTCTTCCTGGAGGAGATGATTGATTTCTCTTACTTCCACTCCTAAGAGGCAAACCTTTCATTTGGAAAGAGCAACGGATTAGGTTGCAAGGCCTTGGCTTGAGGACTAGCTCGGTCTCTTACCAGTTATGTGACCTTGGATAAATCACTTAACTTCTCTGAGTCTTAGTTCCTTCCATCCATAGAACAAGGCTGCTGGGAGGCCTAAGGGAGATAATGCCTGGGGATCCCAGTTGCCATCTCTGAAGCCCGTGCTCTCGCTGTGGGCAGCCCTCCCACATTGTGAAATTGCCCACACCTTCAATCTGCAGAACGCTCTTGGTGCCGTGTATGAGAAATTCAGGCTTTGGTGGCAGAATTTATGAAACAAGAATTTAAACTAAAGAATAAAAAAAAAAAAAAGGCATACATAAATAAATGTCATCATTATTTCCGACAGGTTCCAACTCCCAAAGGGCCAAAGGACCCAGGCGGCAGAGACCAGAGCATGACTGCTTCCAGGAGAGACTGGGAGTTTCAACAGACCCAGAGCCTGAGACAATAAGAAAACAAAAAAATGGGATCAAAGGATGTGTGGGGAACTTAAAGAATCACTTTGTATTCAAATCGCACAGATGGCCTTTTCAACAATAAATGGTTGTGCTCCCATGCTCCCAGCTCGCCCCGAGACACACACCAAGACAATTGGCCCATCAGGAAAGAGACCATTGTGTGAGCTTCTTAGCGTGATTTATGTGGAGGGAGGGGCTCGGCCATGTTTCCCGTGATTATGACTCTCAAATGCGATTTCGATGCGTTCATCATCCTGGACGTCTGGGATGGACTGGGCCTCTGAGGAGCAGTGGCCACCCGGTCATATTTCATCTTCTCGAGCCCGTGGAGCCAAATTAATTGTCTCATCGATTTGAGAGGCAGAGCAGCAATGGCGCTGTGGCTCACAACAGTCACTGGGAAGATGGGTCCAGGGCCCTCCAGGAGCTGATGTCTGCTTTCCCAGCAGCCAGCCAGGTCTAGGACCCTGACGGGAGCTTCCGCTCCACTCAGCAGCTTGTTGGGACAAGCCAGAGGAAAGTGCCGTCCCCAGGGCTAAGTGCCGTGTTCCGAGTCTCCGTTTCCCTGCTGCCAGAGCTCCCCCGTCCTCTGCACCTGTCTGGTGGACAGAGGTAGGTCCCCAGGTCCGGGAGAGAAAAGCTCGCTGTCTTCCCAGACAGGCAATTCTCCTGCGCCTCACACTCCCCTTAATGTCATTTTGTAAAAGGGAATCAAATGAAGTCATGGTGCAGCTTGTGTCTGTGCAGACTCAGCTGCTCAGCCGCTCAGAATTAACCCTGCAGGCGGAGTCTCGGCTGATAGACACTGCAGATCACTTGTCCCACTTCAGGCCCAGGCTATTCCCCTGCTGGGCAGGACACTGGGCTGATCCCCTGTTAGATTACTGATGCGACGTGTCTGATCTTTCCTAGGCTGGGAGGAGGGGTGATCCGTGGGAGGTAAGGGGCAAATTCTCTTCTGGGCCACCCTTCTTAGGGGTCAAGTAGCCAAAGCAGCTGAGCAAACTCACCAGGGCACAAGACCCCTCTCTAAAGACACGGAGAAGCTCTTAAAAGACACAACACGGAGTGTCCAAGCTCCAAGGGGACTTCTCTAAACTGAAGTCCAGCCTCTCTGACCCCCTTTCTATGCAAATGACCCTGATCCTACACATACCCTTTGTGTGTGAGCTATGTCTGCGCAGTTAGAGAAGGGTGTGAAAGCTGCCCAACGCTGGGCTGCACCAGAAGATGCAGCAGCAGTGAGCAGGCTGCGCTCTAATCGCTGCCCCCACGTAGGCCTTTGTCAGCCTCATGGCAGGACGGCCTCCTCTAAGTGTGCTGAGCCTCACTTAGCCCCAGTCCCCGACCCTCAGGAGCTCTGCAGAAAGCAAACCCAGTCAGTTTCCAGAGGGCTGTGTTCACAGGATGGAGGGACAGCACAGGCCACCCCTGCTGAGGCTGGGGGGCTGTGAACTTGACCACCTTGGCCAGCTGAAGCACCCATAACTCCCAACTCCCAGGGACATTCTCAGAACTCAGCACTGGTCCCTACCCAGGCCTCACCAGGAGGGGGCTCTGTGAGGAAGGCCCCATCCTTACGTGCATCCGCTGAAAGAGTGAGACACAGTGGAGGATGAGGGTGAGAGCAGTGGAGGGACAGGAAACTCTCTCTTCTCATCGCAGAGCCTCCCCTACCCGAGGGTCTGGGCATTCACATACTCGCCTCCCCAGACATCATCCAGGACGGGCCACCATCACCCATCACCTGGAGGACTGAAGGGACCCCCTCCCTCAAAAAAAAAACTGATCTCCTCACACCCACTTGGGCCCCTCCTTGGGTTCTCTCATCGTCTAGAAATGTCCCTGAGAGTCTGTGACTCCCTTTCTCAAAAGCCTTCAATGGCTTCCCACTGTGTCTCAAATGCAGTCAATACATTAACCACCAAAGCCCTGTACGATCTGGCCCCCACCTACTTGGTCTTCCCCCTCACTAAGCTCCAGCTCCAGCGGCCTGGGCTCCGTTCCTCCAGCACATCCTGCTCCTTGCTAGCTCAGGTACTCTTCGCAGGCTGCTCCATCTGTCTGGAAAATCCTTTCCAAAGTCCTTGACTGGCTAACTCCTTCCTTGGCTTAAAGGTTATGCTCTTCCCCTCTCCCACCCCACACCCACACACAGCAATCTCTAATAATATTCTCTCTTAAAGGAATCCTTTCTTTTCCTCCATAGATGATCACAGTGTGTAACCCCGTGTGTGTGTGTTGGTGTTTATGTAATGCTCTCTCCCCTACTGAGACTGAAACCTTGATAAGCGCAGAGACCATGTCCCTCTCGTTCTCCATAGTATCTCCAGCTCCTAGCCCAGAACCTGGCATAAAGTAGACGCCCTAAAAATATCTGATGAATGAAGGAATGAACGCATGAGTTCAGATGAAAAATGACTGAATGGGTGGAGATATCTTCTGGCAGCAGCGGATCCTGGCATTGTTCTCCATCAGGGCTGACCTCTCCCAACTTCTCCTGCTGCCCCTGAGGCAGGCACTGGAACCACCGGTAGCCCAGATGCTATTTCACCTCCTTCTTCCTTGTAGGGAATAAGCTTCTGGGTCTTCTCCATTTGGGACTTTCTGAGCCAGTCTGCATCTGCCCACAGGGCCTCTCACACCACTGTGGTCCTTCTGACGCCAGTCCACACACCCGTGGGGCCACTCCCTTCAGATGACCCTAGGCCCACCATCTTGGTCCTCCGTTTTGGGTCCAGTTGAGGTGAGGTTACTGTGTGGTAAGGGATGCCCAAGAAAGAGTTAAGTTGCCAGAAGCAGAGTCCTGCCCTTGGGTTTGCTCAGCCAATCAGAGTCTGTCCTGATGAGGTAAAGCTTCTATCCTGGGTAGCATTGGTTGAGTTGGCCGGCCCCATCTCCTGCTGGAGAGAGCCATAAGGGTGCAGTTTCTGTGGAACCAGACAGAACTGGAATTAGCTCGCTGTCGACTCGGGCCAGGGCTGCCTGACTCCAGGACCTGCCCCTGCTGCTTTCTACGGTGCTCAGATAGACCCTGGCATCTCCAGGGCCCCATCTCTAGCCGCCCTAGTGGAGATGACGAGGTGGCACGCACCTTGGTATCACACCTGGGAGAAGTCTTACAGCCAGGGCACACCCAGGAGGCCTCAGTTTCCCTGCCTGGTCCCAGGAATACAGCAGGTGGCTACCAGGAAGTGACATGGAGCAGTCGTCACATGTGCTCAAAGCGGCAGCATTCAGCTTCAATAAACAAGGTCACTAGATAAATCTTCCTATATAGACATAACTTTAATAATAATAATAATTCACAGAGTTCTTCTGGTGTGCCACTTTGCTAAGCGCATTACATGAGTCTAATCCTCACGAGAACCCTGTTCATCCATCTACTTTACTAATGAAAATCTTGAGTCTCAGAGAGCCTCGGTGCCTCACCTGAGGTCACAGAGCGGTAAGAGCTCACGCCTCCCATATCACTCGCTATGTTTATTTTTGAACCGTCTGTGGGCAGATCGGTCTCCACTGCTGGACCGCAATTTCCCAAGGAAAGAATATGACAGATTCACCCGTGCATTCCCAGCACTGAGCTCAGGGTGCACCCCGAGAAAGGTCCATTGCCCAGGCCAGCGCTGTGCATGTGGTGGGAGCTCGTGGAGGTTCACTGACAATGAATGTACAGCCAAGAGCCCTCCGCCCGCCCCCATAAAGGACCTAAACTAGTGTCTGGCCCAGAGCAGGCATTTATTTCTATATTTGATTGAATAAGCAACACAATATGCATTTATCTCTCCCTATTAGCTTAGCCTTAACAGTCACAGGTAGGACCATCTGTGAGTTATTCTAGATTAGCAGCATGGCAGCGTTCCCCATGGCAGGGAGTTTAGTAGAAGTTGTCCCAGGTGAAAGAAGACAGGTAGTTTCCCTCCAGGGATAGACGATGAAGCAAGAAACGGGGCAGAATGCTGATGAGGAAGAACGGGGTGGTGAGAAAAAGGAAGCTGGGAGAGGAGAGGAAGCCGGCCACTTACTTCTACAGAAAGAGGGAGCATGCAGGCCCACCTGCAGCAGCCTTCCACCTGCCATGGTCAGCCAGGAGTGAGCCGGAGAAAGGCAGTGGAGCCCCAGAGACGGGATGCAGTCGGCTGCTGCCTGCCTCGCTGTGTCCTTGCCCCAGCCGGGACCCCAACACTGCAACCCAAGGTCACAGGCACCTCAGACACAGCACAGAAAGCCTATGTCTGCCCCTCTCCCCCGACAGGAGGGGAGTAGACCTGGCCCCTAAGGGCAGCGCACTTCACAGGCAATCAAGTTATACAGAAATCTTGGATAACTGGACAACTCTAGGTCCTCAACTTTCATGAGAATCACAAAGCTTGAAGAGCTGCGAAGAGCCACCTGACCAATGCATAGATGGGACCGCCATGGCGGGAAGCGGTTGCCAAAGGTCACACAGCAGGGAGTGGCACACCTGCCTCTCTACTGTCCTTTGTTTGAATCCATCTTCCTCCAATTCCCTCTGTCTTTCCCCAGAAGCATTTCATGTTCAGGGCATATCACATTTATCATGTTTTGCAAATTGGGGAAGAACTTTTGCATTTTTTGAGATGTTTGAAGAATCCCACATTCCAAGTGTCAGCAAACACCGCTGAAAGGAACAGGGTTGAGAAGTGGCAGCACAGGAGTTTGGGGAGCTGCCTTGCAAAGCCCTCTTTCCCCAGAGAGGCACTGGAGTTGGGCAGACAAGGAGTGGCTTAGGCATCGGTTTCCATTCTGCAGCAGAAGGCGGAACAGTCTCAGAACAACGAAAAGTCATTAAAAAAAAAAAAGGCACGCTCCTCAGTGAGGGCTCAAAACAGATTTCAGGCAGAAGTGTTCTGCTTGACCAAAGCAAGAAGCCAGTGTCCAAGGTCTGCTTGGCCTTCCCTCTTCTCTCTCCCCTGGAGGACAGCAAGCCTAGTAAAAGGGCTGTGGCCCAGCCCTTGGCAAGGAGGTTCACGGTCACCTCGGAGGCAGCCGGGACCTGATGGAGCTGAGTGCAGGTGGATGGCCTGTGCCGGTTGGACAGCCACCTGGGCCCGGTGGTTAAGGTTTTGTTTTTTGCTGAAGCACTCCTGGAACCATACGGGGCTGGAGAAAATCCTATTTACGGGAACTTCTCTCAGGAAGCTTGCTGCAAGCGACTAGAAGGAATGAGCTGCTATGACTCTTCCAGTGGGTGTGATGGGGGTAGGGAAGGTTGGGCATCCTCCCCAAGGGGCCTGCCTAACAAAAAGTGGTTACTAAGTGCCTTTCAAGGAGCGTGGGCCAAGTGGGGTGTGACAGCTGGGCAGGGCCCACTCCCAGGTGAGGGGGCAATCCTGAGGCCGTCCCAGCGGTCAGGCCCTCCGTCTTTTCCCTCCTCACGCCCAACACAGAGCTTCTCCATTAAGCACACGTTTAAAGAGTTTTGATTTGAAGACGCATCCAGCTGTTGCCTGCCCGGGCTGCCCATATATCTTGGCATGGCCCGGAAGCCAGGCCCCAAACCCTCGGGCCCTTCAAGGGTCAGTCAGCGAAGCCGCAGCCCTGCGGCAACCAGCGCCAGAAACCCAGCCTACCTTCAGTCACTCAAATTGTCCCCCTCACCCCCCAACTGAAGGTGGAGAGACTCCCCAGGGCGTTGAGAAGGCTGTTGCCAACACTCTCCAGAGCCGGCAAACTCTGAAGCTGAGGCAGAAAGAACTTCTTCCCCAGATCAGGAGGAGCTAAGCCTAAAACACAAGAAAACTGAGGAACACCAGTGCACGCGTGCCACATCCCAGCGGCCACCCCAGTGAGGAGGAAGTGGCCTGGTCTCTGATTGTGACCGACCCAGGATCAAGGGGGCCAGGCAGCCTACAGCCTTGGCAAGTCTCTGTTGAGGAGTAGAAGCTGAGACTGGGAACCAGCCAGCATAGCAAGAGCACCTACTGAATACCAGGCACTGTGCTATGAACTGTGTACGCACTGTCTCATTTAATTTGCACAACAACCCTTTGGAGGAGAAACTACTAGCCCCAGATGGGGACACCAAGGCACAGAGTAGTACAGTGACTTGCCCAAGGTCACCCGCCAGCCAGCAGCAGAATGTGACTTGGAAGTCCATGCTGTGCCCGCTGTCCTCCCTCATCACAGTTATTCTTGCCCCTGGCAAGTGTAAAACAAGATAACTGTCGAGTCTGAGATCACATAATTCTCAGACACGCGCTATTTGAGGAGCTGCCGTCCGCCACCACCCCACCAGCAGGGGCTGCGCAGCAGCCTCTTCCCCACCTCCCGTCCTCAGCAGCCTGCCCCACTGCCCCGTTGGGCTACGTGTGCATGGCGCGCAGGGCGGCCCTCAACGCAGCAGGAAGAAGCACGAGGCCTGCGAGTTGACCAGCTGGCGCTCGCTTTCCTTTACCCTCTTCTCCCTGGTTCCGGCCAACCAACCACCACGGCTCCCTCTGGAGCAAATCAGACCAAATCCCAACACGGCCAACACGTTCAGCAAGAGAAGGGACCTGAGTGGCTCACAAATGGGGGAATACAACTGTGCCTCGGCCTGGCATCCGGGGGACCAAGGGGAAGGCTGTAGTCCAGCTCCGATCCCAACGCCCTCCACAGGCACGGGACCAGCCGAGGGGGTGCCTGCCCCAGATCAGCTTCAGCTGGGAGTCTCTAATCTTCCCTGATGCTCCAGCCGGCCGGCTCCCAGTCCCCAGAAAACTCCACTTGGCTCCACCCGGCCGTGGCCTGCATCGAACCAGCACGGCTTCTGCCGCAAACGTCTCCTCCCAACTATGTCTGCTTCGGGCCAGTGTTAAACACCAGTGAGCTCACCGTCCCTGGGCACGACCTACACCCAATAGCAGAGGGGGGCCGCATGCCAGGCAGCAGCCAGGAGGCCGGCCCGAACTAGACCTTGCCGTCGGCAAACTAGAGAACAGAACCGAGAATTGATGGGTCGTGCTCCATCTGGCTCTGTCGCTCTCCCTGAGCACCGTCAAACTCACTCAGTAGATCCAGTGACACGCCAAGGGGGAGAGTCGTTCGAGCACAGGCCTCCTTGCCAAGAGCTTGCTGCCCAGATCCAAGTCCTAAGCCAGGGCTGGTCCCAAGCTCAATTTGGAGGCTCAAGGGTGCAGGCGGGCCGAGGGGGAGCCAGGCAGCCAGGGCTGTGGCCACCAGCGAGGCCCTTACCTTGCTCTCAGGGGACGGAGCCGCCAGCTGTTGCTGCTTCGCAATGTTCTCCGACAGGCACCAGCACACTCTCTTCTTCTGCTCGTGCGAGTGAGCTTCCAAGGTGAATAAGCACTCTGCCTTCTGATGTCAGGGGAAACAGAGAGAGCGGCAGTCAGCGCTGCTCCCTGGTTCAGGGGCTCCCAGGACCAAGCCCAAGCACATCCCTGGGCTCCAGAGGGTGAGGCTGCAGCAGGGAGGGGAGTGACCGCTAAAAGCCACAAATGCACACTAATCCCCGGTGACATCGAGGCAGCCAGACGAGCAGGGAAGCTGGCTCAGGGGCCAGCTGGCAAGCCGTGTGCCCATGGGTTGGGGGAAAGGAGGGAGGCAGTGGTTCCCAACACAGTGGAGTTCTGTGGAGAGCCACCGACTGTGATGGTGAGGTCACCCCCGGGGACAGGCAGCACAAGGCAGCAGCTGGGGGAGCACGTGGGGAACCCAGAGGGCCAAGGTCTCCGCCCCTCTGATGCTCTACGGAGCCAGGACCCCTCCCCGGGCTCACAGAACCCCTCTCCCCCACCTCAGCACACTCATCTGATCACAAGGCCAAGGTTAGATGGGTGCCCAAACAGCGACTCGGTCCCTTTGGAAAGTCCTTGGGGAGCAATTGTGTGGCCTCGTACAGCCCCACTACTGCCTGACACGTGAGCTGGGTCTGATCAATGACTGTTCAGCTCAACTGAGTGCAAGTCTCTACCACTGCTGTCATTTAAATCTCACTTTGCTATTTAACCTTGTTAAATGCTGCAGTCTTGTCTCCCCAACTAGACTAGAAACTCCCTCTAGGAAGGCCTTTTTCAGCCGGGCCTAGTGCAGTGCTTGGCAAGTGAAGGCCTCAGTAAGCTCTGGCTCCCTGGAGGGACTTCCGGGATGAGGTCAAATCCAGGCCAGCTTACAGGCACCGGGGAGCGGCTGGGACCCAGGGAGTCGGCCCCGCCCCGAAGGAGTCAGAATGTGCTGGGGGCGGGGAGGGGCGGGACAGCATGCCCAGTGTTATCCTCTCCAGGACGCTCTGAGGAGGGGATGGCTAGCTCTTTCTGTCTCCGCTGGAATCTGATTATAACCCCACAGGACTGCGATTAGATTAACTCATCCAAGGAGCTAAGAGCGTGAGCCGGATGGATTGGAACAGAGAAAAAGACAGTGTTTCTACGCAGTCCTTCCTTGTTTTGCAGTTGGACAGGCCTGGTTTGAATCCCAGCTTTGCCACTTCCTAGCTGTCACCTCAGGAAAGCCTGTAAAATGGGAATGACAGTGATATCACCTACCTCCCAGAGCTATTGGGAGGGCAAGCAATAACCCAGGCCTCAATAAACAGCAGCTATTGTTGTTATTAGTACTTCATTTGTTTAAGAAATATTTATTGAGCACCTATTGTGTGTCAGGGACTGTAGTAGGCCCTGGGGGTGAAGAGGGAGATAAGAGAGACTGAGTTCTTGCCCTCAGGATGGGGGCAGAGACAATAAACCAATAAACAATTAAACAGTGTAATTACAAATTGTGGAAAGGCCAAAAGGGAGAGGTCCTATCTGAGCCTGACAGACGGAGAAGGCCATTCTGAAGGGGCCGCACTCCAGCAAAGGCTGAACGAGAAAGAGCCAGCCAGGAAAGTGCTAGGGAGAAACTGTTCCAGGCAGAAGGAACAGCAAATGCAAGGGCTCTGAGCTGGGGTGGTTATCAGCATCATCTAACAGCATTTGGGGACATAGTCTACCTGCCATCAAACCCAACCCTCAGGGATGCTCCCCTTCAGGGAAGGGCCACACCCCATGCTAAGTGTTCCCAGGGTGCCAGCCATTCCTTTCCAGCCCCAAAGTGCTCAGAAGCTGTTCTTCCTAAAAGCATCAGAGGAGAGAGGGAAGAAAGCCCCACCTCTTGGTTTCAGGGAACTGAGTGGATGTGGTGAGGCAATCCTCCCACTTAATAACCGATTCCCACCACTTCCCGGAACCCCCAGCCCACTGCAGGGGAAGGACACACCCAGCAAAGACCCCAAGATGCTCCAGGGAGAAACCAGGTGGGGCAGGAGCTGACTAGAGGGCCCTCTGCTCCCTGTCTCATTGTGTTGCCCCTGCGAGGGGAGAGTTGGGGCAGGGACTGTGGTCCCTTCCCGCTTGGAAAGGCCATCACTCCACAAATCTGGTCCTGGCCCGAGCCTCCCAGGCCTGCCTCTGCCTTTATCTTCCTGAGCCCCAACTTCCTCCTCTCTTTCTGTTCTGAAGCAGGATTCTGCCTTAATAATAATTCCCTTGATCTAAGTATCGATTTTAAAAGCACCTTCCCATCCATGATCTCGAGAAGGCATCCGAGGCACCAAGGACCTAACCCTAGGCCTGGCTGGGGGGTAGGGCTGGCTGTTTTAGACGGGCACACATTTGGGGGAAGGCCTTGCTCCCAAGGCTCCTCTCTAAGTGTTGCCTGAAGCTTTGGAGGCTGGCCTGGCCAAGAGAGGGAGCATGGAGACAGCTCCCTCCAGGGAGGCTGAATTCCCATCTGCCTAAGTCTGTCTAAATCAGGGGCCCCCACTGTCTGCCTGGCTGTCCCTGCATGTGAACCGTCTCTCTTGGTCCACTCTGTGATCCCACTCATCAGTTTCAACACTGTTAGACACCGTGCCCTCAAATATCAGGCTCCAAGGTCAAGGTTGTAAGCTGCCCTGAAAGCATCCTCACGAAACTCACTCAGAGGCAGGGCTTCCTTGACTGCAGCGTGGTTAGCTAAGCACAGAGCCCGCCAGACGCGACAGCAATGGGCCCAGACCTCTGCATTCAAACATGAGCATCCCCAAATCCAACTAGAAACATGGCTCCCCTTGCCTTCTTTAAAACCCCCATCTTGCCTCAACCTCCTTGTTCCTGAATTAATATTATCCTTGTAAAAACTAAAACCTCGGGGCTTCCCTGGTGGCGCAGTGGTTGAGAGTCCGCCTGCCGATGCAGGGGACACGGGTTCGTGCCCCGGTCTGGGAAGATCCCACGTGCCGCGGAGCGGCTGGGCCCGTGAGCCATGGCCGCTGAGCCTGCGCATCCGGAGCTTGTGCTCCGCAACGGGAGAGGCCACAACAGTGAGAGGCCCGAGTACCGAAAAAACAAACGAACAAACAAAAACCTAAAACCTCTTCTACTACAATTTATGTTTGCTCACTTGCTGTGACAGATGTTCTCTCATTTTATTCAATTCTCTCAGTGACCCAATGACATAGGGAGGAAGGAAAAACACAGCTGTTACCGTTTTTCAGATGAGAAAACTAAGGCTCAGAGAGGTGAAGTCAGCAGCCCCAGGAGGTCTCAGGAGAGGAGGGATTCAAAGTCTGTCTTCCGCCTCCTCTAGAGCCTTGGATCTTGCCTCATTTGTTTAACAGTATACGTACATTACAAAAAATGTGAGATCTTCCTCTTAGCTTTTATTTTAAAGGATCAATAAATCATTGGTGATGTCTCTAATGGAGAGTAACTGAATATGAAAAGCTCTCCGCCTGTTAGGAAGCTGACAGAAATAATAGCTACCATTTATCGAGCACTAACCGTGTGGCAGGTTCTGCGCTAAGTGCCTTGGACACAGTATCTTACTGGATCTCATTTAATCATTACAACAACCTTACAAGGTAGGACTCCTCAGCCTTGTTTCAGAGATGAGTATGTGACTTGCTCAATCTTGGCAGGGCCAAGATTCCAATCTAGGTCTTCCTAACCCCAAAGAGCAAACTCTTAAATTAATGGAGCCAGGATCAAATTCCAAGTTAGCGGATGGTCCCTGACCTGTGTGGCCTTTGACCCGACACCCCTGGTACAGCCAGTTGTGGGCTGCATCTCTCCCATGGATTTGTAGGGGCTGAGGGACACCTGTCCAGGGAAATAGAGGCCCCAGGGCCAAGGACTGCTCAGAACAATCCCACCCACTTGATAACTAACCAGGACCTACTGCTGGGGAACAATCAGAGCTGCTGCCCTCCAGGCAGTTGGGGCTTTCCCAATGCAGAGTGGAAAACTGTCCCCAAATCCTGACTCTCTTGCCCTGCCCTGGTTCTTCTCTGGACACTACCTGCATGTTAGGCAATGAAGAGAAACCACTTGCTGGGAGTTCCAACTAAGACATGAGTCTGGGGTTCCCCATGAGTTCCAAAACCACTGTTGTCAAGCCTATTCCAGGCCACAGGGCAAGCAGGGATCTTGTCTTCCCTGTGATACAGACATGCCTCTCGTAAAGAGCAGCCCATTAAGAGAACAGAGGGGCTTCTAGCTGCCTGTGATCTTCAAACACCCAGCCCCTTGGGGTCAGATCACCTGACACTTTACTGAAATAAAAGGTCCCAGATCAATATCCCTTCATCAATCTTTGGAGGGGTAGGAGGTCACAACTCCCTGGAAACCAAGGAGCAGAAGTGTTTTTCTCTGGGAAAAATAACCCCAGCCTGGCAGGAAGCTGTCTTGGCATTAAAGAACCTGGAGTCTCATTTCAGGCCCCGCTGCAGAGAACTGGAATCCAGATGGGTGAGGCTGGGGAGGTAAATGCTCTGACTCTTCCCAGCCTGCCTCACAGCTTCTCCTAAGCTGCTCGCTCGGCTCCGGGGAAATGAACTCACGCCGCCCTGAAGGGTCTCCACCAGCTACTTCCTGTGCCCGGTGGGGATATGCTGACACAGGGGAGGACATCAATGCCTTCTTGGACCTCGAGTGGCCATTCTAGGCTGCCAGGGTCCCCGGCTCAGCTCCAACAAGGTCCACTGTCCTTTGGATTCCCTGCTGTCCCCTGAAGCTAACTTCTCATCAACTGTCTTGTCCTCAGGGGTCTGTGTTCACCCAAGGGACTCACCTGAAGCCCTGCACCTCCTATCTTAGCCAGGAACTGAAGGAATGATTTTCCAATCACAAACAACATGCAAATTCCTTCCCAAAATGGTGTACTCCTCTTGGCCAGCCAGTGTAGACCAGGCCTCACCCATAACGTGTGGCCAGTGTAGATTCTCCCACGGAATAGGCAGTTTCCCAGGACTGTTACTGAGTAAGACAGACGAGCAGAAGCAGAGGGAAGGAATGGGTCTAATAAACCCTGCCTGGAACTGGTAGCAGATTCATATGAGCAGAGGTACAAGGCTGGGATTAGAAAATTTGCTGAAAATTGAAAAAATTTGTATGGATCAGTGGCTCTCAACTTTTTCATCACCAAGGCCCTCTTTGATTAAACCCCTGGTAATGATATTTTATCTCCCGAACCATGTCAAGCAATCAGCTGTGTGCCCCCATTTTGCTCAGCAAAGGCACACTGTCTAGCTGAGCTTCTCATCAGACTGAGGTAACCAGTCTTAAGGAACTAAGGAACATCAATCACACTGAGTGGGCGTCACTCCAGCCCAAAACACAGACGCTAGATGGTTTCTTTCACCTGTATCATCTGGCCCAGGTAAAGGTACAGTTACCTTCAGGCCTTCTGAAACATTGACAAGACCCTGCAGGAGGGGACATAGGTGGTACCTTCTAGAAAGAGAGGAGGAAAGAGGTGGGCACAAGAATCAGGGCGCTCTATAGAGGAAGGACTACCAAGTGAATAGGGTGTTGCCTGGCTCTCAGGCCACACCCTCACTGTGACCCCCTGCAGGGGCTGGAGACCAGGAAGTCCTAAGCAGGAGACCACAGTGTCCTTCTGTCCCCTCTAAGCGCCTTCATGTCCACTGCTCTTCTACACAGAGGTAAGAGACACAGGGGCAGGGGTTGCTGTTCCCATTCCACAGAGCAGGACACTGCCACTCTGGACCTGCCCGGAACCCCTGCAGGAGTTGGTGTGGAGGCAGCATCAGAACCTGCACTAGAACCCGGCCCAACATCTTCCTTCAAGCACCAGGACACAGATCTCTCTCTTCAGATTCAGGGGGAAGGACTCACCTCTGCTAGATACAGCACACAGAATTTCAGGTCTTCTGAAGAACCTTTGAGGGAACAAAAAGTAAGACTTGCTTTAGAACTGGTTACAGAGTCTCAACTGTTTGCTTAAGCACAGCCAGCTGTCTCACCCAGAGGGCTGTGTGTGGTACTTCCTGTAAAAAGAAGAAGAAAGGGGCAGGGAAATCTCTGGAGGAAAGCCCACTTAATATCTAATTAGGTTGAGATACAGATGTAAGGCCTTTGCCTGCAGGTCAGCCTGACCCAAGGAATACTGAGCTCTCACCCTATGAGAGGTAGCCAGGAGCACCCTCTGGGCATCAAGCAGTGGGGTACAGGGAGCTGTCATCCATCCCAGGAGGCCTCTTCCTTTCCATGTCCCCTGCAGTGAGGGACACGGAGGCAGCACACACTTGGGTTTTCTTTTAAACACTCCAACTGCCTTTGCCATTTTGAAATTCAACAAGGAGCCACCCAGGAATGCATGGGCTATGCAGGGGGATCCCCAATCACGGGCTGGGTGGAGCCCGGAGATGGCTTCCCAGCCCAGGCCCAACCCCTCAGTGTGTTTTCCTAAAGCCTTCTCACCCCTGGTCTAGAATCCCAAACTCAAACACTCACCAAACCCTCTCCACCTGGGAGGCAGCTGGGAGGGCCTGTTGGCCACTCCCCGCTCCTCCAGCAGAGAAGCTGAGGCGGGATACCTACCCTAAGGCGGAAGATGATTTGGTCAGCCTGCTGCAGAAACACAAGAGCCAAGAGATGACCCACAGCTGTCAGGGAAGGCTTCCTGACAAAAGGGGGACTCTTCTGAGCTTGAACTCAAGGTGGGAAGAGAGGGCACTCTGGGAGGTGGGAACAGCATGGGCAAAGGCATGGAGATGCAGAAGCACAAGTTGTGCTCAAGGGATGGCGACTGTGAGGTAGCCCCGCCTCCTCCTCCAGGTGGCCTTCCCTGACTGCTGCAGGCTGCTCCTCGGAACCTGGCAGCACTCCCCGTGCGCCACTCATCTGAGCACAGGCCAGGGCTGGTTAGGAACTTCCTGTATTTCAAGCATTCGACCTCACCAGGCAGGTCATCCTTTTTGAGGGAAGCAATCATACAGCACATATAACGGCAAACACTTAAACTGCCATAGGGGTTTAGAGTACCCAGTGCTGTGTGCCAACCACAGCGCCAAATGTTTCATGTGCATAAACTCGACACTCACAACAACCCCTATGAGGCAGGGGTTATTATCATCCATGATTCATGTGAGAAAACTGAGGCACAGGGGGTGAGTAACATGCCTCAGGTAGAAGGGGGAAGAACCCAGATTTACACCCGGGAAGCCTGGTCCCAGAACTCACGCTCCGAACCACTACACACCTGCCTCTCAAATGCCCACCACGTAGGCCCTACCCAGGCACCTGTCCCCTCAAGGAAACAGGACTAGTGCTGGGCTCAACGCAGAACCCTCAACATACACCTGAATCAAAGAAATTGTCAAAATGCCTTACAAAGTAGAGGCGGCAAGGGAAAAACAGAGACGGTGGGTCAAGCCTATTCCTAAGAAAAGTAGTGAGTGAGGTCCTCACGTGGGTGGAGGCCAGGCCCCCTCGGAGCAAGCATATGGGCAGTTTCCTGGGCAAATCTATCCCTAAGGCCAGGGATGTCAGCCAGAGCTAGATGAAAATAGCTCATAAGTAAATGGGGGTTTGCTTTGGAATTAGAATAAATCCTTCTGCTTCTCCCCACCTAGAGATGGGTTGGGGGGCAGGGGGCAGCCCTGCCTAAGAAGTCCATCGTGTTTAAGAACCCCCTAATTTCAAAGCTTCTGCCAGTTCCTTGCATTGCTGAGGGTGGAGACAAGGGGAGGTGGCTTCTTTTGTTTAAGAAAACACACTGGGACGTTTCCTTGACTTTCCAGAAGCGGACTTTAGTGCCAAGGGAGAAACAAAAAGATCTGTGTAAGAAAATAACAGAATTTTGGGTTTTAGAAGCTGCCAGTGAGAGAAGAGGTTCTAGAAGGGAGTGGAAAGCCAGGCAGATGGGAGCCTCAGGGAGACAGGAGGCCAAGGTTGGGGGATGCAGCCTAGGACATATTCCCAGTGACGAGGGATCGCTGACGGATCGCCTTGAAACTTCTCTGTGCCGTGACACCCCACCATCGCACCCCTGCGTTACTGCACACCTTCACTGAAATCTGCTCCCCGTCATGGCCTTGTGCTGGCAGCACTATGGGAGGAGGACAGAATGGGGGCAGCGCTCAGCATGGCTCAGAGCCTCATAAAGAAGGACAGCAAGGCTCAGGAGCCAAGGGTGCCTGTAAGGAGCTGCAGCTGCAGAAAAGGAGGCTGCAGCGTGGCTGACCCAGGAGAGAAACCTCAGCTCCGCCGGAAATCCTTCCAAAACACTGGACTGGGCTCTGGACTTTCCAGAGCGTGGAAACGGGGGCAGGTGTAAAGGAAAAGGGACAGTGAGGCAGCACACATTCGGGCTTTCCATCCAACACTCCAACCACTTTCACCATTTTGAAATTTAACAAGGAGCCATTTGGTTCCTGGGTGAACCCTCTTTCCCATCAAGGAATGTGGGCCATGGACCATGGGCTATGCAAGGGTGATCCCCAGTCATGGGCTGGGGGGAGCCCAGAGGTGGCTTCCCGGCCCAAGTCTGGCCCCTCTGCCATTTTCCCAGAGCCCTCTCAGGCCTGGTCTGAGATCCCCAAATCAACCAGTTACCAAGTCCTCCCCACCTGTGAGACAGGCCAGGAGGGCTGTTGTCCCCGTTTTCCAGATGCAGAAACTGAGGCCCAGGGAAGGAAAACAACTTGCAGAAGGCATGCAGTGGGCAAGTGACAGAGCTGAGACTTGAACCCAGGACTGCCTGCCTCCAAAGCCTGTGCTCTGACCACTATGTCACACTTCTGCCCCTCTCCCGGTTTACTCATCTGTCATTTCACCTGGCCATGCGCTCCGGAGGTGGGAATGTATGTGCGTCTCTTCCTCTGCTCTCACCCTGGCGGCCAGCACTGAGGTGGGCTCTGAGGAGGTGCTCAGAATATGTCAACCGACTAAATTTAACTCCAAGTGTACCAGCAGCCTGGACCTAAGCAGCTGAGTTTCCAAGATGGGGCGCCTGGGCTCCTCAGGGTGGATGGTGAACCCAAGAATCAGCTGGACATTTCCAGGCCATCCTGAGAGACCACAGCAGGTCAGGAAGACACACTGTGGGTGGGATACTGGCCACCCGGGAGGCAGAAACACAAAGAACAGCAAAGCCAGTGGGCGGCAGAGGCAGGAAGAGACCACAATGGGCCCCGGCTGACCGGAGATGTCCCAGTTGTTAGCGCCAGCTCTCCGCCTGTTCCCATTACACTGCCATTCAGCCTTGCTGAAGCTCGGGGGAAGCTGGGCAGGAGGAGGGCGGGCAAGGTTTAAGTGGCCACCAGCCGGGAGCCCTGAGGGAGGAGTGCACCCCAGCCCCCAAGCTGAGGCCATGCTTCCCATCTCCCTTGGGTCCTACACTCATTCACCCAACAGTCATTGGGCATCCACGATACTCTGTGCCCATGCCCAGCCCTGGGAGTAGGCTTGGCCAGCAGAGCCAAGCACGCATCAGGCATGTCACACAAGGGAGTCCTTGGTCCCTGGGTGGGGCAGATCCTCCTCGGCCAGGGAACTGCCCTCGCCAGCCCCAGCCTGCAGGAAAGGCTGGGTGTGCTCCTTGTTCAACATCTTCTCTGCCTCAAACTGAACTTTCCGCACATGTTGATTTGAAAGAGACAAGAAACCTTAGGAGTCATGAGCAATGTTAATCAGAGACCATCCTGCCAAGAGGAGCTCCAGCTGAGGCCCCAAATGCATCTCTTAAAAGCCTCGCTCAGGCCAGTGCTGCTGCAGCGAGTCTCTGGGGGTGCGGGGAGGCGGGCAGGAGTGCAGGCGCCAGGACTCAGGACACCGGGTCCTGCGGCTCCAACTCCGACAGCTGGAGAGGTGGCCACCGGACTTCTGCAAACCCTGGGACCCCCAAGGCTGCCTCAGGGAGCGGGGCAAGGGCTCCCCACAAGTGCCTGAAAAGACATCTAAGCATTGGAATGTGCACCTTGAGTGCTCAGTGTCTCTGAGCCATTGCCTTCGCTCCCAGCAGCTCCCTGGCTCCATGGAAAGCCACACTCGCTGTGTTTGCTGACTGACACTGCTGGAGAAAGGCAAGACAGTTCGCACCAGAACAACGGCCCGGCCAGCCAGGACAGGCGCGCGCGCGCGCACACACACACACACACCCCCTCACGTGCCAACCCAATAGGCTCCAAGGGCCGTGGTCATCTCTCCTGAGCAGTGCTGGTCTTGGCCACCCACAGTCTCCAGCCCCAGGAGGCCATGCCCGCACAGGCTGGCGCTCACATGCAACCTGGCACGCGGGCGGTTTCTCTGCCACGCCCCAAGGCCTCACGCCACCCACCCTGACCAGCCGCCACCCAGGGGAGGATGGTGCTTACCCTGCCTCTCACTTCAAGCCTTAGGTTGGAGCCTCCAGGAGGGGAAGCTCCAACCAATTCCCAGCGGGCTCCCCGCACCCGGGCTAGGGGTGGGGACCAGACAAATGAGCACTGTCCAGCTTCTCAGAGCAACCTCGGGGTCCATGTGGGCACGTCAGGTCTGGGAGGGAACACGCTGGACTGCCCAAACCTGGCTTCACAGTCAGAAAAACCACAGCCCAGAAAAGGGAGAAAGGAGCAGCTGAAGCCACACCACACGTCAGCAGCAAAGCCGGCCCAGGGCCTCACGCCCCCAGCTACTGCCCTCGGCTCTTCCTCTGCCCTGTGGCTCCCAACCCGCACCCAACGCTCAACCAGTTTGAAAGCCCTCTTCCCCCTCCCTCCTTTCAGCAGGAGGCTGAGCTGCCCAGGGTCCTGGGCTTGCAGGCCCCAGACTTGTGTGATGAGCCTGACTTGTGTGATGGTTATAATCAATCAACCTGTATTACCAAGCACAGTCCCCCACCAGCACCCCTCAAATATGACTGGGTCCTAGATAGTGGGAGCTGGGAGTGGGCAGGCGTGTGAGTGCATGTGTGTGCAGAGGGGTGGGAGGGACGGGAGAATGGGTGTGTAGGGGAAGCTGGGCGTGAGGGACAGAGAGAGGGGCAGGGCAGCAGGGAAGCCAAGGGCAGAGTCACTGTAGCTCTCGCCCACCCCGCTCCCGCAGGTAATGGGGGGCTCCTTGGAATGCCAGGATCTCAGCTGAACTTGCTCAGAGGGCTGTTCCTCCCCATGACCTTGGTCAGGCCCAGCCCACCCTGTAGGAGAGGCTGGCCCCAAGCAAGGTGACTTGCTTTTTCCCCTCAGTGGCTGCAGTGGGCAGTGGGCAGGAGAAAGCCAGAGGCAGAGAAGGAGAAGTTGTAAGCGACTTCCTGTGGGGTTGCGAGAATGGAGGTTCTCACACGCCCTGGGTTTCTAAGGAGGAAGAACAGCGGGGGCACCGAGCACGCAGGCCGGGTTTGCAAACAGGCAGGAAGTTTTCCTGGAGCAAAACCCGTCAAAACAGAATTCTTTCACTGGGTAATATTTTCCTCCCTGCCCCTGTCACCCATGCTCAAACAGGTCTGGTGTTGTTTTCATAATCTGGGAGAGGAAATTGAGCCCCTTTCAGCAGAGACCTCAGGCGCCAAACCAAACCACTCGACAGATACTCCCGCTGGTTTCCCATTCCCGAGTGGAGGGGAGGGCACCGTGGCAAGTGTGGGGTAGAGACTCACTTCACCCTCCCACGTGCTCATGTCCCGGATGTGTTGCCTGGGCACACAGTGTGGGCCAGCCATTTTGCATAAACGACCTAATTTAATCTTCACAAAAACCTTCTGAGATACTATTGGTGTCCTCACTTACGCATGAGGAAACAGGCTCAGAGAGGTTGAGGAACTTGCCTGAGGTCACACAGGTAGTGAGGGGCAGAGCCAAGATTTGAACACAGGTCTGTCTGAAGCCAGCGCTTTTCCCACTCCACTCCCAAGCCTCCCTGAGACCTCACTGGAGCAGAAGCCTCCCAGCAAAGCTCAGGGTGTACAGGGGCCTGCCAGCCTAGACTGGAACGCCAGTGTCTGAGAACCAGACCTAGGGGCACACAGCCCATCCATGCTGCCCAGAGCAGGCCTCAGAGAGAGTGCAGAGGGAGCCCAGGGCATCTCAGGCATGCACTCACCTTCCTGCAGCTTCACGCTCTGGAGGTAGAGGGGGTTCCTCAGGACGTTGCAGCGGCCTGGCTCATCCTCCTTGGTGAAGAGCAGCAGGTCAGAGTAGGCAAACAGCGTCACCTGCACAGGGAGAGAGCAAACAGAGCTCGCTGTTCTGCTGTCCCAGAGGCCAGAAGCCACAGCCTCCCCTGGGAGTCCAGGTAACGCGTCTCCATCATCTCGGGCATAACCAGGAGCAGATGCTCAGCATGGCCTAAGCCAAGGGCCGAGACCTGACCTGCAGTCAAGGCTACCCTTTTGCTACTCCTCACAGTAGGAAAAAATAACAGAACAAAAATCAGCCCTCATCCTCATTCTCCATGCCTCCTGACGGCCTCTGCCAGCCTCTCAACAGCCCGACATCCCACTGGCCCACCTCTCTGACCAAACGCCTCTGGAATCTCCAGCCCAGTGCCCTTGGCTTGGAGCCACCCTTGAGCTGCAGGACGTGCCACATTTGCTTGCATTCTCCTCTAAATGTCCGGCTGAAAGAGCACTGGGCTTGGAGTCAGAAGTCGAGGCACCTGTCCCACTAAGTAGCCATGAAAACTTGGTTAAGTCTGCTGAATCCCTTCTGCCTCAGTTTTTTTTCATCTGTGCAAACGGGGGGGAACGTCCCTGCCCAGCTCCCTACAGGCTTCTTTCACAAGGTCTGTGTAGACAGTGAATTTGAAGCATCATGCAATGTGAGTATCCTTACCAAATTCCTTGTAGATAATTTTAACTGCGTTCATGCACAGTCAGTTCAAGAAAAAGCCAGTTACTTATGCTCCAACACAGACAAGCACAGAACTTTTATCTCTTTCATACACTAACTGCTCCAAAAATAAAGGAGAAAGATATTTTTAGACATTATAGGTAAACCATCAGGCATGCTCAGCATATTTTTATGCTAAAAAAAAATCCACTTGATCCTCTAATGCCAGTAAAGATTACACTGGTCTTTGTTTTGTAGATCCTGCGGTGGCCTTTAGTCAAAAGCAATAAAAACCCTATTTCAGATTCTCCGAAGAAAACAAAATATTATTAATTTTGTGGAATTCCCTTGGAGGTGTCAAAATCTGACATTTCATCTCATCTGGGGTAAGAAGAGTCCGCTGGAAGGTTGGCATGTACCACGAAGGGCCACAGTGAGTGTGTGCTGGATTGTTGACGAAGTTTAAAAAGCCAACACGTTGACATTTAGCTGTCAGACTGTTGAAGATGACCTAACAACTCCACCTCTATGACTCTAGCCTATAGAAATACTTACAAGGACATAGAAATATGAACATGTAGGGATGTTCTCAGCATTACAAAATTTTGTAATTTTAAAAAAGAACATAAACACCCATTAAGAGAGGATGGATAAACTAAATTATGCTACCTTCATGTGGGAGAATTTTATGCAACTATTGAAAGAAGAAAGTAGAGCCATGTGGGCAGAAATGGAAATCTGTCCATCATAAATCAAAATAGTGCAAGGTCCAAAAAATAGCTAGCGTATAATCCAACTTCGTAAAACCAAACTGTAAACCTGTCTGTATTTATACATTTTTTAACGTCTAAAATACTCATCACAGTCTTCACTGTGGGGAATGGGACTTGACTTTATACGTTTCTGTTTAATTTGCATTAGTTTGCAATGAGAATCTGTTACTTTTATAATTTAAAAATACATAAATGTTTTTCAAAGGACTACGTGGCACACAGAGGTTTGAGGGAATCTGGGCCACAGAGACGGTAGGGGGCATTCTTGAGCAGGAGGCATTCAGGGGCTCTGGCTTATCTAACGGGGACCAAACACAAGGGCTCCTGAACCCTGGGCTGGAAGGCATCCTGGCAGTGACTCTCTCCAAACCCCTTCCCGTCACAGCCCTGACCCAACATAGTCCACAGAAGCCTCCATTTACTGAGCACTTACTTTCTGCTCAGTGGATCCTCACTTGTAACTAACATCATTGCCCTCATGTATAGGTGAGGACCCTACAGCACCGAGAGGTTAAGTGACCTGCCCAAGGCTACACAGCCAGAGACCATTGCCCAGGTCTGGATGACCGCAAAGCTCTCACAATATGGTGAGGTAGCAATGTGCCTACAGTTGTCCTGTCCCTGAATGTGAAAGAATCCAAGCAGGGACCAAAAAAGAGGCACAAAGGAGACAGAAACATGAAGTTAAGGGAAGGGAAGAAAATGATCTCAGAGTTCAGAAGGAGTTTAGGGGTTGGTTGTCTGAGGAGAAGACTTCAACGTCCAGTGAGTGGAAAGGAGAAAGCTCTACACTAGGCAAGCACAAGACAAACCCTCAGGGTCCCCTGACCCACTCAGTGGAAACCAGGAAGTGGTCTCTGGACCCACAGGGAAGCTGGCAGGGGAAGGGTCAGAGGAGATAGTCTGTCAGGAGCCTAAAAATTCAAAAAACAACGCAGGCCCAGAGAGGGCTGGATGGATGGCAAGTGGAGAAGAGGTACCAGCAAGGTGAGAAAAGACCCAGGTCGCTGCTCTGGCCCAGATTCCCAGAGCTGAGAATGTGGTCTAGACAGGAAGTGATTAAGGCCTGAACGAAGAATTTCCCCAAAAGCCGGGTCAGGGAAAGGACAGAGCTGCTGCACAGCGGGAGACAGGGCAGAGAGGCGAGGGTGCCAGAGGAGGGCAGGTGGGCCCCTCTCCCGTCTCACCAGCACCCTGCAGGCCTTGCTCCCCGCAGAGCCACAGCAGCCTGCAGTGCAGTGACGCCCATCTCCACAGCCCAGTTACCTTCTGCTTCCCACAGCAGGCCCTGGGGGCCGCCAGCTGTCTTCCCCACACTTGTTCCAAGGACACATTTGTTTTCCCAAAGGCTCAAGAGTCAAGGAATCGCTTGGTTAGGAAATCCTTGAGACTTGAAGCACCACTAATCCCACGTGGTCCTAACCAAGCTTCCTCGGAGGAATCTTGCCTGAGGGCAGGGTTTGCAGCAAAGGCCTTGGTGACCCAGCAAACGGTAAACTTAATGAGTCAGTGTGTAAAGTGAGGGCATGTCTCTCTTGTGCCCCATAGGACTCCTGGAACCTCCAGCACAGGGCCTGGCTCCATCGTAGATGCTCAGTAACCATTCTTTGAATGTAGAAATGAGTCTGTACCAAAACGCTGATTTGATCTCAGGGCACGTTAATCAAGTTGGTGACTTCTGGGAGGGCGTGTGATGAGGGCAGTTCACGGTGTGGGATTGGATCAGCTCACGGAGCATGCCCAGAGAAGAGAAGGGACACCAAGCCAAGGGGGAACATTCCATGAACAAAGATTTCTGTCGAGCAACTTTCTACAATTTAGGGCTCTCTGGTAATAGAACCACTGCAGGGAGGGCTCCCTCAGCAGACTCAAGAAGAGGCTGGATGGAGAACAATCAGCTGGAAAGTTACAGGGAAGCAATTAGAATGGACGGCTCCTGAGGGCCCAGCCACGATGCGATTCTCTGAACTTCGCCAAACCCCTCTTGAATTGGTTTATATTTTTGGCCTGAATAACACGACAGGCTACTAACAGCCACATATTTGCTTCCTATCATATTTCAAGAAAAAGAAATGTATTATTTTTCCTTGTGTTCAAATCATTTCTTTCAACCGTCAAAAGGGGTCTCTTAGTTCTAGGGCTCCAAAGGCCCACTAGGCAAAGAGCTTTTGGACAGATTTTAACTATCATCAGGCCCTGGCTTCAGCTTATGTTTGTTAGTTTGTTTTTAAACAAACACACCAGAGCCAGCATGGGATCCTGGAAAGAACTGCTGAGCCAGAGAGATCCCAAGTGCTAATCATGGCTCCATCTCTTAGGAGTCTTGAGACCCTCAGGTCCTAGTAAATCTCACTCGAGCCTCAGTTTCCTCATCTACTGAGTAGGGGCAAACGTGCCTCTCCTCGGGAAGCTGTGAGAGTTAACTGGGATCAAGAATGGAAAACTTGCACAGTGAGGATAAATAAGAAGTGCTCAAGGTTTGCAGGTTTAATGGTGAGTGAGTAGGGGAAGAAAAGAGCACCTTGAGACATATGAATGTACCCCACAGTGGCTGCCATTCCTAACCGCCTCCTTCTGAGTCTTGTGGGTTTATAGCCACACACCTCAGTTTCTGACCTTTTGGCTACCTGACTGAGCTCCACCACACACTTATTCACCAAGCATAGCTCCAAAGGACTTCTCGTTCCTAAAACCCAAATCCCCCGCAACAGATGAAGTTTTACTCCCACAGAGGCAATTCAGAAGTTATGCCAAGGTTCTTAAGAAAGTTCCCGAAGAGGAGGTCCAGAAATGTGGTAAGCAATGCCAGTGTGGTAGAAATAATCCTGCAGTCTCCCCAGGGAGCGCCCCTGAAAGACAACGCTCATTTGGAAAATATGAGTTCTGGTCTGCTTGTTCCACAAACAAAACAAAAGCAGCCTGCTTTAGTCACGACTACACAAAATGTCCCGGAATGCTGAGGCTGAAAGGGCCCTTAGAGATCAGCTGACCTCAGACCCTGCCCTTGCTGCCTCAAACACACACACACCCCACTGTTCCGATGGGAAGACTGAGGAAGAAGGAAGAAGTTGTAAGTGAACCAGCCGCGGAGCAAGAGCTGGCTACATGCCTTCTGCCTCCAAGTTTCCTGATCTTTCCACCACCCCAAGCTGTCACTCAACCCAGCCAAGCCACACTGCCAGCTCTGAATCAGGGCCTGATTGGAGGCAAGCCCCCTACCCTCTCCTCAAGGCTCCCAGGTAGCCCAGTCAGACCCCAGAGCTCCAACTTCTGTTCCCAAGTAGATTTAAACTCATGAGACTGAGCCGGAACCTGGCCAGCTCTGGGGATGGTGTGGGCGAGTGAAATCCCCCCAGTTAGAGATAAGCCGGGGCCAGCTCCCAGGAAAAGCAGCATGACCTACACACCCAGGTCTCTGTTGGCAGAGCTAGAGCCCAAAGAGAGATCACAGACTTATCCCTCAGAAGAAGATTTTGGATTTGGGTTAATATACACCCAAAAACCCAGGTAACGGGTGCTCTTCTAAAATTCTCTTTGGCTAACAGCTTTATCTTCTCACCCACAAAGTCATTCATCACAGCTGGGGTGAAATGCCATCTCTCCTGCTCCTTAGAGGAAGATGGGAGAAACAGTGGAACGTCATTAGGTGTTGGGAAAGCTCTGTAACCATCAAAGATGCACTCTGTGGCTTTGAGAGGTGGCAAGTTCCCTATCACTGGGAATATACCAACAAAAGCTGGGTAGCCATTTGGTAAAGAGGGCATGGAGGCCTTTTCCGGTCTTTTCTACCCCAATTGTACAATTCTGAGACCATCAGGAAGAGAGGAAAGTTAGGGGCCTGGAGGATGGCCGATGAAGCCCACCAGAAACCCCACCCAGGAAATGTGAGTGTCTTACCTCGGCAGCCTTGTTTCTCCCCTCATACAGCAGCAGCTCCTCCGACAACAGGAGGGTCCGGGCAGGGTTACAGAGATCTAAAGGCTGAAAACAAAGAGGACAGTTCAAAGAAGCCTGGTGGCAATGCGGGGGGAGAGGGAGGGGGAGGGGAGGGGGAGGGGAAGGGAGGGGAGGGGGAGGTGAAGGGAAGGGGAGGGGAGGGAAGGGGGGGAGGGAGGGGAGGGGGAGGGGGAGGGAAGGGATTGGAGGGGGAGGGGAGGGAGGGGAGGGGAAGGGGAGGGGGAGGCAGCCTGCCAAAGCCAGCCACAGAAGACTGAAGACCGCTAGCCCTGCCCCAACACCCCAAGAGCCCACACACCCCCTCATACACAGACAGAAACAGAAAGACAGAGACGCTCATCCTGGGCGGAACTGCTGCTGCTACCTTCCCCACCCGCCCTCACACACCAGCTGCAGGAGTCCAACCACATGGTCGGCCTTTGCCATCCTCCCTGCCCCCGACCCTACCACCCGAGCCCGCCCCAGCTCCCCCACTGCACCGAGCTCCTGGGCGCTCCCGGCCCCCACATTCCCCCATCTGTCCTGTTCATGCTGTCAGGCCCAGGCTCTCAGGACGCCTCTGGCAGTATTCTGAGAGCCTCATGCCGGATTTGGTCACCTGAGTCCCTTCAAGGCCAGGCCAGTCCCTGCTCTACATTCATAACACACTTGAGTTAACTGAGTCCTTCTCAGCTGTCAGTTCCCAGGGACCAAGTCAGCCAAACCTCTCACCCCACCACATGACCCTGCCCCATACCCACGGTGGAGCCCTGCCCCCGCACAGCCTGAAGCAACCTCCCTCAGCCCTGGACTACCCAGCAGGGCTTATCCTCGTGAATGCACATTTATAACATGGCTTCTGGGCACCTGACACCAAGCAAGGTGCTGGAAGAACGATAACGAAACAAAGGTCAACCACTCACAACAACCAAGATGGATCTTACAAGTAACGTGAGGCAAAAGAAGCAAGGCCCAAAGAAGATATGAGATATGGTTTCATTAAGCAATATTCAAAAAGAAGTCATTTAGGAAAGCACATATAGGTGGTAAAGCTAAAGAAAAGCTAGGAAATGATTATCATAAACTCATGCTAGTGGGTATGTCTCGGGGGGAGGGGGCATCGTAATCAGGAGGAGAGATACACAGCCTCTGGAGTGGTGGCAATGGTCTAGTCCTTTCTCTTAGTCGATATCCGCTTTGTAATTACCCGTTAAACTCTGCATTTAAGTGTTATGCCATTTTTGGTTTATATATTTTACAACTCAAAAGTTTTTTATAACTTTTAAAAACTAATTTTTAATTTTTTTTGTAAAAATTTAAAAATAAAAAATAAGTTCCGTGGATTCCAAGACCTTTGTGGTTACATCCCGAGAAAGAGAAGAGACCAAGAGAAAGGCAAAGGGCAGACCCTGCCCACAGAGTTGTCTGGGGAGAGGCGCATCACCTGCCAGAGTTGCGTTGTGAGCGTCCTATAAACGTATGAGTTCTAAGATCCACTGGCCAGTGACAGGCCTGGAATGGGTCGCCAGGGAGACCAGAGAAGGCAGGCATGGTCAGAAATGAAGCTCTTGGGGCCATGTCCCCTCTAGGTTGCTGATGAGAGGATAAACTAAGAGTGTCTCTGGAAAGCAATTTGTCAAAATACGCATCAAGAGCCTTTAAGATGTTTATGACCCATAGCCCAGTCATTTTGCTTCTTGGAATCTCCCCCAAGGAAAATAATCTGAGAGGCAATTCACGCATGAGGATCTTCATCACAGAGTTATTTACAATAGCAAAAGAGTAGACATAACACAAGTGTCTGAATAGAATAGAGAACTGCTTAAATAAATATGGTACATCCACATAGTAGTGTCCAATCGCTACAAGACACAGTCTCAAAGAGTATTTAATGATGTAGGAAATGTTCATGCTGCAATTCTTGTTTAAAAAAGGCAACAGGATATAAAATGTACAATAAGATCTGTCTGGGTTTTTTTAAAAATATGTATATGCACAAGAAAGATATCTAAATGCTCACATTGGTTATATCTGGGTGATAGAATAAATAAAGGTTTGGAAATGGGGAGGAAGAGAAGGAAAAAGAGAGAAAAGCAGGGGAAGGGAGATCTAAATAATCTCAGGCCACCAGCTAGTACTGGCCAGACATGTTTGCTAAGATGTCTGATGGCCAGACAAGATGCCAGACCTCGAGGCTCTCTCCCTTGGTCATCTCCAAACAACAAAGCACTGGAGGAGCCAGGAAGCAGAACCCTCAGCACACAGGCCCTGTGACAATACAACCAGCAGCTGTAGCGTGTCTGCAATGGCCCCAGAGAAAGGGGAGGGGAGGGGGAGGGGGAGGGGGAGGGGGAGGGGGAGGGGAGGGGGAGGGGAGGGGGGAGGGGAGGGGAGGGGAGGGGGAAGGGGAGGGGAGGGGAGGGGGAAGGGGAGGGGAGGGGAGGGGAAGGGAAGGGGAGGGGGAGGGGAGGGGAGGGGGAGGGGGAGGGGAGGGGGAGGGGAGGGGAGGGGGAGGGGAGGGGAGGGGGAGGGGGAAGGGGAGGGGGAGGGGAGGGGAGGGGGAGGGGGAGAGGAGGGGAGGGGAGGGGAGGGGGAGGGGAGGGGAGGGGGAGGGGGAGGGGAGGGGAGGGGGAGGGGAGGGGAGGGGAGGGGGAGGGGAGGGGAGGGGAGGGGGAGGGGGAGGGGAGGGGAGGGGAGGGGGAGGGGAGGGGAGGGGAGGGGAGGGGGAGGGGGGACCCGCTTGTCGCCGAGCTTCCCTGCCCCCACTCTCCTGTTCCTCCTCCTGGAAACCTCTGCTCCCTCAGTATAACCCCCGGAATCCTGAGCCCCTAAAGCTATTTGTCTTTCCCAAAAGGGGGTCCTCAGACCTGGAACGAGGAACCATCTCTGAGTCCCGGGGTGAAGGACCCTATTCTTTCTCACCTCCTCCAGAGGGAGCCCTTGGGGTCGGTCATCAGCTCACCTGAACAAAGATGGGGAACACCAGGACCTTGGGGGCCAGGGTGACGTAGGTGCCATAGCTTGAGTGTGGGGCATGCGGCCTCATGACCGGGCAATTCTGGTAGTTCCCATGGCCCTTCATGGTCTGCACCGTCTTCATCAGCCGACACTTCTTCCCCAGGCCCGTGTAAGACTTCCCTTTGCTGGGACTCCCTGATTCTGTGGAACAGAGATGGGGGACCGTGAGGCATTTCTACGCCCCCTGCAGAGGCAGGCCTCTGCCGAAACAGGGAACATGGTCTCAGTCCATTAACAGCCATTAACAACAGCGGCTACCATGCGCCGGGCCCTGAGCAAGGTGCTGAGAGGACAGGGAGGCCTCAGAAGGAATCTCCTCACACTCTGTGAGAGATACTACCGTGTAAACCCACAACTCCAGGGCAAGGACAGGTTCAGGTCACCAGGACCTGAACCAGACCTATCGGTTTGGCCTCGTACATTTAAAAATCAGAAAATCTCTCAGATTCGAAAAATCAGAAGATCTGACCTCACCGGGCCCACAGTCCCACGTCAAACAAGCAATCAGATGGAGCGTCCTGGGTGGCAGAGCACGTGTGGTCCCCCTTGTCCCCATCCCCACTGCTCCCTGCGCACACCCAACACTGCTGGCCCGTTTCATTGCCTCCCAGGTCCCTTGAACAAAGGGACTGGAGGTCATGTCTCTGCAGTGATAGCAGAGACAGTGGGCTTTCTCAGGATGTATGGGTGTCTGCCTTCTACTAGCCAAGGGAGCTGGAGCGGCCTGGCTCACTGAGTCAGTCCGGAATAGGGAGTGGCACCTGCCACTCCAGTTCCCGGGGAAGAGCACCCGTTCTGAGCCAGAGGGCTGCACCCAAATCCCACTCCTCTGCTACCCAGCTTGGTGACCACCAGAAACTCACTTCGCCCCTCAGAGTCTTGGTTTCCTCACTGCAATTATAGTACCAAGCTCATGGGGTTGCTGTGAGGATTAAATGAGACACTCCAAGTAAAGCCCCTAGAATAATGCCTGGGACCTGGTAAGTGCGCGGTAAAAGTGAGCTGCTAACTTATTGTGGTTTTGTTGTTGTGATTTCTCCACTTGGGAAAGCGAGTTAATCAGATACTCCAGGGACTCTGGGAATCCTAGGCTTCATCGCAGCCAGGAGGTATTCCCCGGCTTGGCTATCAACTCACAAATTATTCTCATCAGAAAAGGGGGAGAGAGAGAGAGAGAAGAGAGAGAGAGAGAGAGAGAGAGAGAGAGAGAGAGAATGAATCACCCCCAGGAAAGAGAGCAGAGAGCTGCAGGGAGTCCCTCTATAAGGTGCCACAGCAGGACACACACCCTCATACTGAACAAGGGGTGGCATACAGATCTTTATCATGTCTCATCCAATGGGCAGAAGAGCAAAACACAGAGTAGCTAAAAAGTCAGGAATTCTTGGACACAAGCAGGTAGGAGATAAACTCCAGGGCATTCAGACTCTGCACACACCTGGGCCCCCTCCGAGGGTCCCTGCTGTCAGGTGGGCAACTGATCAGCCCTCCCTGACCTGAATGTGCAGTCCACGGGGGCCCAGGTCTCCTTCCGCCACCCCCAGTCCTGGCAGCCTGGGGGTGAACAGGTGGCCTGACCCCAACTACATCTCGGGGAAGCTCCCCACCAACGCGTGGTCCACAGCCTCAGGGGAAAAACTCAGTTCGGAAGGTTTCACACTTTCCTCCTCTACCCACCCCATGCCCCTTCTCACCGAGCAGGGTAAGAAAAACAAGTCAACCCACACACACAAGTGACCACTGATCACAGCAGTATCCTGGGGCAGCACTCGAACCATAATAACCTAAACCACTTCCTGCTTCTTCAGGGAGTCACTTAGAGAAGAGTAAAAAGAGCGTGCGCCCAGGACAGGGGCGGGGGGCAGATGCATGGAAGTACCTACCCAGCTCCTCGTCTGCTCTGGCCCTGGACGTCCGCCCCAGAGGGCTCTGTGCTGCCAGGCACTGGCCCCTTTGCTGAAAGAACCCATCCTGGCTCTCAAGCTCTGCACTGGATTTGAGTTGGACAAGACACCTGAACTTGAGCACTGGCCTCCTCCGAGACTGGCTGTGTAATAACCCTGACCAGGTTCCTTCCCCCTCTGAGCCAGAGTTTTCTCCACTGCAAAGCAGAGATAATACAGACTGCTGCCTTGCCTGCCCCAGGGCAGGTGAGGGCGCACACGAGAGACCCGATGGGAAAGGGTTTGGTGAATGGTACCAGGGTGTGAGGGCACGAGGATTATAAACCCAAGCCAACAAATAATCCACCCGTCAGGGCTGGCATTAGGACAGGGCTGCTGCGCCACAAGCTTTACCACGAACGGGGATCAAAGGGTCAGTCTGGAACTAGACAGTCTAATTTAACACAACCGAGCCTAGACCAGAGAAGGCAAAACCACACAGGACCGACAAGCAAAGCAAAGTAGACCAAACTTAACAAAGGGGGCTGTTTGCTAATGCCCAAATCTGCCCGCCCCCAGTCTGACCTTTAAAGGAATCCACTTCTTTGCCCGCCCCCAGTCTGACCTTTAAAGGAATCCACTTCTTCCCTGCCCTAGCCCAGCTGCATAGGGCTGTCACAGAATCTTTGCCTTGGGCCTAGAGAGTCATGAATAAGCCACTTGACATACACCTTTGCCTTCAGGTGGGAAGCAGCCCCATTTTATAGACAAGGCAACTGAGGCCTGGAGTGACTGAGGGACTTGCCCAAGGTCATCTGGTCAGTAACTGGTACAAAGCGGAATCAACCC
This sequence comes from Delphinus delphis, assembly GCF_949987515.2. Classification (NCBI taxonomy): domain Eukaryota; kingdom Metazoa; phylum Chordata; class Mammalia; order Artiodactyla; family Delphinidae; genus Delphinus; species Delphinus delphis. Next base: position 20,353,590 of record NC_082688.1, read on the forward strand.
AACCTATGTGGCATGCCCTCGTGCCCCATCTCCACATACCCTGGATAGTGTGTAGCAAGTGGGCTTGATTTTCCAAAACTGATTTTTTGAAGTATTTTTTTTAAAAAACAGTCCAAGTTATAACCCAGCTACTGAGCTCTGCGACGGCAAACTCCTTAACTTCCCACCTGCTACCGCTTACACCCTCTGGTCTAAACCCCCATATCACCCCTTAAACACCTGCTTCACTGACCAAACAGTAATTACTCGGCTTTGCTCCGGCTTCCGAGGTGAGCCTTGGCAGCCATCCGTCCCCCGGCCGTGGCGAATCTGAGGCTGGGCTGCTTTCACAGGGCAAGGGACAATGCCAAGGGCACCCGCAGCCCTGGAGATCACGCCGACGACAGGCGGGCAGGCACCACAGGCCCCAGAAGGGCACCAGACCCCATTCTATTCAGGTTGGCTCAACCCACCCACCCTCCTGCAAGGAGGCCGAGCAGCCCAGCCAGAGGAGGAGACAGAAGTCGTCACCCTGGCGACAGCTTTAGCCTCTGGAGAACCCTGAGTGCGTTTAAGGGAAGATCTGTACCCTGAATTCCACCCCTTCCTCTGAACCCACGGACCAGGAGCTAGGAATATTTGATCCCTGGTAAAGAGCAAAGATGTCCTTGGATACCAAAATAATTATCATCGTGAAGAATAGATGAAGTCAGGGCTCCTCTGGTGGCGCAGTGGTTAGGAATCCACCTGCCAGTGCAGGGGACACGGGTTCGTGCCCCGGTCCGGGAAGATCCCACATGCCGCGGAGCGGCTGGGCCCGTGAGCCATGGCCGCTGAGCCTGCGCGTCCAGAGCCGGTGCTCCGCAACGGGAGAGGCCACATCAGTGAGAGGCCCGCGCACCGCGATGAAGAGTGGCCCCTGCTCGCCGCAACTGGAGAAAGCCCTCGCAAAGAAACGAAGACCCAACACAGCCAAAAATAAATATTAAATAAATAAATAAATTTTAAAAAAGGAATGAATGAAGTCAGGTCAAGTTCTTAATATAACGCATTCAAAAGTTACCACTGTTATTAACAGCAGCATCATTTCCTCGCTTGTCCCTCTCCCACAGCCTGCGTGACTCTGCCCTTCTTGGTTTACTAAGTACTGTATTCTCAGAGGGGAACCAAAACGTGGACAGAGGGGAGGACACCAAGAGGCATCTCTCGGCCGAAAAGGAACCACACCAGCCTGCCTCAACCCACACATCTCTCCAGCTCCCTTCTCCCATGAGCAGTCTGCAAACCTTGGAGGCAACCAGAGTCACTCCCCTTCAGTCAGTCACTCCAATAAAATTCTGTTGCGTACCTGCTGTCTGTCAGACCCTGGGACCAGCATCAGACACACGGAGGTGAGCAGGCCTAGGCCCTGCCCTTAATGGGGTCACCATTTAGCAGTGACATCTCCACTCTAACCTGATGCGGCAACTAAAAGCTTTTTTAAAACTCAGTGTTGAATCTCCATCAGACTTTTCTCCGGAAGGAACACAGATTCATTTCCAACAGACCAAGCCCTAACACCCAAATGCCCCAGCCTGGAGAGAACAAAGATGGCTTCCATCTGCAACTCTGAGCCTGATGGGAGCCCTTTTCCCTCCAAAGGGCACCTGCTCTAAGCAAGCGTCGTCTTCATGCTACTGACAGAGGGGGACAGCAAGGAAGCAAGTCTGCAAGTGGTTGGGAAAAGGCCATTCACAAAGAAGGAGGTCAAAGAAGGAAGGGCTCAAGCATACCCAAGGTCAGCACCATGGACCACCAGGCAAGGTTGGTCTCAACCTTCCAGATACCACCTGGACTCCAGCCAGCTAGACTCAGGCCAGCGCAGAGAGGGCCTAAAGGAATGCCCAGCCAACTCCAGCAGCAACACTGATACCTCAGGTTTCCTGGGAGAAGGAACTGGTTTTGAGCCCAGCTTCTCTCCCTGGCCCTTAAAAACTAAGGTCAGGATTTGAAGGACAAAGGAGAAAAATCCCTTCAAACAGCAGAGCCATCTGTGCACTTCAAAGACAGCTAACTTCTGTGTAACATCACTCAGCAAATAGGCTGCCACTCAAAACCATTATCTCCTTCAATCCTCCCAACACCCTCTGAAGTGGGAATTATCAGCCCCGTTTTATAGATAAAGAAACTGAGGCTCAGTGAGGGGACATGAGTTGCTCAAACTCATACAACTCCAATTTGGAACCTCCCAGCTCCAAGTTCCGTGCCTCCCTTCCGAGCTGGCCTGACCACAGTGCCTACAGCACCTTACATATATTGGTTGCTCAGTAACGTTGGTTGAATCTCAGCTGAATGCCTGAGTCCTGAACACCATCTGTTAGACTGCTCTGGGAAGATGCCCTCTCTTCCTCCTTAGTTCAGGGTCCAAGGAAGAAAGACACTGGTTCAGTGAGGAAGAAAAAGGTCCCAAGAGGAGACAGACTCTGTGTCAAAATGGGGGGGGGGATCTTGACTCTGTTGGGAAGGTCTCCCAACTCAGAGGAGGAGGTGGGGCCCAGCCTCGCAGCTAACCTCGCCATCTCTCCGGGGCTCAGAGGGCACAGCAGCAGAGGAGAGACTCACCTTCGGGGATGGCATCCTCCTGGTACACAGGCCGCAGCAGCTGCGAGGGAAAGACATAGAACTACCTCAGCCCCAGGAACGGGGCAGACCACCAGGCAGGCTGCTCAGTCCTGGCCTGGGGACAGGAGGGGAGCACCTCAGGGCACGAGGGCAAAACAGCAGTCCCGCTAACGAGCTGAGAGGGGGGCCTGGAGGGATCACAGAATCTAGAATGTTCGAGTTGAACGAGGCTTTAGCTGTCATCAAGTCTAACCCCTTGAAGTGTGTTCTGTGAAACACTGGCACTTGGGACGCTAACAACTCCGCCACAAAGGGTGCACCGTCAGGGGAGTTTGAGAAATGCTCGGTTAAACAAGGGTAAACCACCTTCTTCACTGCAGATGCCCTCAGAGCCTCAAATAGGCTAATATGCATTGGGAATCTCCCAGAAGAGGAAGAGAGTATAAGGTGTTTCTCAAACTCATTTGACATCAAGAAACTTTCTTCCCAGAGTATCTCCTGGGACCGATATTTTGGGGCACACACGCTGACATTCCATTACTCCATCTTACAGCTCCTACGACGGCCTTGCTGCCTACCACGCAGCCCATTCCGCTGAGGATAAGTGCAGACTGGCAGAAAGCTCTTCCTTCTTTTGAGGTGAAATCTTCTACCGTGTGACCTCCCATGGTCCTGGATCTGTGCCCTGAGGCCACAAAGACCCACCTGCTGTCTCTGCCGGGGACAGCCCAACAGGACAGCCCTATAGAGGCTGGAGCTAACACATAGTCCACTTCCCTGCTCCCCACTCCAAGCCCCTGGCAGGCTCCTCACAACACAACTTTGAGTCTTCGCATCTTCCTGGCCTCACTCAGGGACCCATGCCCTTCACCTCCCCTGAACCAGCTGTCCATACCTGGCTCCCAGGGTTCAGCGGGGCCAGGATGATGTAGTTGGGGTCGGCGGGGGCAGTGGCACGGGACAGTGCAGGCAGGGTGTGCTGGCCCCCGCGCTTGGTCACCTCAGTGTAGCGCTCCCAGCCACCGAGCAGCAGCCCATCCGAGCTGTCACACACCAGGTGACAGCTGTGGCGCTGCTCTGGCCGTGCCTGGGCCCCGTGGGTGCAGTTCTTCTCCCGCTTGTTGGGGGGCGACTGGAGGTCATGGGTCGACTTGCAGGACGCCCGCCGCAGGACCCCGCCATCTGGCCCCGGCTTGACCTGGGGGACCATACGCCACACAAGCAGGATGATCTCGCTGGGGCAGCTCCTGGAAGTTGGAGGAGGCGGGGAGTCACAAAGGGAAGTTGAGTCTGGGGGAGACCAAAGTCAGCCATGGTAGGGGCCTGTGGGGGCAGAGAGGAAGAGAGGGGAAGAGGGCAGGGAAGCCCCAGTGCCAGAACAGGAAGGGATGCAGAGGCCATCTGAAGTAGAGACAGCAAAGGGGTCCCTTAGGTCGACTCTAGTTGACTGGCAGAGGCTGGGAAGGACACTGAGGCCAAGGCCAAGTAAACGAGAAAGAAGACCAAACTCAACTAGCGACGTGCCTCCTGGACACAAAGTGTTATCAAGGAGGAGCAGGCAAGCCACGGCCTGTGTACAACCCCTCATCCGGTCATTCCAGAAGCAAACCTAAAATGGGCCACAAGGGCTTTAACCCAGAGGGTCGAAATTTAGGAGACCCCAAAATTTAAAGAATAACTGTTTAATTGTGCAATTGAAAACGTTCGCAACATCTACGCATCCTTAGGAAACCAAGGGCTTAGCTCTGAGGTAGCAGAACTAATGAGCTAAAGTAGAGAGCGACCCCCTGGAGCTGCACCACGAACCACAGGGTCTGTTTGAGAGCTTCTTCCCCGCTGTCTGCTCTGGGATCCAAAATCGCTCAGAACCTGAACCTTCCAATTTCAGGCCAAGAAACTGATTCCCCAAGGAGCAAAGTGAATTGCTCACGGCTGGGAAGGAGGGACGGGCGAGGCGTGTGCCCAGGTCTGGGGAGGGGAGGGGAGGTGCGCCCCAGCCCGAGGCCCCGGGCTGCCCGCCGCCCCTGTCACCGGATCTCGTGTGCCAGCTCCACGCATTTCCAGTGCTCCACGGGCCTCTCGTTCAGCTGCAGCACCGTGTCCAGCTGCTGCAGCCCTGCCCGCTCTGCCGGGCCCCCTGCAGGGACAAAGAAAAGCCACTCAAGGGCTCCTGAAGCCCACACCCCCCTCAAAAGCCCCGGGGTCCTTTGCTTCCAGTGACCTTGGACAAGGACCGCTCCCCTCTGTTTCTTCACCTGTCAATGAGGGGCCAACCTCGGGGGCTCTCGGGGACCTTGAAGGGAGGCTCCCCTTTGCCCTCACTTCCTCCCTGCCCGCATACCCAGTACTGGCTGACCTCTCTCTGCTGTCCACCTCCCCGCCAGGCCCCCCTCCCTGCCCAGGGCCTCCCGCCCCTTGAGAACCCTTCCTTGCTGCCAGGCTCACAGGCAATGGGGGCACCCAGATCACCATGTCCCAGCTTCTCCACTTTGGATGCTCACTCTGTGACTAGAAGTCTTTTCTTTGTGAAAAATAGGGAGGGAATGACTATTTTTAAGTGCTAATCAGGCTGGAATAGGATAAAATACTGCTTCCAAATCGAGTTCATAAATGACTCTCATTTTCCCATGCAGCCATTACTGAAAATATAGGTTTAGTTCCTGTTTGAAATGATTGGGAAACAAAATATAAAAATCTATTTTCATTTTGATTAAAAACAACAAAAAAAAAAGAGTAGGTGTATTTTCATAGACCTCACTTTCATCTGTGGTCATTTAAAAATATTATTCTTCTCGTTTTGAAAAACCAGGACACTTTGCTCCAGTTTAGGGCTCCCCTTTCAGTTCCAACATCTTGTTTGCAAAGCCTCGGGCTGGCATCACCCGAGACACTCACTCACCGGAATCCACGGCCTGGACTCGGACCGGAGAGTCGCAGCAGATGGTGAAGCCGAAGCCGTCCTTCCCCCTCGGGATGGTAATCTAGGACACAGCCCTGCCCAGTTACTCCCAGAAGCCATGAGGCTGCTGCCTCTGCTCCAAGGTCGTGAAGAACACAGTCCCCACCCCAGAGCCACCTTCCTCTCCAAGGCTGCTGGAGCCAAGAAGGAGGCTGGCCGGCCCCTCGCTGTCCCTATCTTGGCCCAGGCATCTTGAGCACTGGGTTGTGGGCCAAGCAGGAAGGCTGGGAGCTCAGGAGGTAAGCCAGGCCCATGTGGAAGGGCCCAGACCGAGCCTTGGAAGGCTGAATCTCGCCTTCCTCAGCCCTGGCAGACATGTGGCCTAGCCCTTTACCCAAGGGCCCACTGCACTGCACGTCTCCACCTCACCTGTGACCCACTGCCTGCTCGGTCCCCTCCTCCTTTCCCCAGGGGTTCATGGAGCGTCAGCCCAAGGCTGGCCCCATGCTGAGGGCCCAGAGACAAAGCTGGCCTGTTGGCTGCCCTCCCAGAGCACAGGGGAGGCAAGACAGGGATGCACACACTCACCACCTCAGGCCAAGGGGCAGGGGACACGTGCTAGGGGTCTCAGGGCCGTCCACTGCCAGGGCCTCAAGGTATCAGTGAGGGCTCCCGGGTGAGGGGGCAAGTGAGGGCACAGATAGGCTTCCTGGCTGAACCTGAACTAGCCAATGACCTCACTGTGCCTGCTGCAGCCTGTGTGCATGGCAGGTGCACAACCCCTACTTTCAGAAGTCCCCTGAAAGGGCCCTGCCACCTGGATGCTCTTTTCAAAGCAACATGCAATTATTGAGCTCCTACTGCATGCCAGGCTCTGCTGAGGTACCAGGTCATGAGGCCTTGGTCTCTGGCTCCCAGAGGAGCATGAGGGTACACTGATCTCTAGAAAGCAAAGCAGGTCATGTTAAGCAGTACAGCAAAACGTGAGGATGGTGCTGGGAAGAGTCCTTTGTGCTTTGACTTTAGATGACAGGCCTGGAGCACGGCAGGAACCAGCAACTGCTCCGCTAGTGAGGACAGCGCTGCAGCCTCCCACCAGCAGCGGAAAGCTGGCAGGGGGCGGCGCGGTCTGCTAGCTCAGTTCAGTTCTACCTTGCTGCATGCCCTCTCTGTGCACCCCCAGTTAGGCTTTGGGAGGGGTGCAGAAAGCCCAGCCCCTGCCCACTCAAAGAGCAATTCCAGGCTGCTCAGAGCAGGTGTATGAGAGCAACAGACTAAGGCAGTTGAAGTCAGAAAAGGGGTCTGGCGCCCTGGATGTGGCGTGGGCCCCGGTGCAGCATGGGGTAGGGCACCCCAGGCAGGCTGAGGAAGAAGCCAGCTCAGCAGCCCTGAGAGAGGTCAAGGGCCACCGCCTCGTTAGGAGACTGCTGTCTCCTTCCTTTAGGGGTTACCTCTTCCAGGCTGGGTGCCCGGCATTCACCTGCCAGCTGTCCCAAAGGCCAGGCATGGGAAAGGGGGGGCCGGGGAGCCTGGGGTGACCCAGGCCCTTGGATGCTGCTGGGGAGGCCCCTGAGGCTCTGCTTCCCACCAGCCCTGGGCCTGGATTCAAAGCGAGTTTGTAAAACAGGAAATCTGACAGACAAGGGGAAGGGGCGGGGGGGGCAGGAAAATACCCTGTTCCCATAAGAATTCTGGGAAAACACACAGCTAAGACAGGAAGAGAAAAAAAAATGGAAAGAAAGAAAGAAAAACAAACTCTGGAGTGAGCGCGGAAAGCCCAGACTGAGGCCAAGGGACGATGACAGGAGCCCAGTCCACTCCATGCAACCAGCAGGGATTTTAGGGACCTCACAGCCCACCCTCAACCCAGGCAGAAGCTGGGATGCGAGCATTTTGCTAGCACTTCCCCAGTCCTACACCACCAAGAGCCACAGCCCCTCCTGCCTGGGGTGCGGCTCTGGAAAACCAGTCCCAGCACCCAGGGCTAACAGTTTGGGGGCTGGCCCCAAAGCTGAATCTGGAGAGAAGGAGGGTGCTCCAGAAAACAGCCTGTTCCCCGCATCCAGGTGGGACTGTGGACAGGAGACCCCTCTGCCTTCCTGGGCACCAGGCTAAGCAGAGCCAGTCCAGACAACAGTCCAGGCCAGCTGGGGGCTGGGAAGAGGGGAAGAGGAGACGGTGTTGGGAAGCAAGCCCCTCTCCTGCTCAGTGTGAGGGGGTGGGACTGCATAAAGGAAGCAGAATTATGCTGTGTCCATCGTGACCACGACCACGTTGAGAGGACAATGTCCAAAGAACCTGATCATCACTGCAGCCCTGAGGGAATGCAGGGCTAGTTTCAGTATGCCCATTTTACAGAGAAGGAAACTGAGGCCTGAAGCAAGTAAGCTCTCAGCCCTCCTCTCTGACCTCAGGTCTCAGGGTCAAGAGACAAGGGAAGCAGCCCTGCCCTATCTCTGGGACCTCAGCGACTCCTGGCAGAGGCCATCCTTCCTGGGGTGCTTCTTGCTCTTTCCTGTCCAGTGCAGGAACTGCTACTGCTCTCAGATCTCACCCATGCCAGCATCTCACTTCTGCCCTCCTGCCTGATTTCCGACCCTCTGTAATGCTAGACTTCAATCCCAATCCCTAAATGCCATAGTTATTGAAACCCCTGCACCAGGCACTTCATACATATTCCATTTACTTTCACAGCATCGTCACATTATCACCCTATTCCACTGACAGGAAGACTGAGGCTCAGGGAGGTAAACTGCCATGCACAAGAGTCAGACCTCAAGAAGGGCAGAGCTGGATGTGAGCCCGGGTCCGGCACAAAGCTGGTGCTCTCAACCCCGCACTACTTTCTAGCAGGGGATCCGTCTTGAACTTGAGTCCCAGAGCCCCAGGCCCGGACCGCACTCATGCCTGGTCCTACTGTGACTGCCAGAGGGTCCCGGTCCTCAGGCCTGTAGTCCCAAGTGACCGAGGACTTCTCGACCTCCCATCCAGTGCCCTCTGTGCCTCACCACCCCGCCATCCTGTTGCCAGCGTCACAGGGGCGCCTCTGCAGGCTCCAGGAGTGCGGGAGGGCCCTGAGAGCTGGGGACTGGAGAGAGAACACACGTGTCCCACTCACGGTGCAGGAGGCCCCTCTGAGCATCTCCCTGAGACCTAAGTCTGCCAGTTTGAAGGAGTTCAGGACCCAGATTCCAGGCTGGTCATTAAAACACAGAGGGATTTTTCTATACTTTTAAAATCAGAACCATTCCAGAGTCCCATCAGCTTGGACATTCCCAAAATCTGGACATCCCTTGCCTTCACCCTGTCTGACACCATGCCCTTTTTATAAGAAAAAAAAATGTCCCTCACAGTTCCAGAAGAGTCTTGGGGGCTAAGGGATCATCACTCCCACTCTGCCCCACGTCCTGAGACTGGAGGCCGAGGGCCAAGCCCTCTCCGTGAAGTTGGGCTCTGGAGCCAGAGGACTCCGGACCCACTTCAAGGCATCACAGCCACCCGGGAGGAAAATCGTGTGTGCGCACATATACGCAGACACATCCTACCTCACTCACAAGCACACACCAACACACGCTAGAACACAATCACACCTACACAACACAGGACAGGCACTGCCGTCCCATCAGAAGTAGGGAAAGTTAGCAAAAAAACACAAATCCAGCTGCTCAGCAGCCTCGCCACTTACAAACTCAGGCTTGGGATGCTCTTTTTAACCCACACGCCTCCCAAATAAAAATGACAGAAAATCAACTAGATAATCTCACCATGGACACCACCCAGTCAGTGGTTAGGATGGCGAAGAGCTGGCCTCGTCTGCCCCTAAAGAGGGGCGGCAGGTAAAGGCCACCTTGGGGCCAGTTCCTGCCTCTATCCTCCCCCCCAGATCACAATGAACCTGCAAGGGGCCAGGAGGAGGCAAGAAAGGCCTTGTGGGAAGACAAGTCCTGCTCGGTGAGCCCTCACCCCTGACCCCCAATGACACCCCATGCGCCCCCCAAGGGGCCAAGCACCCACCTGGCGGTAGCGGCGCTCCGAACACACCTTGCAGAGCCCATTGAAGCGGTTCATGGCTGCGGGTCCTGCCTCGACTGCCGCCCCATGAAAACCCGGCTCTCCCCCCCAGCAGTGGGAGCCCGCACTGCGCCCTGTCAGCCTGGCATGACCGCCCTGGGAAGCCCGCCCCGCAGAAGAATGGCAGGAAATCACCTCTCACCTCCCCAAGCCCTGTCTGTGCTGTGTGCCTCTGCACGATAAGCCCGAAGGCTTCCTGAAACCTCCGAATGACAAGGAAGAGGGAGAGTTTTATATTAAAATTCCTGTCAACTAGTTAGTATTCCCCGGGCCCCGGCGGGGAGAGGGCGCCTTTGTTCTGGCTGCATTCTCCGCCATGGGCCACTTTGTGATTCCAGTGTTCTCACAAACACCCCTGGCTGGAGGAGAACCCAGGCAGAAAACACGGCCCACTCTGTAACAACGCCGCCTCCCCCTGCAAATCCCAGGATCCCTGGTACAAACGCAGGGAACTAACTCAGCCTAAGAACCTAAGGATGCTTTGCTCCCACAGACATCCCACGTCAAGACAGGGAATACAAAACATCTGGAGTTTGCCTGCCACTCAGAAGCTACTTAAAAGTCAGTTTCCTCATCCATGTATGTGGGCTGCTTGAAGGATCTGATGACAGACCATAAAGTCAAGTTGGGAAGGGATTTCCAATCACTAGATAATCCAGCATCCTCTTTTTACTGGTGAAGAAGTGGGGGCCTTGAGCAGTTGAGATCACACAGCAGGGTGGGGTGGAGCTGGGACCAGAGCCCCAGTCTTGATTCCTGCCTTGTAGAGCAGCGCCTGGTGAGCCTAGAGCCCCTTCCACCGACCTCAGAGCCCCTGAGGAAAACTACCCAGCCACTCACATCCTTCATGCCAGAGACTGTCCCTTGGTCCAGCCCAGCTCTCGTTACTGTGACAGTGGTCAGGCCACCCAGGTTTCTAAGCCTCCATCCCTCCACGCACACGAAGAGGGAGTTGAACAGGTCACCTCTTGAGATTCTCCCCCTGCTCTAACCAAGTCTCTGACGATCGCCCACACCTTGCTGAGCCCTACGGACATCTCTGCGTGTGCAAGCCGAGGAAAATCAAACGCCCTCAGAACAACGGCCCCAGAGGTCAGGGCCTGTGTGCAGAGCCCGGCACGAAGGAGGACTCTCCCAGGCCACCTAGAAACCTGCAGTGTCGATGTCCGGGCACTTCTCACAAATCCCCAGGGAGACTCCCTGGTCACTGTCCTCTCTGTGCTCGGCATGTACACAGAGAGGGAGAAAGGCCTTTGCAGCTCCCCCACTGAAGCTGGAAGAAAGCTTTTAAACTTGTAATGAAGCCACGGAAAACAGAGATCCAGCAAGTTACTCTAATGCTGTACTATCCAATATGGTAGTGATTAGACACAGGTGCAATATAAATTTTAAAATAAAATTTAAAATTCAGGTCCTCGTTCATACTAGCCACAATTTCGAATGCTCAGTAGCCACCGGTGGCTAGCGGCTGCCATAATGGGCAGTGCAGCCCTAGCCTGTACGCTCTGTGAGGGCAGGAATCTTTGACAGCTATATCCTGGCACCCGGCACAAGGCCTAGCCCACGTAGATGTTCAATAAATACTTAATGAATGAATGAGTGAATGACTTGAGTGAATGAAAGGGGAAATGTCTTGTAGCTAATAATACACCTAAGTGTCATATATTATCATGGAAAATATCACTGTCGTATCTTCCCAACTAGGCCACTTGCAGGAGACAGCCATACCAGAAGGCATATTTGCTGGCTGTGTGACCACAGAGAGGGACCTAACATCTCTGAACCTTACAAGTCTCACTCATCTGTGAAATGGGTAGTAACAACCACCTCAGAGGTGGGAGTGAGGGTCATGTTAGATAACAACCGAGGGGCTACTCAGCACTGGGGGCTTGTTTCTCCCTCCCTTAGTGGTTAGAGAAAAGCAGAGATCACCTGCCATGGCCTGCAAAGGGACAAATTTGGATGAATTCCCCAAAATCCCTACAGGAAGGTTCCTCTCTAGCTTCAAAGCCCTAATGAAGTGAGGACCCATCGGTCTCGGGCTCAGACTCACAGCTGCTCCCTGATATCAAGGGGGCCAAACCGGAAGGGGAATTGGGCCACAGTGGCAGGGGAGGCAAGGGGCCTGAGGGGGCCTGCAGGAAAGGGAGGACTCGGCTTCAAGAGACCAAAAGTCAGTACAACCCAGACTCCTCTATTTCCAGGGGCCGGGGCCCGGCTCTCTCCCCACTCCTGCCCCAAGCTTGAGTAACCCGAGAAAAGCACCAGAAATAACCTCTTAAAAATGCACAACTTGCTGAGTTTCCAAGCACCAAGTGAATCTGAGTCTCAGTCACCGAGTGCTGCCCTGTTTAGGGGTCTCCTGGGCCAAGGGACTGACCAGAAGCAGGTTAGAGCCCAGAGCAGTGCTCAGGGCCCGTCAGTCCTGCCCAGGTTGTCCCCACCTACCTTGAGTTTCTCCCTGTTCTCGGTGTCCTCACCTCCCAACAGTCTCAACAAAGGGTCTGGAAGGTGACAGAGCAGAGTCAGAAAGTTTCTGCTGGCATCTAAGTGCCCGTTCCACAGACCACCCAGAGGATGAGGCCAGGGTGCCAGGCCCATGTGGAGGACAAGGTCACTGCTGGCCCCCAGGATGTGAGAATGCCCAGGCTCGGGCCAGGCAGGGGCTCAGGAGACAGATGGGTGCATGGGAAAGACAGAGCAGAAGGGGAGAATCCTCAGGACCCACAGCAGGGCCCACATGGCCTGTCTGCAGAGGTGGGCGCCCCAAGGTCAGCCAGGCAGCCCAGAGGGGATCCTGAGACCACGGACCCTGAGGAATGGCCACATGGGAAGGTCCAAAAGCCCAGCCCTCCATGAGCTAGATAAATAAAGGAGTCATGGGCATGAGGCTGCCTGCAGGCTGCATTCTAGCAAGCACTCGTGAGAAGTCCCTGGACCCAGGGTCTGATGGCAGCCTAGGGAGACACATGCCACAAAACACAGGGACTGAGGCTACTACACAGTGGAGTGGGGGGAGCCCTGGGGGTCGGCATGTCTGGGCAGAACTGAAGGTGGTGGGCATGCACCTCTCAGGGGCCGCAGTCTCCGCCTGGCCACCTTCAGGTGCTTGGTCCGGCCCAGGTCCTCTCCCAGCAGGTAGTACCAGCCGCTGGTCTCCTGTCACAAGAGAAGGCGTGACATGCTCAGAGGAGACAGAGGGCACAGGTCAGGCAGCCACCAGTCCCCGTCAAAAAGCAGCAGCTGGACAGCCTCCTCAGGAGCAGCGTCTCTGCAGACACACACACTCCAGCCTCCCTTCCCCGAACCCTCGCTTCCCACCTCCAGGAAGCCCTCCTTGATGCTCCAGGCAGAGATGATCCTCCCCTCTGCCGACTTCCCACGCCTCTTGTCCCTGGAGAACAAGTCTACTCACAGGCTTGCCTCCCCCACTAGGCTGTGCACAGGTTCCTTGATGTGCCTAGCACTGTGCCTGGTACACAGCAGGAGCCCAATAAATGTTGACAGAACAGAAGGAAGGGAGGAAGGGAGGGAGGGAGGGAGGGAGGGAGGGAGAGAGAGGCCAGAAAGCAGGCATCCTGAGGCCCCTGAGCAGTCCCCAGGGGCAGACATCTTCTCCCAAGAGGGAATAAGGCCAAGACTGCAGTCAAGACAAGATAGTTGGGACCAACATGTAGGATAAAGGGTCCTCAGCCACCTACCCCAGACTTCACTTCCAGGACACAGAGCTGGGTGGCAGGGCCACCTGGCAACTCCTTGCAGCAGGCCACCAGGACATCTCCAGGGATATGCAAGAGGTGCACATCCCTCCCCTGCTCAAAAGCCTCCAATGCGGGGAGCGCCATCCAAGCAGAGCTGCGTAAGGGTCTGGCCACCCAGACGGAGGGGCCTCTAGGTCCCAGAGTCCTCACCCAGCCTGAAGAAAAGCTCCACAGAGGATGCTCACTCCATCCCTGAGCACCTGCTAGGCCCAGAAACCTGAGACCTGGCAAACAACGTCAAGGCAACCCCTGGAACAGACCACGAGAAGCACCCGTCCCTCATCCTCCAGGGCAGAGAGTGCTCTGAGCTCTGAGGGACCTGCCTGTGTCCTTAAGGGAAGACACCAGACCTAGAGCCTTCTGGGAAGACTTGGAGCCGCCTAACAACTGGTCTCTGACAAGAATGAGCCAAGGCAGGAACCCAGACCCTTGGTCACACCGGTAACAGTGTTGTTATCAGGCCTGGGGGCACTGTCTCAGTGGGGCACCATCTCACTGAAGCCCCGCCGCAGGGCTTCCAGACAAAGGCCTCTGCCTGTACCAGCCCTGGCCTAGGTGGTCTGACCCTGCCAGAAGCTTCCCTAGGACCCACCTTGTCCGGAGTCAGGAGGGACTTCACCCCGAAGCTCATGCAGCCGATGAGTCCACTCTGTCTGGGAGAACAAGAGAAGCTCGAGTGAGCACCTTTTCATTGCACCACATCGGGAGGTCGATTGTCAAGTGTAACATAGGTTTGCCTGATGCACTGTGGTTTACGAAGCACTTTTACCTGCATTGTCTCATTTGATCTTCCAACTTTGTGAGTGAGGCTGGAGCTATTCTCTCCACTTCACAGAGGAAAAAACTGAGGCTGAGTTGATCCCCTTGCCAAGGTCACAGGACTCATTAGTAGTAGAGTCCCATGGGAAGCCAACCACAGAAGCTCAGAGTTACCTCGGAGGTTTGAACTGTTCTGGTGCTGGTAGGTCTGAAGAGCCAGTCCCCAACGGGAATTTCAGCTCCCACGTCTGCTGGTGATGCTCAATCCAGGAGAAAAGTTATGGGACCTCAAGCTCAAGAAGCTTTGTCTTAGGTCCAGGCAAGGCCTGGGCAGTGCTTGGACAGTTCCAGGTCAAGGTCCAAACCAACCTGACACACAAAAGTTGCCAAGACCACCCTGACCTGGCTGCCAGTGGGCCAGTACACACGAGCCAGGGTCAGGACTCATGTGCAGACAGGCTGAGTTCATTTGGGTCCTACTTGACTAAGGGTTAATTCAAAGCTCCTGAAACATGTCCATCATTGAGTTCCAGTGTGCAACACTGAGGGACTGATTGATACCTGGCAGCTTCCAACAGTGATGGCATAGATGAATATTAATGAAATGCCAAAAATAATATTGCTATTTTGAGATAAAAGCAAGTTTACAAATCTATAGTTTAATGAAAAGGATGTCCACCAAAATATTAACAATGGGTGTATCTGGCAGGTAGGAATAGAAAGGTTTTTCTTTTCTCCTTTGGGTTTTTACTGTTTTTAAATTTTCACTGGGAACAAGCACTACTTTAAGAAATCAGAAAAAAAAAAGTAGTATAAATGTATTTGAAAGTACTTCTATTCTACCACACCTTTCTCTACCCTAACACTAGAGTTGCTTTTGTTTTTTTTTTTTTTTCCTACCTCTTCTCTCTTAGCATATCGCCAACTCAGGCCTCTTCAGAGATTGGCTTAATAGCTATTAATCAAGAAACAACATGGGTATTAAGACTGGAGCAGAACCCTGATGGTTGACTTCAATATGTGAGGGACCCACACAGACGAGGGATTCAGCATGTTCTGGGGAAGGCACCATATCAAAGCCAAGGATGTAATGAGCTGCCGAGATGGGTAGTGAACTAACTCCCTGGAGATGTGCCCCCTAGGAGCCCGGTCTAAGGGGGCCTGAACAAGTCCACAGAACACCCTGAAGAGCCTGTCCAAGTCCTGTGCCCCAGAGCCTGCTCCTGAGATCCAGACTCAGTATGTCCAAGGTGGGGTCTGCGCATGGGGGTCTGGAGAAAGCTATCCAGGGGATCCTACAGGGCACCCACCCGTGCCTGCCCCAGTCGAGGACCGGTAGTGTACAACAACTTTATTAATACATTTTGTTTGGATTCTCCAGAAAGGGTGGCAGCCTACCGCCTGACAGTCCCAAGCAAAACAAAACTGGCTTCTTGCCGGGAGCCAAGCCGATTGAGGGCCAGGGATGCAGAATGCTGGGGATGGATTCTCAAAGCTGGTACCCCTCCCCCACAGATGCACACTCTGCACCAGGCCATGTCTCCCCAGCTACTCTCACTCTGCTACCACCCCCGCCCGCAGCTCTCTCTTCCTGCCCCTGCTTTCCTGCAGCCCGGGCTGCACCTGCTCTCTTCTCCTTCTTTGCCCCCTCCCATCATACCAGGCCATATTAACCATCTACCGATAGAGAACAGTGTAGTCACTCCATTAGAGCGACCCTTCCACATCCACCTGCCCACCCAGCACCAAAAACAAATACTCCTCCCTCCTGGCAAGTGGCCAAGTCAGCACTAATGGAGGGGCAGCTGCAGTGACCAACATGAGTGGCAGACACTGACCTGAGCTGACATCCCAGAAAAGCCTTGTCAAGACTTTGCCAGATTCCTCATCACTGATTTAATTGTGTGTGTCAACACATTCAAAAGCAACCCAGCTGGTATCTAGGTGCCCACACCGCCTTGCTGTACACTTTTCTTTCACACTGAGTATGGCTGTAACTTTCTAAAGCTCCAGGCAGGATGCTTTAGCTGTAATAAAGGCTGCCTCTCCCTGCTCTTCAGTAAGTGGAAAATTTCACCCCCTGGTGCTTAGAGAATACTAAATGGTTAATAGCCTCCCGTGAGCTTTGCTTCCTGCTAAGGGGCCTCCAATGATTTCATGATAATTTAGGCCAAGCAAATGGTCACAGTTAATGTCCATAAGCAGGAACCTCTAAGTGTTCTTCAATTAGCTACTTCTGAAGCCTGTTTTTGAAAACCTTTGGAAGAAGAAAGACTTTTTCTACATGCAGCCTGAGTACACGGTAATACGCTGGTCAGGTAATAAACTTGGGACACCGCCTGAAATTTCTCTAGGCACAAAGTCTCAGGGGCCAAGCCTTGGGTACTTCTGAATGCCAAACCCTAAGCTCAGTGAAGCCTTGACAAACGGATGAATCCATCATGCCCACGTTGGCAGGCACTGGGCAAGGAGCTGCAGCATTAAGGAAACAAGACAAACATTCAGGAATTTAAATACCAGTTCAAGACAGCAATACAAGGGATGTCACTAGACAGAGTGAGACTGAGAGATGAACAGTACAGGCAACAAATGCTGAAAGCTTAGAGAGGCAAGAGGTAGTTTAGGACTGAGATGCTCAAAGAAGGCCTAAAGAGTTAAGCCAAAGAGAAGGAAAGGAAGAGCATCTCAGGCAAAGGCAACAGCTGGTACAAAGGCTCAGAGGTAAGGCTTCATGGAACATTCAAGGGCAATAGTACAGCCAGCCCTCCATATGAAAGGATGCGGAACCCATGGATACGGAGGGCCGACTATACTGTACCACTTTATACAAAGGGACTTGGGCATCCGTGGATTTTGGTATCCACAGGGGTCCTGGAACAAATCCCCCATGGACACAGAGGGAAGGCTGTACTTGGCTCAGGTTACTTTTGAGCACAGGGTAGGAGACCCGCTACAAAATGAAAATGCATTATTTTAAGGGAATGCACTTTAATTCTCTCTCTCAGGGGCTTAAACTATTTCTGTTACAGACTTATCCCATTTAATCTCAATTTATTTTTAATTTGATGGCTTAAATCGCACAATATTTTTCCAATCATTTTTTCTTTCCTTAAGCTCAGTCCCCACCTCTGGTCACAAGCTTTCTAACTCTATGGCACTGCACTTGGCACTGAGGTTTTTTATAAAATAGTTTAAAGGAAAGAGCACAGAGTACCCAGGATAGCGTGCGACACACAGCAAGCAGCCTCTCCATGTGCGTAATTACTATTAGCATAAAAGATTACGCTTTTCAACACATGCTGTGTGTGTTTTGGGGGTTTTTTAACTTGGTGCATAACGTTACAATTCCCTCTAAGATTGTTCTCTGACCACAAGTTCTGAAAACACTATGATTGACACTAGAAGCTTCAGTTTGGCTTCTACCATATCATCAAACAAAACTTGTAAGTAGTTCAGTTCCATAATCAGTGATATTAAGGAGTTACTGCTAATTTTTAAATGTGATAATGGCATTGTGGTTGTTTTCTTAAGCCATCTTTTAGAGATTTATATAGCTGAGATGAGATGATGTCTGGGATTTGCTTTAAAATAATCCACTGGAGGAGGGGAAAGTGGGTGAGGGCATAAATGAAATAAAATTGGCCATATATTGATAACGGATGAAGCTGGGCTATGAGTATGTGAGGGTTTATTACATACTATTTTCTAACTTTGCATATGTTTGAAAATGTCTATAATTTCTTAAAAACTCACAGAACCTGCAAGCCAAAAGAAATCTTTGAGATCACTGCATTTTACAGGTGAAGAAAATGAGGCCCAGAGCAGGGAAGGGACCTACCCACAGTCTCATAGCGAGCTGGAGCCAAGCCAAAGTCTACTGCTCTGAGGCCTGGTTCTCCTCAGCTCCCACCAAGAGCTGAAACCACTGTGTGAGCTGAAATCAGCCGGCACCCCCCGAACTTCCTTGTAGATCATCTTGCTTCTCTAATACAAACTTACAGCCATAACTGGAAGGATCATGAGAATTCATGAAACAGATGCCCCCTTTTCATTTCCTAACTGACGGGACACTTCCCTGGCAGTCCAGTAGTTAAGACTGTGCTCCCAATGCAGGGGGCAGGGGTTCGATCCCTGGTCAGAGAACTAGATCCCGCACGGCGCAACTAAAGCCCGCATGCTGCAACTAAAAGAGCCCACATGCCACAACTAAAAGAGCCTGCGTGCCGCAACTAAAGATCCCTCATCCTGCAACGAAGAGCCCACACGTGGCAACAAAGATCCCGTGTGCCGCAGCTAAGACCCAGCGCAGCCTAAATAAATAAATAAATAATTTTTTTAAAACAATGTAACTGCCACATATTCAGCTGGATGATTTATATAAAACTACATTATAAATGCTATGAGAGGTAGCCTGAGGCCTGAGGCACAAGTGTACTGACACAGAAAGGGTATGGCTTTGGAGCCCTTTATCACCTGGGTGAGCTGGTCAAGTGTACTATAATGTGGTTTGGCACCAGGCTACCTGGATTTGCATCTTGTTTTCACCACGTGCTGTCTGTGTTACCTTGGGCAAGTTACTTAACCTCTCTGTGCCTGTAAAAGAGAGACATCAATAATGCCTACTTTACATGGTGTTGTGAGGATTAAATTAGAAAATGCATGGAATATGCTTAATGTCCACACACTTAGTGGACATTAAGTGATTAATAAATATGAGGTATCATATAACCTTGGGCAAGCTCCTTAGCCTTCGTAAATCTCAGTTTTCTCTTCTCTGAAGAGAGAGACAGTAATAATTCCTACCTCTCAGGGTCGCTGTGAGGATTAACTGAGATAATGCATGTAAAGTGCTTGGCACAGAGAAGAGTTCATAAATGTTTGTTTCCTTCCTTCTGTAATTGTCCTTCATGTTGTGAAGTTGCATGTCCGTCCTTCAGAGTAGCACAATTTGATCTGAGAGCGTTCGGCACAGAGTACCCAGGACAGTATGCAACACACAGCAAGCGCCCTGTCTGTCTCCTCCAGCTCAGAGGCCTTCTCATTCAGGGATGGATCAATACTATGCTTCCCACCTGCTGAGCCGGTCACTGCGGTGCTGGCACCTTGGGCAGGGCCATCTGTTGGGAAAGCAGGTCTGCCTGAGCTTGCTCTGTCCCTCTTGAGCTTCGGGTTGGGACTGTGACCACGAGTTTGCCTGTTTTGTTTAATAAGGAATCTCACTTTCCCAAAATAGGCAACAAGCAGAGACACTGCCTCTGTCACGCTGCCTCACTGGGCGCTGACTCACTTTCCCCGGCCTCACTTTCTTTTCCAAAAACCGCCAAGTGCACTGCTGCCCCTTCTGCAGCAGGCTCCGCCTGGCTCACTGTGCTCTCGCAGGAGAGTGGTCACAGCAGAGGGAGCGGCGACTCCCAGTTTGGTGTCTGCCTCCGTCCAGAAGGCTCGCCAGGCGTCCTTCTGTCTCTCCGCCATTCCTCCTCTGTCTCCTTCAGGGCTTTCCCTTCCTGTGCCCATCCCTTCAAGGCTGGATTCTGACCCTTCGTCCTTGGCACCTACTGTCTTCCTGGGTGGTCTCACCTGCTCAAAATTTCACCCACCACCTTGGCGGGCACGGCTCCCACATCTCCACAGACCTCTCTCTCCCCTGAGCTCCAGGTCAGCAAAGGCAACCCTCCAACACAGCTCTCAGCTGGCTGCCCTCCAGGCACCTCCATCTCACCATATCCACAGCTGCTCCCCCTTCCCCTCCGGTACACTCTGGCTTAGCTGAAGACGTCACCAGCTACCCAGGAGTTATCCTTGACTTCTCCCACTGCTCTCACAGCCAGATCACCGCTAAGTACTATTGGTTTAAGCTCCTAAATATATCCTGGGTCTGTTTCCCTCCTCTCTATCCCTACATCATCTCTCTCACAGAGTCACCACAAGAATCTCCCAGCTCCTCTCCAACCTCCAAAAGACCTACCAGAGTGATAGATCTAGAATACACACCTGTCACTCACCTGCTCAACACCCTTCAGTATCTCCCCGTCACCAGATTCCCAAACACCAAGCTGGCTGCATGAGAGTCACCCTGAGAACTTGGGTAAGTGCAGATTCCTAGGCCCTGCCCGTGAAAATTCGGACTTAATCAATCTGATGTGTTCCCTGGGAACCTATGTTCCTCACCAGCATCCCAGGTGATTCTGATGCATAGCCAGGACTGAGAACTACTGGCCCTTCTGAGAAAATTCACACTCCAAAGAAACCCTACAGAATGATCCGATGTGGTTTATGCCAGCCTCTTCATCTTACCTCCAGTCACTCCCTACTTTGTAATTGACCCTCCGGCAACACCAATGAGTTTGCAGATCCCTCTCCACTCCTGCCCTGCCCTCTGTACTCTACTGGTTGAGACTGAAGACTCTAGGGTCTAAATACCTGGGTTCCCATCTTGCCCCTACTGTTCCCTGGCCATGCGAACTTAGGCGAGTAACTCCCTTTCTTAGCTTCAGTTTCCTTTTCTGAAAACTTAAGACAAAAACACACTTTCCTTAGAGTTGCTTTAAGAACTAAATGAGATAATGCACTGTTAAACCCTGGCTTGTGGTCAACACCCAGTAAACGATTGCTCTTGTTTACGATATCAGTAAACGATAAAGTATCAGTAAATGATACTCTATTGAAAGACAAATCTTTCATTATGAAAGTTGAGGAAGGCTCAACTTTAAAAGCATACTAGCTATCAGATTTAGGGTACCAAAAAGCACTGAGCCCAAAAATATTTTCTGGGTCTAAGCTGGTGAGCTGAGCTGACTTTCATTCACCTAGGCCCTTTTCCGGTCACCATTCTCTTCTACGATTATTGGACAAATGTTACTGGCCACAGAGTCTCCCAGATTTCTCGGGCTGAACCAGCTGAATGAGGCCCTGCTGCTCACAGCAGGCCATGCAGTCAAGTGCTCTCACCCACTTCCATTCCCTTCCCTTAGCAGCTGATTCTCACCCTCACCACCCAGCACTCTTCCCTTGCTCTGTACTGGCCGCCATTACTAACGACCACATCCGCCTCCTGCGTCCTGGGCTGCCTGAAATCTGTTAGGTTTCTCCTACACAAAACTCTGCACCTCCTAAACTGGCCTCCTCATGGCAGCCTGAGCCCCCCGCACGTGTTCCTGCCTCTTTGCCTTTGCTCGTGCTGTGCTCCTGCCTGCAATGCCCTTTCCAGCCTACTCTCCTTGTCTTATTCTTGAGCTCTGCCCCAAGTTCAAAGTCCCACTTTTTGCAACGAAGCCTTCCTCGATCGCCTCAGCCCATGATGAACTCTCCTTCTTCCCACACTTACTGTCCTATTACTCATTTTGTTCCTTTATTCCTTCAGCCAATAATCACCAAACATCTACGTGCTAGGCACTGGGTACAGTGGTGACTAAGAGAGAAATGGACCCATTTTTCATGCAGCTTCTGCTCCTGTGGGACTGATCCTGTGCGTATTGTGACTGTAATTTGCCTCCATGCAGAGCCTGGTGTCCTCTTCTGAAAGTAGGTGCCTTGAGAGCAGAAGCCACATGTAGGCTGGCTGGCATCCCAGTGGCCAACACAGCGTCTTGTTGATACCAAGGGCTCAGCAAATGCACGTTGGTAACACGATCCTTGGCATCACCTGGAGTGACGGGGACTCAGGGGAGCGGCAGCCTCTCAAACTTAGCCACCACCATTCATTTATCCAACAAGCACTAACTGAGCCCCTTCTGTATGCTGGCCACCTGGCTGCCACCCATGAGCCCAGAGCAGGATCTCCCCTCCAGCTCAGCAGTTCCCCTCACCTGGAGTCACCTGCCCTGTTCCACACTGTGACCAGAAGGCGCTTCTGTTCGTCTTCCTCTTGGACAGGACTGCAAAGCAAACCAGACAGTCAGTGTGTTAGCAGGGCCGAGCTCCAGTCCAGACCCACGGAGTCCAGCATCAGGGCAAATTTTGGAAATAACCTGAATACCAACCATAGGATCTGGTTAAATAAACTACAGCACAAATAGTGTGGGAGATGAGTATTTACATTCATGAAAGAGTTTACATTACATTGTTAGGGATGAAAAGGAGGTTACAACACGATACTATAGAACAATGCCATCTTTGGAAACACACACCCACACAAATTCGAAGATCTGAAAAGAAATACCACAGAACATATCAGTGAGTAGCAGGACTTGGAGTGTTTTCTCTCTTCTTCTTCTTGTTTGCCTATATTTTCTATTTTTCTACAATAAGCAAAATTACCTTGTGTAGGAAGGAAAATAACAAAATATGATTAGTTTTCACTAATAGGAAAATACAAAATATCCATTACCTTCCCATTGGTCCCAGAGTTCAGGGATGAGGGGAAGAAATAATAACAATAACACCTGACACTCTGTGTTATACTGTTTCATTTACACCTCCACTCTCTGAGGTTGCTACGTTATTAGCCCCATTTTACAAATAAGGAAGCCAAGACTCAGAAAGGTTAGCAAGTTGGGGACAGTCGGGAGGGGAGGCAAAACATCCCTCAGCTTGGAAAATTCCTTCTGCTAAAGGAGAAGGTTTGTCCTGAGGCACAGTGGGAAATTGCCTACTTTTTTCAGGGGCTGCCAGTCTCAGGCTGGACATTTTAGTTATGAGAACCAGCCACATGATACCGTATCACTGTGGACCTTGCTGCTGGGCCAGGTGCCAGGGAGGCAAGGACACAAGTAAATGAGAAAGCAAAGATATCCTTTAGAAGTCACTGTTTTTCTGCTTAGATCTGATTCTAGATTTGGCAAACAGAGCTGTTTCCAGATAAACAATCCTTCCCTCTGCTCTCGAGGGCCCAGCTGCTCCAGACTCTTACAGGAAGAAGTGCTCGTGGAAGACTGGGTCTCTGCTGTCTGGAATGGTCTGCGTCTTCTGACAGCGTAGTCGATTATCTTCGGGGACCAAAGAAATCTTGAATTGGAGAAAAGTAAGGGTTAGCCGATCTCAGAGCCATGGAATCACCTAACCCCAGTGGCTGACTCTGCACATCTCCAAGCTAAAGGCTTCCCAAGTGTTCTTCAAATCAGCTTCTGCAGCGGACAGAGTGGAGTCCTCAATCAAATGCCAGGAAAGAAAGAGGAGCCCTGGGCTGGAGGCACTGCAGTCAGATGCCAGGACAGGGCCTCATAGGGGTGGTACCCAGGAGGCAGCACCAGGCCCAGGCAGAGATGGGGTGCAACTTGACCATCTCTGCTCTTCCTCCAAGCAGAGAGGTTCCCCCAAAGCACAAGGCCTCTTCACTTCTAAGTTCCCAGCAGCTGCTGAGTGCTCCCTTCCCAGGAGGCTCCAGGCCAGCCTCTGCCAAGGCCCCCCACCCACGCTCTCGTCCTAGTGCCATGCATCCCCCGCCGCAGGTTCCCACCCCGCTCCTGACCTTGTCCCAGCCCACAGGGGCCTCTCAGCAGCCTGGCGGCTTCGGGAAGAAGGCAGAGCGGTGCACCAAGGCCTGCACCTGACATCCGGCTGCCACACTCTGGGAGGCGCCTGGCCTTTGGCTCCGGCTGGAAGTAGGCCCCCTGCCCCTATGGGGCCTCTGTCTTCACTGCAAGGGCTCCTTTTGGACGGATCCTGCAGCCCTCAGAGACACTCCCTCTACCCCACCACCCAAACTGCCACGCTGCCTCTAGTTTTGAGGAAGGGAGGGGTGAAGATGCTGCTTTTCACCAGAGGGCTTGCGATTGCCTGTGGATTTCCGTCAACCACACGCTCACAGTGCTCACCTATGGGGTGACGCACAAGGTCACCCATAAGATTCCAGAGCTTGCAGGAAGCCCTAGAGACCAAGCCGGGCTAAGGGAAGGGGGTCAGCTCAGGGCCTCGTCACTAGGCTTAATAAACGCCTACTGACCAAATGATGTAACTGCAGCTGCCACCTCGAATGACCCGAGGCCCACAGGTGTGCTGGGAGCTTGGGACTCAGTCCGGTGATGTGGTCCCTCACCACGCCCCACCCCACCTCCAGCTCATCACATACCTTCACGTAGGAATCACAGACGCCAGGCTCCTTGCTCACCAGGCCTTTGCCTTCTATGACTAAACAGAGAATTAAAATGTTGGGGTGGGTGGGTGGGAAGGATCGTTACCAGGCTCTTAAGCTACATACCAACCACTGATATTAACCCCTCTCTGGTCTAGCCCACTCCCACCATCTCCCACACTCAGGCAGCACCTTCACCGAGGCATGATAGGATGCTTTCAATTCCCTGACTCCCTGAAAGGGAATGTAAAGTTTATGGAGTCCAACCCCTCATTTAATGGCGACGATGAGGCTATGAGGGGCATCCAAAGACAGTAAGAAACGTGCCCAAAGTCACAGAGCAATGCGAATGACAGAGCTTGGTTTAGATCCCTGTCTCTTGACTCCCAGTCCAGTGCTCCTTCCACCGTACAAGACTGCCTCCTGGGATGGAAGGGCCAAGTTGCAGGACATAGTCACGTGAGCCAGAGCAAGTTGCTTCACCAGGAGACTGAATCTGCCATTTTGTAATGGGTCAGCGATAATAATGGGTTACTGATAATAATATCCACTTCACGTGGTAGTTGTGCAGATTAAACGAGATCATGTGTCTAAGGTGCTTAGTAGAGTGCCCGGCAAGGTAACTGCTCAAGAAAGGTTTGCTAAAGAAAACAAGAATAAATAAAGGCAAGGGATGGGGGGGGGTGCGGGGTGCAGGTCTGGCCACGAAAGCAAGTGTGGCTTGTTTGCCTGAGGTCTGTAGAAAGCAGACAGTGGACCTAACAGAAGCTGAGCCTCTTTTCTATTTTCTTTTCTGTTCGGTTTTAATTGAGCCCTAGGGCTTGGCTCAGACGGAGCCCCTGTAGTCTGAGGCGTGAGGCCTGGGAAGCCAAAGGAGAGAGGGGAACAGGCTGAAAGTGATGAAGGGCCTAAGACTGGGGTGAAGCCAAAGCAAACTGTGCAGGACGAATGGACCGGGGGAGGCTAAGATGCACTTGGCAAAAACTGTTTGCACAGCTGGAGTCAGGCTCTGGCAGGCAAAGAACCCCCCTCTGCCGGTCCTTGGGAAGTTCACCTTGGGCCCCCCAAGGCCAAGACTGGAGGACCCAGGCACTTGCTGGTCTCCTCTGCCTGGTGTCCTAGCAACTGTTCCTGCGTGAGACCTTCCTGTGGGTGTGGTTCTTGAGGGCGGGATCCAGGCCTGATGAAGCCCTTGGTCTACCTGTCCCCGCCATGGAGTTGAGGCAGACATGGTCCCCACCCTCGCTACACTCGCCGTCTACTGAAGGAGACAGATCCTGGACACACCAGGGTGACACAGTGTAGTCAGGACTGTGATGAGGACACAGAGGAGGAAGCAACCAACTCAGCCCTGCAGGTGGGTCAGGGGGTGATTCCTGGAGGGGAAAAAATGAGCCAAAATGAGCCTTCCTTCCTGAGTCTTAATGAGATTAAGGCAGGCATATTTCTTACGAAATCAGAGGAAGGGAGACCTATTCTTCAAAAGGAGTTCAAGCAGAAGGCAGGCTCAGACGCAAGGAACAGGGGGTGCGAAGGCAGGGGCATAAGCAAGCGTGATGCACTGGGGGGCGAGGAGGGCACAAAACCGGACAGAACAGGGGGCGGAGGGTGCCTTGAACAGCAAGAGCCAGGGAGGCTGGAGAGACAGGCAGGGCCTGCTGGGCCAAACAGAAGAGCCGGCCATGAAAGAAGCCCAGTAACTATTTGTGTGCTGGACAGAAGGATAAACAAATGGATAAATGGCAGGTAAAGTATAAAATCCTCTGGGTGGCACATCAGACCTTCATGGCCCGGTCCCAGCTCACCCCTGCACCCACTCCTGTGCTGTGCCGCGGGCACGTTAGACAGTCCTCAAGGGCGTCGTGCTCTCTCTGACCCCAGGCCTTCGCACCTGCAGCTCCCCCAACGTGAAGTGCCCGGCCCTCCTGCTCCCCTCTGCCCGGCTCAGGCTCGGTCCTCCTTCAGGATGGAGTGTGGGCATCGCCCCCTCTGCCAAGCCTTCCTGCCATCCTATCAGCGCCACCCAGACAGAGGTGGATGCTTCTCCTTGGTGTCCCCAGCCCCTGGCACAGGGCCAATGCTCAATCACTATTTTTGGAATTTATGGTTTTCTATCTTATTTAACAAATACTAATATAGGGTTTACCACATGCTGGGCGCTGTCCTAAGCACTTTACTAATATTGACTCCTTTAATCCTTGTCACATCCCATAAGATAGGTACTTTTATTGCCATCCAGCAGATGAGAAACTAAGCTTGTTTAAGGTCACTTGGCAAGAAAGTATCAGAGCTGGGATTCAGACACGAGCAGTCTGGTTCCAAAGGTGGCGACCTTAACCGTGACACTGCCATCAATGAACGAATGAATGGATGAGAAAAAGAGAAAGAGAGAAGAAAGGAAGGAAGGAAGACGAGAGGAAGGACAGGGAAGCTCTCCTGTGGCCCCTCTCCACTGGGGCCAAGGAGGATGCTGAGGTGCCCGGGGACAGCTCCAGCCTGCTGTGGACTTCACCTGCATCGGAGCAGGACCAGGGAAATGTCTCTAGGAGTCCCAAGTGAATACACACTTGTTTTCAACAGACACATAGCAGGACACTCTACAAAGATGGAAAAGTAGCCTTGGCCATGGTAATACCTCCACCCGGCCCTGGCTCCACGCGGGAGGCCAAGTAGCCCAACCTTCCCCGGTGAGCCCGGCACACAGCCATACTCACTGTGGAGCAGCAGAACCCGGTCCTGGGCATCGATGGACAGCTTCAGCTGACCTGAGGAAACGACAAGAGAGACAGCTTCACCTCATTTCCTTGCCAGGTGAAAAATGGAGTGACGTTGACGGGAATGTGCTTCTGTTCCTGTGAAGCGATTCAAAGATTCATACAGTCTCTGGGTTGGAAGGGAGCTCAGAAACCACCTAGTTAAGCCTCCTCACCACGTCAGTACCTCCAGCGGTACTGATTTCCATCCTTACTCCCCCAGGTGATGGGGAGCTGACTACTTTACAAAGCAGCCCAGGTCAATGCTGGGGAGCTCTCACTGTTGGACAGCCAGAAAAGTTGTTGCATCCACATCTCAGTGAGGCTAGACTGGAGAGTTAAGGATCCTGGGTCTCAGTCAGAAGTCCATGCTGGGGGGTTGGCCAAAGCTTTCCAGCTGTGACAGACAGCTAGCTATGTTCTGGGAAGGCAATAACAATACAAGGACACACGATGAATGAGTTTGGGGAAAAGCAAAAGGAAAGAGATCAGCTGTGGGCAGAGAGATCCTTCGAAGTCAATGCTGCTGCCCCCAGTCATTCCACAGAATCCTGACCTCCCTAAAGAAAAGCTAAGGAGGCTTCCTCTGACCTTGGCTTAGAGCCTTGCTACTCAAAGTGAGGTCCAAGAACCAGCAGCACAAGAAGCTTGTGGAAGATAGTTAAAAATTCAGCACCTCAAGCCCTGGCCCAGGCCTCCTGAATTCAGGGCTACAGTTTAACAATATCCCCAGGAAGTTGCATGCACATTAAAGGTTGAGGAGCGCTAGACCAGAGCACACTGAAGGGTCTCTGAACATGTTTCTAAGCTTGGAGATGGCCCTCTTAAGCAAAACACAAAAAAGCAGAGGCCACAGGGAAAAGATAGATAAATCTGACTCCATAAGACTTTTAAAATGTCTGTTACAATTAAACATATCATAAACAAAGTTATGAGACAACACAATAGAAAAACAAGCAAAGGATATTGAATTGGAAATTGAGCGATGACAAAATGGCCCATAAACATGCAAAAAGATGCTCAACTTCATGGAGATCTGAGACATGCAAATTAACAATAAAATACCACCTTCCCCCAATCTGATTGGCAGATAATCTAAAAGACGATAATGTCAAATGTTGGTAAAGATGCAGGAAAACAGATACCCTCATACCCCGCTGGAGGAAGTGTAAATGGAGGGTAATTTCTGACAATATCTATTAAATATAAATGTCCTTAGCATTCAACCTAGCAGTTATACTTCCAGGTAACTATGATAGACAAAAACTCAAGTGTGCACAAAGGCTGGCACCACAGCACTGGAAAAAATTGGAAACACCTGAAAAATCCATCCATATGAAAATGGTTAAATGAACGAACTATAGCTGTGTTGTGGGATACTATGGGCTGATATAAACAATGGGGGAGCAGTATAAGTCCTGGAATAGGAACGTTATTGAGACATGTTTTTAAGTGGAACAAGCAAATTGCAGAACAATACAGATGGTATATATTTCTGTGTGTGTGGTGTGCTGTGTGTGTGTGTGTTCTGAAAGGATGTCAAATTAAAAACAGTGATCACCTCTAGGGAAGAGACTGTGAGTTGGAGGGAGGGAAGTCAAGGGGAATCTCAATCTATCACTATTGTAGTTGTTGTAACAGTACAAATATATCCATGACCTATAGTACTTTTATAATTAAAAATAAACTAAAGAGGAAACACACAGACATAGAGAACAGACTTCTGGTTGCCAAGGGGGAGCAGGGGTAGGGGAGGGAAGGAATGGGAGTTTGGGATTGGCAGAGGCAAACGATTATATATAGGATGGATAAACAACAAGGTCCTACTGTATAGCACAGGGAACTATAGTCAACATCCTGTGACACACCATAATGCAAAAATATGAAAAAATATATACAGGAGAAATTAACACAACATTGTAAATCAACTATATTTCAACAAAACTTAAAAAAAATAAATAAAGAGGAAACAAATAAAGAAGGAAAGAGGGGGACTTCCCTGGTGGCACAGTGGTTAAGAATCCACCTGCCGATGCAGGGGACACGGGTGGGAGCCCTGGTCTGGGAAGATCCCACATGCTGCGGAGCAACTAAGCCCATGCACCACAACTACTGAGCCTGCGCTCTAGAGCCCGCGAGCCACAACTACTGAGCCCACGTGCCACAACTACTGAAGCCCGCGCACCTAGAGCCGGTGCTCCACAACAAGAGAAGCCACTGCGATGAGAAGCCCACGTACTGCAATGAAGAGTAGTCCCTGCTCACCGCAACCAGAGAAAGCCCACGTGCAGCAATGAAGACCCAACACAGCCAAAAATAAATAAATAAATGTATAAAAAAACACAAAAAGCAGAACATCAGGTCATCCTCACAGACACCCAGTGGCTCTCCAGCATGGATAGAGGAGAGCTAGGACCACACTCCTCCTCCTCAATGACACGTGGAAAAATCTTCTCTCCATTCAATAGACTCCTCCTAGAACTTCAAGAAACCACTGAACTGGATCTACCCAGTGGACACAGAGGAAGGGCAGGGCTTCCCAGCCTGCAGCAAACCAGCACATCATCCAGAAAGCCCTGCATCTGTTCCATCCATGACAACACTGTCTAGAAGTTATCTGCCTCTGCTTGATCACCTCCAGTGATGGGGAGCTCGCTTCCCACAATGAGAGCCCTGTCCCTTTTGAGATAGATCTGATTGTTCCGTGCTTCATCTTTATTGAGCCAAAAGTGATCTCTCAGTACCTTTCATTGACTGGACCTCACTCTGCAGTCTCTGGGCTCTCTCCTTTACACCAAAGTCTGAAGTCCCTCCAGCATTCCTCATGGCACAGTTAGACACCCCTCGTCATCCCAACTGTTCATCTCTGGACATGCCCCGTGAAACGGGACTGGTGGTTGGGGCTCGTGCTTAGTTGCTGGCTGGCAGAAGGGCAGGCATAGCACGGAAAGGAGGGAAACTCCACGCCTCATAGCTCTACAGCAGTCCACCAACCACTATGATCTTGCCCCTCATACTCTGGGGTGTTTAATCTACAGTCCCAAGCAATTCAGGCTGCAGCAAACCCTGGTCCAGCTCTTCACCCATCAGAAATCCCTGCCACTCTCCTGCCCAGGACACTGATCTCAGAAGCCCAGGAGGTCTGCTCCAGCCCCAGACCCAACTACGCTCCTCTCTCAGAGCCACAATGTCCTCGGCTGTGAGGTGGAGCTAATAATAGGGGTTATCACACTTTCTGAGCTGTGTGGGGATCAGATAATGCTGGAGGGCGAGGAGGTCCTTGGATGAAAGGCGCCAGGTGAATCCATGGTATTATTAGTTCAAGGTCTGAGCAATTACCACTTTGGGGATCCCTAGAGCTGAGAAACCTCCTACAAAACCTGGGCCCAGATCCAGCGTGGGGTGGGAGAAGGAGGCTGGAAACAGATGAACAGGGCCAGCAGCCATGGACTGGATCTCATCGACCCAAAGGCATCTACACTTAACACATTTTTTCTGAAACTGTTACCAGTGCAAAGCCGAATCGGGCCCAAACACATCTGGCTTTCCACAGCCGTGGGAGCCACCGTGCTGCCCAACACCTATCCCCTTCCCCAGAAATCAGAACCGAGAAATCTCCCGACACAAATGGTCACTAATTCCATTTGACAAACATCTGCCGGGCACCTGCACGAAGGCCTGAGGGAGGAAGGGCAGATCTGAACAGTGCCTACCCTCAGGGAACTCAGAGCCCAGTGGCTAGGACAGGGGCGTGAGCAAGGTCAAGGGTGGAGCTGGAGCAGAGGATGGGCCTGGGGTGAAGACTGACTCAGAAATCAGATGAGTCTGCACAGCTCCACGCAGCTCCTCTTCCAGGCCCCGCCTACACCCTGTAACAGCAGAGAAACTAAACCCAGCAGACCAAGCTCCAAGTCCCCAGGGCAGTACACACCCTACCCCAGCCCATTCTCAGGCTCACCGATGAGTGACAGCAAGATGAAGAATGAGAACCCTTCCCTTGGCCATGACTGTCCCCTCTGTCCCCCCCTTTAGTCCATTCCATCGAATGTCTAAGACTCCTGAAATCACCTTGCCCAACCTCCTCACCCGGTAGCCAGAACAGTCCTGCCCAGAGATGAAAGGTGACTTGCCCTGGGCCCAGAGGGACCAGGGTAGACTGAGCCAGAACTAGAGACCAGAACTCTGCCCAAACCTTTCCTGTGCACTGAACTGGTTTTCCAGAACACTCACAGCCCTCTAACTATGCACCATGGCATCTGCCAATGCAACCCTGGGGTCCAGGAGCAGAGAGAGCCATCAGACACAGGACAAGGTTTGCCCTTTGCTTGAGAAGCCAAGAGGAAGCCCAAGAGAGGGCGGGCTCCAAGAAATGTCTTCAAGTCTAGAGAAATGAACCACCAGGAGGAGGGGAAGTCAGGTTGAATCCCTGGGGGCTTCAGCTGGTCTAGGTACCAGCTAATCAAGCCCCCCAAATCTGTGGTCTTGTCAATATCCCTACTTTCTCCCTAGGTTCAGGGTGTGGCCTGAGAATATGCAGGAAGTTCAGGCTAGAGGGCCTGAAGTCATCCTCACCAGGTGTTTGGGAGCCCTGGAGAGGGCACATCCCCAGTTCCCATGGGGCTACAGTTGGGCACCGACTCTGTCTGCAAAGGGTGGTGGTGACAGGTGCCCAGAGAGGCTGCAGGAGGTCACCAGGGAGCGGGGGCCCAGAGGTAAAGGGAGAACAGACGAGCCCCATATGGCAGGAAAAACACCAGATGAGAGTGAGCTTCAGAAAGTGCAGAGAAAGCAACGAAACCATGTTCTGCTGGGTACAGGACTTGGGGGTTTCGGACTCACTGGACACCATGGGAAAAACGTTATAGAAGCCAGCTAAAGAAATTTAATCCGCCAGACCTTCCTAAATAGAGGGCCACAGGAAGATGAGCTCCGACTCTAAGGACACAGTCAGGAAGAGACCTACTCAGAAAATGAAGCAAGAAGATGAGGGCTGCACACCACTGCTGAACACAGGGGTCAGCAGGAATGTGTCCTAGAAGGAGCTCACACCACCCAGAGGTGTGCGGAGACTACATTTATGAGGGACTTGCCTGGCTAGCACAGAGCAGCAGTCATCCCCAAACTCAATTCGCCCCAAAAACAATTCCCCATTTAAGAGCTGTCATGTGTTAAAAGCCACAGGAAGGAGGATGATAACGGGACAAACATACAAAGGAGGTTGGGTCTACATGGAGCCTGGCCAGCCACTAACACTCAGAGAGAGTTATGCCCTGTTCATGCATTTCACTCTCTGCCTCTAAGGGAGAAATGGTAGCGGTGCTGGGGAACTGGAGCCACACAGCTCCTAGGATGTAGCCCTGTAGAATTTCAAGTGTTTTGTTTGGAGGAGGGAGAACCTTGAGTTCCATTTGGAGAAGCGGCCCTGGCTTTTGATGGTAAGTGCTGGCAGAACAAAAGTGAGGAGGGGGCTGCCGTGGTGGAATAAAAATCATGATGGGTCAATTCAACCCTGTTCATTTGACTCTCTGCTTCCTGTGAAACCTCATATTCATGTGGCTTCCCAAGCTGTTTTTCCTTCCAGAAGTAGATTGCACTGCCAGCATGAGTCTGCTAACATCTTGACTGCAACCTACGTGAGAGACCCTCAGCAAAAACACCCAGCTAAGCCATCCTCAAACTCCTGACTCACAGAAACAGTGAGATAAAAAATGTTTGGTTTTTTAAGCCAATAGGTAGTGGGATCACCTGTTATGAAGCAGTAGATAACTAACACATACCCATGTTGCCTCCACAATTGTGTGACATAAATCTGATCTCAATTCTGAAGCAATTTTTCAATTTTAAAAATTGTTAAGAAAATACAGTTCTAAGATAAATCAGCATAGTATGACTAAGGATAAAGAAGACTGCCAGTTTTTGAGGTCCGTCCTTTTCTTAATAAAGAATTTTGATAGATTTAAACCATACTCATTATCACCAAACTGCAAAATCTGGAAATGTCCCACATTAACCCAAGGACAGCCCAGCACATTCAAGAAAATGCTTTACCTACAGAGCAAATGGTTTTCTTTTATACATATTTGTGTACAATACTATAATATATAGAAAATTCACATTATCCTGCCTTTTCCAATTCTCCTTTAAGTTTTATGATAGTAATTTAATCACATCTATAAAGTCATATAAGTTTAATTCCAGAATTGTCAGTTTTATCACATTTTATAAATTACTCAGCATCCTTATCCATTTCATATTACAGGCTTCTCCAAATTTAAGTATGTTATTATATAATGATTAGCACCTGTTATGTGCTTGCTAATAGCTTTGAGCCATACAATGGAATCAATTATTTATTTTCATTAGGCTTTTTAAATATTTATTTATTTATTTATTTATTTTGGCTGCACCGGGTCTTAGTTACGGCACAGAATCTTCGTTGCAGCATGTGGGATCTGTTGCAGCATGCGGACTTCTTAGTTGCGGCACGCGGGCTTCTTAGTTGCGGCATGCGAACTCTTAGTTGCGGCATGCATGTGGGATCTAGTTCCCCAACCAGGGATCAAACCCAGGTCTCTTGCATTGGGTGCATGGAGTCTTACTCACTGACCACCAGGGAAGTCCCCTGTTTTCATTATGTTTTACATTTTCATTATTTTTTTCTCTATCAAATGAAGTTTTCCAGCAGAACAAATCTAATAGGAAAAACACAAGAGAGGAAGCATGTATCTCTAAGCAAAGCATTTTGGAATCATTAAGACCTAGTTTGGGTCCTGGTTCCACCACTGATGATCCTTAATCACTACATCCTCAGTTTTCTCATCTGTACAATGGAAAGAATAATAATAATACAGCCCTAATGGAGCTGTTGTAAAAGTGGGAACTAATATATGTGAAGTACCTGGCAAATAGAAGGCATTCCCACTGAAATGACAATAGGAAGGGAGGAAAGAAGAAAAAGAAAAAAAACAAGTCAGAAAAATTAGAAAACATATGTAGGGGACTTCTATTCCTGGGATGACAGACGCACTGAGGAAATCTGGAAAAACTAGACAAAATATTTAAAAGCAGCTTCTTGGAGATGTAACAAGATACAGAGGAACTACGAAGCAGGATCTGGGGGGATGGAGGTCCATGCAATTAAGTTTACTGTTTTTCTGGGCTCATTTTCTCCTAGGGGTATTTACAAATTCCAGAGGTAGCAAAGTCTGATAGCCTGAGCAGAGTTTCTGCCTGCCTCTTGGGGCTGGAGGAACAGGAGTTGGAGACCAGGGCCTGCCAAGAAGTGGGGTCCTTCTGCACCCCTACATTTTGGGTTGGAGCCCCAAAGGGTTGCTCCTTAGGTACAGAGTAAACCATGGTCAGACACAGTTCCTCAAGGGACTGCAGCTCACCTCAATCTGAGTCCCTAACATTGAATTAAGATTATCCCAGATGCTAGTGACCTCCAGCACCTGACAGAAACAAATAAAGATCTTTTTAAAGAAGATATCATCCCAGGTCTGCATTAAGAAGAAAAAAATAACAAGTCTGTGTCTGCCGTTTGTAACAGACACAGCACACCTAAAATGTAAAGAAACAGAAAGATTGAAAGAAATAGGATGGAAAAAGATATGCCAAGCAATTATTAACCAAAAGAAGGCTGGGTATCTATGTCAATCTCAGGAAAAGTGGACTCTGTCTCCACTAGAAATGAAGAGAAGACTTCATAACAATAAAAAAAGACCAGAATAATAAGAGTTTCAACTCATCAGAAAGATAATGATTCTAAATTTTTATGTTCTTAATATTGCTTCAAAATATATAAAGGAAAAAAGTGACAGAACTATAATGAGAAATACATAAATTTATAATCATAGTAGGAATTTTAACACACTTCTCTCAGTAACTGATGGGGGGGGAAGAAATCAGCAAGGATATAGAATATATGAACAGCATAAGTAGTAAACTTCACCTAAACCTGACATATGCAAAGCACACTACACCCACCTACTTCAGATCTTTTCAAGTACACACAGAACATTTATAAAAGCCGAGCCATCAAAGGACTGAATGAATGCAGAGTACGTTCTCTGCATAAAGGTAAAATAAGGAACAAGAAAACTACTAAAAACCCCAGTATTTGGAAATTAAGAAATATAATTCCAAATAACCCATGGATCCAAGAAGAAATTACTCGAAAATTAGAAAACATTTTGAACGGAATGATAAAGAAAAAAACAATTTACGTATCAAACATGAGGCTTCTGGGGCTTCCCTAGTGGCACAGTGGTTGAGAGTCCGCCTGCCGATGCAGGGGACACGGGTTCGTGACCCGGTCCGGGAAGATCCCACGTGCCGTGGAGCGGCTGGGCCCATGAGCCATGGCCGCTGAGCCTGCGCGTCTGGAGCCTGTGCTCCACAACGGGAGAGGCCACAACGGTGAGAGGCCCACATACCGCAAAAAAAAAAAACAATAAAAACCACATGAGGCTTCCGGATATTGGCAATCCAGAAGCCAATCCCCAGTTTAAGTTACACAGTATTTGCTTCACAATAAATCACTGAACTGCACATCATTTGGAGGGACACTTTTCTGTATGTGTGTTATATTTCATAATAAAAAGTGTTTTAAAAAAGAACAGAGAGAGCAGAACTGGAAAAGAAAACAAAGGGTTATCAACAGGCCAGACTGAGAATTTCTGAATGCTCCCAAGCAAATGGACTCCAAATGACAGGAAAGCCAATAAATGCTGAGGCCCCTGACCAGCAAATGACAAGCTTTTGAGAAATGGTTGGATGGGTTTCCCCATCGTCCTGGGCTCAGAGCAGCCGGGCGAGCCAGGGGCAGCTGGCAGGGACAGGACATGTCGCAGGCCTCAAGTTCAGGGCCTGACTTCACACTGCCCAACACATCATCCTGCCTGGCATCTGTTCCCAAGCTTCATTCTCACTACAGAAAATGGACTTTTTATCTCTGCGGCTTCTATAGAGGCAGAGAAAGGAGAGGGACAGGTCCCAGCTAATACTGTACTATCACAACAAACATAGAAAAACAAAGAAAATGCCCACCAAATTAACGACATTCCTTAGTCTACTCTGCCTGCAGAACCACATCTTTCTGACTTCCTTCTAGTGTCCAAGATTCCAGGCACTTTCTCTAGAGCTTACAGGCAGAGCCGCTACCCACAGCTTTCATTTGGGTATAACCGTTCTAAAGAGAGTTGGGTTGGTCACCGAATGGCCGCAGCTCCCTGCAGCCCTCAGAACGTGTCCAGCCTGCCTATCACCTCCTGGCTCAGACCCTGGAGGAAAGGCAAGCTGTTCTCTCCCATGACCACTCACCACATTCAGGCCCTGGACCAAATCCCAGGTAAGTTAATTATCTGTTGCCTCAGGCAAACTAATAAGTTGGTATTCTTTCAAGAAGATATGCTTTAAATACTTATCAAACATTTTTATGAACTTGGGTTTATATTTTCTATATAAAATATTATGCCTAAATTCATATGGAAAATCAAGGAACCCAAGGTAGTAAAAACAATCTTGAAAAAGAAGAACAAAATTGAAGGACTCACACTTCCCAATTTCAAAACTTACTACAAAGCAGCCGTTTTCAAGACAGTGTGATACTGGCATAAGAAAAGACAAACAGATTAATGGAATAGAATTAAAAGTCCAGAAAGAAACTCATGTATGTATGGTCAATTAATTTTCAACATAGGTGCCAAGACCATCCAATGATGATATAATAGTATTTTCAATAAACGATGCCAGGACAACTGGATACCATATATATGTGAATGAAGTTGGATCCTTTCCTCACACGATACACAAAAATTAACTCAAAATGTTTTTTTAAAAATAAGCTTTTAACTCAAACTCAAAGACCTAAATCTAAGAGTCAAAACTATACAACTCTTTTTTTTTATAAATTTATTTATTTTATTTATTTTTGGCTGCACTGGGTCTTTGTTGCTGCACACGGGCTTTCTCTAGTTGTGGCAAGTGGGGGCTACTCTTCGTTGTGGTGCACAGGCTTCTCATTGCTGTGGCTTCTCTTGTTGCGGAGCACAGGCTCTAGGTGTGCAGGCTGCAGTAGTTGTGCTGCGCGGGCTCAGTAGTTGTGGTTCGCGGGCTCTAGAGTACAGTCAGTAGTTGTGGTGCACGGGCTTAGTTGCTCCGCGGCATGTGGGATCTTCCCAGACCAGGGCTCGAACCTATGTCCCCTGCATTGGCAGGCAGACTCCTAACCACTGCGCCACCAGGGAAGCCCTCAAAACTATAAAACTCTAAGAAGAAAACATAGAAGTAAATTTCTGTGACCTTGGATATGATAGTAGATGCTGAGATTTGACACCAAAAGCACAGCAACAAAATTAAAAATGGATTAATTGGACTCCATCAAAATGAAAAAAATTTGAGCTTCATAGAACACTATCAAGAAAGTGGATCAAAAAACCCACAGATTGGGCTTCCCTGGTGGCGCAGTGGTTGAGAGTCCGCCTGCCGATGCAGGGGACACGGGTTCGTGCCCCGGTCCAGGAAGATCCCACATGCCACGGAGCGGCTAGGCCTGTGAGCCATGGCTGCTGAGCCTGCGCATCTGGAGCCTGTGCTCCGCAACGGGAGAGGCCACAACAGTGAGAGGCCCGCGTACCGCAAAAAAAAAAAAAGTCAGATAATAGCAAGTGTTGGTGAGGTTGTGGAGAAAGCAAAACCCTCATGCCTTGCTGACAGAAATGCAAAATGGTGCAACCACTCTGGAAAAGAGTTTCGTAGTTTCTCAAATAGTTAAACATAGAGTTACCATTTGACCTAGTAATTCCACTCCTAGGTGTATACCCAAGAGAACTGAAAACATTTGTCCACACAAAAACTTGTGTATCAGTGTTCATAGCTGAGCAATATTCATAATAGCCAAAAGACAGAAAAAACGCAGATGTCCATCAATGAATTAATAAACAAAATGTGGTATATCCATACAATAGAATATTACTCAGCTGTAAAAATGAATGAAATACTGATATATGCTACATGGATGAACCTTGTAAACATTATGCTAACTGAAAGAAGCCAGTCACAAAAGGCCACCTATTATAGGATTCCATTTATATGAAATGTCCAGAATAAGCAAGTATATAAGGACAGAAAGTAAATTAGTGATTGCTTAGAGTTAGGGGACAGAGGGGATTGGGAATTGGGGGTAATAAACTAAAGGGTATAGTGTTTCTTTTTGAAGTGATAAAAATGGTCTAAAATTGACTGTGGTAATGGTTACACAACTCTGTGAATGTACTGAAAACCATTTAATTGTATAATTTAAATGAGTGAATTGTATGTATGTGAATTATATCTCAAAAAAGCTATTTTTTAAGTTAACAAACATACTAATAAAATTAAAATATATAATCCTGAAGGAAAAAAAACTTATGTGCACCTGTAATGGCTTCTTCAAATTATACCATTTCTCATAAATATAAAATCCCTCTGGAGTAGTTGGGTTCGAGCTCTAGTTTACTTACCCCCCTCCCTTGAAGCCAGGCCACCTCCTTAGAAGGCAACATAATGTATGGCCAACTAACGTTACTTGAAGGTGCCCCTTATTGGGGGACAAGGAGCTGTACTTATGCACACACATACACACACACACACACACACAAATACATAAATCACGACATATTCCATACAGTATTCTCCCTGAAAAAAATTCTGGTCAAAACAATTTTGTTTCTTTTTAGTTCCAGAGATGCTGGAAATTTAGCTCCCTTTACCTATTTGTGCTCAGGGAACTACCAGTTAAGCAGCAGCTTCCTCTGGTTCCACCAGGGCAAAGCAAAGCCCACTGCTGAAGGCCAGGGGCTACCTGCCATGCTGGGGAAAAGCCAGTGAACTGAGGAAAACTTAGCAAAGACCTTCATTTTAAGGGAGTCCAAGTTGGCTATCAAACTGAATAGTTGATAGCCAAAAACCGAATACTTGATAGCCAACTGACTCTGAATCCATAGCTTCCAAACCTGGCTCATCAACAAAATACTTCTGTGACTTCTTAAAATTACAGATTCTTTGACTGCACCCCAGACCTATTAAACCAGGATCTCTGGGATCTCCAGGTGCTTCTGATAACTAGCCACGTTTGAAAACTACTGGTAAAACTCTTCATTCCCAAGCAGAAAAGCAAAGATCACACAGTGTACAAAGAAATCAGCAGCCTGGAAGAGGGACGGCATTTGTCAAGGAAACAGAGCTAATGAAGGAAGCAGGAGAGAACTCTTCCAGTGTCAGTCCACGGAGAGATTTGAGAGGAGGCCGCATACGTGGAGCGGGAGGCTCCCCACCCCACCAGGTTCCTGCCCGCCCCGGTGCACACTCAGGTCACATCACACCCTGATACCCACCCAACACAGCCCTGAGGCCGTGGCTGGGCAGGTCATCCACTCCCTGCTGGGTTGGACCCTCCCCAACTTCCCAGATCTGGCAGGGAGATTAACTCAGTACAAGAATATAGGCTGATACAAGGAAATAGTCACATCATACCAGTAAGGAAAAGAAACGGGTTACAAAGCTGTACATACAGCAGAATCTCAATTTTGTTAAAATTAGGCACACACAAATACACACACACACACACACACACACAGAGAGAGAGAGAGAGAGAGAGAGAGAGAAATAAGTCTGGAAGGATATAAACCATGTTAACAATGGCCTCCTCTGGGGAGTCAGATTACAGGTGATTTTCACTTTCTTCTTTTCACTAAGTTTTCAACAAGGAATACATCTTACCGTGATAATAAGGAGAAAAAACAGTGAAACGTTTTTTACTTTTTAATCAGGACACGGCTAAGGTAACAAGGCCTCACAGCTCTCCGCCACTCTTTCCTGACCACTCCAGTACCACCAGCTCAGAGCATCCCGGGAACCTCTCCTATCTGGTAGAATGCCACATCCTCGTGGGGTTAACAGGATTGCCTCCACCGGTTGGGAGGATTAAATGAGATGATGCAGGGAAAGCACCTGGCACACGGCATGGCACGTGATAAACATGCAATAAACGGTGTTGAGTTAATTACTCTTGTTACCCTCTACCAACTGGACCCGTGAATTCCAGGATGCCAGACCACAGGCCATTTCTAGGGGCCAAGCCACTGCTTTTCCGTTACTCCCTCTGCCCCTAGAGAAGAAGGCAGGTTGTGAAGAGCCAAGCGTGCTAATAGAGGTAAGCCCGAGAGTAGGAGAGCCGGAACCCCAAGGAGGGCACAACTCCTTAGGTGCTCTGTCTTTGAAATGTGGGCAAAGTCCACTTATGTTGCAGTAACTGCCCCAACTTTCATGAGGAAAATTGTATAAAAGTTTTTTTTTAATGTGCTGTACACGTCATCTCGGAAGGCTTGAGCTCAGGTACCAACTCTGCAGCTGGCTCACTGGGAGACCTTCCTCTCGGGATCTCAAGTCTTCAGAGAGGAGACATAACTCCCTGCCCACAGAGAGTTGCAGAACCAGTGAGGAAACAAGGGCTAGGAAGAGCTGTATCCTAGGACACAGCTATTTATCTTACTGTGGGGACTTGGAAGGCCAGGTTTGCCCAGACCATTGGGGCAGCTGCTGCCCAGCTATTATGTGGGGGAACCCACTCCTGCTATCTAGGGGCTTGGAAGCAGGAGCCTACTGCCCAATTCTTTCCGCCTCAAGCCCCCAGGGCAGCCCTGGGACCCTGCTGAGAGCGCAGTAGCTCCTGGAGGGGAGAATTCTCCCATCTCTGCTGCAGGTCAGGCATCCACCGGAGCCGTGGCGCTGCAGCCGCTCCAAGGTGAGCCCACAGGAAGCCAAGGCCATTGGGGCTGACCCAGCACCTGTCCTGTCCCTGAGCCAAAGGGAAGAGGACTGAGGAGGTCTGGAGATGTAGTAACAAGACCTTGACTTAACCCTGAGCTGCTTGTTAATGGGAAGCTCAGTGGTGGCAAACCCCATCCCTGAAAGATTAACTGGGGCACGACTGTTCCAGCCAAGTGAGGCACAACCAACTGCACTCGGCACCAGTGGCCGGGCAGCAGGTGGGGCCCAGCGGCTTGAGCGGCCTGAGCTGCCTGAGCCTGTGCCCTGAGCCCCTCCTGCGCGACCACGGGAGGCAGATGTCCCCAAACAGAAGGATGGCTGCTCCCTGCCTCACCTGCCACCACGAGGGGGTTGCCCTCTCTGGGCGCTGCGGGCAGGGTGAAGCAGTCCCTGGCGGCAGCCGCCGCGGGCACTTACCAAAAGTGGTGAGGTAGAAGGACAAGCCCGGGTGGGCGCGCCGGCTCCCGAGGGAGACGCGGTGCAGGGAGCGCTCCATGGCAATGGCCCCGCTCCCGCCGGGCCGGGGTGCCTGTAACTCGAGGCGTCTGTGTTGCTCCCAGTAACCGAGGCAGCAGGTTCACCGCCCCCGCGCCAGCGTCTAGGCGGCGGGCGCGGGAGGCCGGCTTCAGCGCGCGTTTGAACCTGCGGGCGCGCCAGGCC
Source organism: Delphinus delphis (assembly GCF_949987515.2). Lineage (NCBI taxonomy): Eukaryota > Metazoa > Chordata > Mammalia > Artiodactyla > Delphinidae > Delphinus > Delphinus delphis. Next base: position 20,394,891 of record NC_082688.1, read on the forward strand.
CTGATTGGCCCGCGCCGGTTTGAATGCGGAGATTTCCACCTGACCGAGCCGCCACCGGCCGAGGGGAGGAGGCGCCCGCGGCCCATCTGCTGCCGGGACGGCGGTCCTCCCCGTGGAGCCGGCAGGATGGGCGGCTCCACAGAGGCTCGGGGCTCGGGGGCCACTCTGGGCTGCAGGTGCCAGCCCCATACCAGGCCCGCAGCTCCTGGCGCGCCCACTCGGCGGGCTTGGCCTGCTCGCCCAGCTGCCCCAGGCCAGCAGTTAGCTAGGTTTGCAACATGCTTTGAAGCTCAGACCTGTACTCACCGGACCCAAGCAAGGGCAGGGGAGCACCCTCCTGGCCCAAAGCGGTGGGGTTTGGGAAAACGTTCTCCACCCTTGGACCTCCACCCCCCACCAGCTGCAGGGCCCTTCCCTGACCCTGGCCCATCTCTCTCTTGAGCCCTCTCTTGGATGAGAGCAGCCTGGCACAGGTCCAGACCAGAGCAGCTTCCTCCCCTCATGGCCCCCCATGGGCAGCCTGGTGCCATGAGACAAGAGCACAGGCCCCCAGCTCCTGAGGGACAGAAATGCACAGTATAGTATGTGGAGGGGGCAGGCACTTTCAATCTCCAGAGCTCGTTGCGAGGAAGCAGAGCTGGAAGGAAGGTCAGCCTCTGCGCTGCTTTGTCGGCAAACATTCATGGGATGCCTCCCGGGAGCAGTTTCAAAGACATCTGCTCTGCAACTCTCTGTTGCTGCCGGGGAAAGCTGCTGGTCTTATGTAAATCTAAAAACAGGAAGTGTAGGCAGTTGCCAAATGGATATCTGTGGCTCAGTGATCCACTCAAGACAAGGTTGGGGGATGCAAGAAAGGAAGTGGGGAGAAAAGTTATATGTATGGAGTACCAGGTGCCAGTGGCTGAGCTGGGCAATTTACACACATCTTCTCATTTAATCTTCACAGTAACCCTAAGAAGTATTAGCCCCAATTTACCAGGGATAAACCTGGTAAATCTCACACAGAGAGGGCAGGTGACTTTTCCAAGGTGGGCAGGGCTGGAATTTGGACCCAGGCCTGGTCTGCCCCAAAGGCCATCCTCCTCCTGTTCTTCCTTGGCCTCCACTCCTGCCCCATGGCCAATGGCAGGTGGAGGGAGCAGACCTGCCTTCTTGAGGCAGGTAAGGAAACTAGATGCCACAGGGCCAGCTGGCCACCAGAGGGGAACAGAACCCGGAAAAGGAGCCCAGAAATCAACAAAGTAGTGGTCAAGTGCAAATGAGTCACATAAAGGCCAGTGGGTTGTTCAAATCCTGGCGCATTGTGAAGCCCTGCTCTGCAGTTCCCCCACCCCAACTCCTTGAGCACTGCCCTTAGCAGGGGCAAGCCTGCTCCCTTGGCCCCAGCCCAGTGACAGACAGACTTACCTGCACCCTGGACTTGAGCGGGCCTGATCCTTCTCCTGGCTGGGGAAGTCTGAGTCCAGGCATCCTTTCTGGGCAGGGAAGTATCCCGGCTCTGCCACTCCATCCAGCCAAGGAAAACAGGCAACCTCAGGCTCAAGCCACAGGACTCAGACAGGACACGGAGGCTGGAAGTGCTGTAGACCTGCGGGACCAAGATGGGAACATGAGTTAGGCATGGCCTGAGGATGCCCCCTGAAAGGGGGGTCCACCCCAGTAGGAATTAGAAAGGATGATGTTCAGGAGTCTGAGCAAAGGGAGGCCCACAAAGGGAAAAGTGATGTGCCCAAGGTGACAGTGGCCCCTTCACAGCTCAGGGACCACTGTAGCACCTGCACTAAGGGAGACCGCCTTGGACTCAGGAAGCTGTGAGCAACCGGCAGATACACATTCAGGAGGGTAGAAGCCAGCAGGAGAGCTGGGTAGACTTGCATTATCTGTATGTGGCCTGGGGCAGAAAAGACTGAGGCCCGCACTTGGTACTTCACCCCTACTCGGGACAAAGGTCCTGCTGCCTTGCAGGTTCCCTCCTGACTCCTCCTGCCCCATCAGTTGGGGACCCCAGTGCCACTCTGATAGTGATCTGACTCCAGTGGTGGCACCACCTCCACCACCCTCACCACCAACATTAAGGCCCCTTTACTTAGTAGAGCACTAGAAGCTTCCTGCTCTTAAAGGGGCAGGTCACTCTTTTCTCAGGAAGGGGAGGACAGAAGTGAGCGGGAGCCTGGGCAGTGGCACTGCAGGAGACACTGGCCCCATTAACCCACACTACTGTTTACAGCAGACATCCAGAAAGGGTTGAGGTTTATGGCCCTGCTTTCTCCAAAAAGACAAGGGAGTTTGAGGACCACGCCTGGCTTTCTGACATGCCCTGAACACTCTAGCTCCCCTGGTCACGGGCCTCAGTATCCCTCTAACACTCACACACACTCCACACATACATAAACAAACTACACATACAATATTAACACTACACACACTCTGCACACACACCCACACATACCGTAACACTTCCCACATACATTCACGAATACACCAGATACACAAACATACCATATACATACAGCCCACACACAAATAAACACACCACATACACACCTCACATATATATACAATCACACCCCACAGATTTTCATGCATCCTATGCACATACACAAGCACACAGACACACACACACAGACATACACACACACCAAAAAAACCCCACTTAAATGCACTATATACATACAGCACATCCACATACAAAGATTGATTGATTATATTTTTTAAGACTGACTCTGTTTCAAGAAGAATAAGGACTACTTGTGTTTGGAGGCAAGGGACTAAAGAGGTTTATTTGGGTGCATTTTTACATTAGCTATCAAAGAACCTTCATGCCTTTAAGATATCATCTGGCCCAATATCCAAAACAATTTTGAAAAATAATAATAAAGGCGACTAGGACTACCAGATGTTAAACAGTCTTATAATAATGTAGAAAGAAGATAAACAGATCAATGGAACAGAATAGAAAGTTCAGGGGAAATATGATTTTACTTAGAAAACAAGACAATGTTCAAAATTCTTTAAACTAAAGTCATTTCAAAGAGAAATGGAACAGCTAATTGAGATGAAAATTTTAAAAGGAAATAATAAGGTTAAAGTTGAAATTTATTTTTAAGAAACAGACTTCAACAATAAAACCATAGCCTGGTTCTTTGAAAAGACCAATAAAACAGAACTCTGGCAAAACAAAGAAAACTATAAATAAACAAGTTTAGGAAAGAGAAAGATAGCCAAGATACAAAGGTAATTCTTTAAATTATGAGAGAAAACCATTGCAACTTTATTTATAAATTTGAAAATCTGGGGGGAAATTGGTGCTTTTCTAGAAAGTATTAATTACTAAAATTGATACAAGAGTTTGAAATTTTTAATAGATCACTGACCATAGACAAAATACAAAAGGAAATAAAAAATCTATCTGACAAAATTACAGAAGACTCAGTTTTAGAGGACAATTCTATTAGACCTTCAAGAAACAGATAATGCCTATGTAATTTAAAACTGTTTCAGAACTAGAAAAAAAAAAAATTGGAAGATTTGTCAGTACTGGACACAAGGCTAGGCAAAGACAAAAACCAGATAAGGTTAGCACCAGAAAACTATAGACCAAAGGTCAAAGATAAAAATAAGAGTAGAAGTTAATGAAATAGAAAACATAGATAAAAGAAGACCTATTAAAAATGTGACAAAAACTAGGCCCACATTCCCCCAGTTTTGCCCCATTCCTTTTTTAAAAGAAAAGCTAGAAATGTCTAAATTTTAATATGACATCTCCCAATTTTTTAATATTGACTATTCATTCAAATTTTTGAAAAACATTATGTAGGCCAAATAAAATATATCTCTGCCCTATAACTAGTTTGAAATCTCTGCTAGACCAATCTGATTTATGAATATAGACACAAACCTCCTAAATATTAGCAAATCAGATCCAGCAGTATATTCATGATACATTCAAATGGTATATATTCCAGGAATGCAAAGACAGCTCAGATTTCATGAACATATTAGTGCAGCAGTTGGCAATGCTGCCTACAGGCCAATCTGGCCAGCCACCTACTTTTGTACAGCAAGTAAGCTAAGAGTGGATTTTACAGCTTTTAATGGTTGAAAAAAAAATTTTTTTTAATTAAAAAAAATGGTATTTCTATGGTCATAAAAAATTTTTAAATTAAAAAATGAATGCAAAATATTTACAAAATATATGGCAAATATGTATATATGTACAAAGAAGTCTTACAAATCAGTAAGAAAAAATAAATGTACCAAAGAACATGAATAATCATTGCACAAGAGAGGAAATGTAATTGACTAATACATAAAATACTAGCAACCAGAAAAAGAAAAAAATCATCCCACCATTTGCCTTCAGGAAGTTCAAGCATTTGTATTTACAGACGAGACAACTAAATTTTTCAGAGTTGTTAAATGAATCAGGTTGCTAAGGTAGTAAATAAACAGTGGAGAAATAAGAATCCAGCCAAAGAACCACTATAGAATGTCATCTTTCACACTAATCTTCAACTAGTAGTACTAAGACCTCCATGGCTTCTAACACATTAAAATTCAATTCAACAGATGTTTACTAAGCCAAGCACCCATGCTGTGCTGAGCCTTACACTGAACGCTGAGCATAAGAAGTGAACAAGACGGAGCTTACAATCTGGTGGAAGACTGGATGAGTGTTACAATGGAGGAAACATGGCAACCTGCAGAAACACAGATTAGTATCTCACTTAGCCTGGGGATCTGGGCCAACCAAGATGAGAATGGAAGTCAGAGAAGACTTCTCAAAGAAAGTGACCTGAAGGATGATTTAGCCAAGCCAATGAGGTGAAGGAAGGGGGTTATAGGCAAAAAGAACAAAACATGCAAAGGCCAGATAATGAGAGAAGCTTATACATTTGAGGAATGGAACAATGGGACACATGGCAGGGAGGGAGGAATATGGAAGAAGGGCTTCACATATTATTAAAAGGAGCTTGGGCTTTATCCTAAATGTAGGGCAGTCGTTGAAAGATTTTGAGCTATCCCAAAAGGTTTTGTGTTTTAGAAAGATCACTCTGGCTAGAGTATTAAAAAATGGATTGGGGGGACTTCCTTTGTGGCGCAGTGGTTAAGAATCCTCCCGCCCTGCCGCCTCGGAGTGGAGACTTCAGAAGCAGCAGAGCTCCTAGCGCCTCCCCGTCTTCCTCAGCTGCCTCCTCCTGAGCCGGAGAGGCCTGTTCCCAGCTCTGCCTGCTGAGTGAAGAAGTAGGCTTGACTGCATTGCTGCTGTATAAAACATGTGGTCTTAATAGTGTGTGGACAGCTGACAAAGTTAATCCTTTTTTGTAATACTTTCTATGTGACGTTTCTCTTCCCTTTAGAAACACTGCACTTTTTAACTCTAGGCATGATCTCTTCTGCGTTGACTGGACTTTGTAGGGGTGGGGGAGGATCAAGAGGAAGTGGACAGCCAGAGACCCTGAAGGGGCCGCTTCCATGACTGCGTTATGCAGAAGTCATAACAAATGCTGGTGTCTTTAGCTCCAAATGTGGCAGGAAGGGGGGTGGGGGGGTCAGGGGGGAATCGGGAAGCTCACGGGGCGGGATCCATAAAGAGCAGTGTGGAGGTATACAGCCTGAGCCTGACTCCACGCCACTGGATAATTTATGTTGTCAAACTGCTGTTCTTAGGAGGCATTCAGAATGTCACAGAGGCCAGACCTATGGCCTCCTGGACCCCTGGGCCGGTAGGGCATCTTGGAAGAACAGTGCTTGGTTTGATACCTGCAGCAGAGGAGAGGAAAGCCCAGAGATGTAGTGTGAGGAGGGGACCCATCGTGTCCCAGTACATCCGGGACTAACTTTCTGAGCCCCCTATCCAAAGCTGGCTTTATTTCCGTTAACGCTGGTGCTCCCGCATCTCATGAGTACATCCTGTGTGTCTGGCCTCTCCTCTCTGCATTTCATTGTCACACACACACACACCCCCGACGCCCCCTCCCCGCCCCGGATATGGGGAAGGTCAGCAGTGAAAGGGTTAAGCAGCAAGCTTTGGTTCATGGTTTTAATTACTTGGTAAAGTAAATTAGGCAATGCCAAAGGCTGTGGGTTTTGTCCTTGGAGAAAATGTGGGCCTTACAAGATGGGAGAGTAAATTTTGGAGGGCTTTATTTATTTATTTATTTATTTATTTATTTATTTATTTATGGCTGTGTTGAGTCTTCATTGCTGCGTGCAGGCTTTCTCTAGTTGCGTTGAGCAGGGGCTGCTCTTCATACCGATGTGCGGGCTTCTCACTGCAGTGGCTTCTTTTATTGTCGAGCACGGGCTCTAGGCCCATGGGCTTCAGTAGTAGTGGCTTGCAGGCTCTAGAGCACAGGCTCAGTAGTTGTGGCATACAGGCTTAGTTGCTCCGCAGTACGTGGGATCTTCCCGGACACAGCTCACGGGCCCAGCCGCTCCACGGCATGTGGGATCTTCCCGGACCAGGGCATGAACCCATGTCCCCTGCATCGGCAGGCGGACTCTCAACCACTGCGCCACCAGGGAAGCCCCAGCAGGCGGATTCTTAACCATTGCGCCACCAGGGAACCTGGAGGGCTTTATTGAAGAAATAAAAGACATCTTTTGTATCTTTAAAAAAAAAAAACAAAGGAATCCGGCTGCCAATGCAAGGGACACGGGTTCGAGCCCTGGTCTGGGAAGATCCCACATGCCGCGGAGCAACTAAGCCCATGCGCCTCAACTACTGAGCCTGCGCTCTAGAGCTCACGAGCCACAACTACTGAGCCTGAGTGCCACAACTACAGAGCCCGCATGCCACAACTACTGAAGCCTGAGCACCTAGAACCCATGCTCCAAAACAAAAGAAGTCACCGCGATAAGAAGCCCGCACACCACAACGAAGAGTAGCCCCCGCTCGCCACAACTAGAGAAAGCCCGCATGCAGCAACAAAGACCGAACACAGCCAAAAATAAATAATAAATAAATAATTTTTTTAAAAAAATGGATTGGGAAGGTGGAGGGGTGGCATGAGGGTTGGAATCCAAAAGTGCTGTTAGGTGAAGTTTTTACCAGTGGCCCAGGTTAAAAAATACACTAGTGTAGTAGCAGTAGGGATGGAAAAAGGTAGAATCAACAGGACTTGGTGGTTGATTGGAAGGTAAAAGGCAAGAAATCCTGGCTTGAGAAATTAGCTATTCAGAAGTGACCTTTACAGAGATGGAGAACATGAGAGGAAGGGCTGGACTGAGGGGAGACTTGATGAGCTCACCTCTGAGCCTGCTAAGGTTGAGTTATTTACTTGCTGTCCAACTGAATATGTCAAGTGAACGGTTGAATACACTGGACATAAGTACAGGAAAAAATACTTAGGCTAAAATATAGATTTAGGAATTCCCAGTGAAGCCATGGCATGGATAAAAGATACCAAATAGAATGTTTAATGTGAGAAGAAGGCTCAGGAAAGAACCAAGAAGAATACCAACAGAAAAGACAGGTAGAGGAAGAAAGGCTACAAAGGGAGAAGGAAAGCCAGGCAATGTATTAAGAAAGAGACAATAGTCAACAATCTCAAACACTGTCGAGAGGTCAAGGAGGTTAATGACTGAGAAGTGTCCATTGGATTTAGCAACAAGACAATCATTATTGACCTTCCATCCCAGAATAAAATGCTGGGAGGCAACAGCTCCACATGAATGAAACTGTACCAAATTCACTCCAAAAGGAAAAATACCCTGGGCTCAAAGCCAGAGAATATTCTTGGGTCAGGTTTTTTTCTTGTCCTAAATTTAACCAGCTGGAATGTTTTGTTAAGTGGTATTTTTTTCACCCTTGAAATGAAGGATTTGCCTTTTAAAAGTATGTCTGCAATTAATCTTCAAGGTAAAACACAGTATCTTGGGTTAGTGGTTCTCTACAGGAGCAGGTGCTGGTTGCTGTAAATACCACTGAGAAACTTCAATTTGCCTCAGCTATAGAAGCCTTTGGTGACCTAAATACACAAATAGCGTCTAAGTGGGAACCAAGAAAAAAAAAAACCTCAAGATTTCAAGTAAGCTGAGAGATATTGTTTCAAAATAGAAGAGAACAAAACCTTCACTGCCAGAGGAACGTGAAATAGTTAGTTGAGTCCAATGATAAGGGCCAAAGACTTGACAGAAAAGCAGAGTCACCTGTCTCTTCTAGAATGGCTCAGTTTCCTTGTAGTTATGTTGGAAGCCCTTTTAGCCTCTTCAATAAGCACCCGTTTTCCTGACCTGATAACAAGCAGCTTGGCTTGGCATAGTCAAGGGCTCCAGAGGCCCTCAAAAAGTTTTCCAAACTTAAAAAACAATATAGGGGCTTCCCTGGTGGCGCAGTGGTTGAGAGTCCGCCTGCCGATGCAGGGGACGCGGGTTCGTGCCCCGGTCTGGGAAGATCCCACATGCCGCAGAGCGGCTAGGCCCGTTAGCCATGGCCGCTGAGCCTGCGCATCCGGAGCCTGTGCTCCACAATGGGAGAGACCACAACAGTGAGAGGCCCGCGTATCAAAAAAAAAAAAAAAAAAAAAAAAAACAAAAACAATATAAACTTCTGCCTCCTGCCAAGATGGAGTAACATCTTGGGACTGGACCAATCCAGGGACTGGATTTTCCCTCTCACCTGAAACAACTAAAAGACTGGACAAAATATATGAATCAACAGTTTTCAAGATACTGGACATCAAGCAACAAAGGGCGGTGATCCCTGGGAAACAAAACCAGCAAGGTGAGCCGTACGACTGCTGCAGCTCCTTGCCTGGAGAGACCAACTCCAAGTCCTCAAGGCAGCTAGAGTTCACAGGATAGAGCATCAGAGAGGAAAGAGCTGCACAGAGAGCTTCAAAGATCTGCAGAGGGTCTCCCTTCAAATCTTCAACTAAGTGCTAATGAGCTCATAGGTGTCAGGAAAGTACCTTGAGGCTGGGGAAGGAACCACCAAAAAGAACTAGTGGGAATAATCTTTCCCAGGCTCTCACAGGACCAGGATTAGCTCTTATTCTCATCAGCCAGAGTGGAAAGACCTTCTAATTCATGGGGCATTGGGTAGGTACTCAGAAGGGTTTTACCCCAGTTGTGGGGAATAATTAGCCCTAGACTAAATGATGCTCTGTTCTCATCTAAAAAACCCTAAAAGCAAGACCCAAAAAGATCAAAAGCTTTCTAAGTAACCAGTGACAAAGAGAAAAATCTTGAAAGCAGCAAAAAACCACATTATATACAGAGAAACAAAGAAAAGAATGACATTGGACTTACCCAAAATATGTACCTGAAGACAGTGAAGCAACAACTTTAAAGAAAAAAACTGTCAACCTAGAATTCTATACCCAGCAAAAACATCTTTTAAAAATGAAGGCGAAAATAAAGATTTTCTCAGACTTACAAAAGCTGATTGAATTCATCATCGACAAACCTGCACTACAAGAGGTGCTAAAGTCTTTCAGGCAGGAGGAAAACAATATCATATGGAAAGCTTGATCTACAAAAGGAATGAAGAGAACACCAGAAATGGTAACTATATGGGCACATATAAAAGAGGGTTTTTTCCTATTATTTAATTCTCTTTAAAAGAACACTATAGATGGACCTAGAGACTGTCATACAGAGTGAAGTAAGTCAGAAAGAGAAAAACAAATACCGTATGCTAACACATATATATGGAATCTAAAAAAAAAAAAAAAGGTTCTGAAGAACCTGGGGCAGGACAGGAATAAAGACACAGACGTAGAGAATGGACTTGAGGACACGGGGTGGGGGAAGGGTAAGCTGGGACGAAGCGAGAGAGTGGCATTGACATATATATACTACCAAATGTAGAACAGGTAGCTAGTGGGAAGCACCCACATAGCACAGGGAGATCAGCTCGGTGCTTTGTGTCCACCTAGAGCGGTGGGATAGGGAGGGTGGGAGGGAGGAGATATGGGGGTATATGTACAGCTGATTCAATTTGTTATACAGCAGAAACTAACACACCATTGTAAAGCAATTATACTCCAACAAAGATGTTTAAAAAAGTAAATAAAGTGAATCAAAACCGTTACTGTTCTCATGCTGCAAAAAATAAAGAATTTTTTAAAAATTAAAAATTAAAAAAATAAAAGAACACTATAACTAGGATAATAAATGATTAAAACTAAAAAAAACACCCAGAGGGCTTCCCTGGTAGCACAGTGGTTAAGAATCCATCTGCCAATGCAGGGGACAAGGGTTCGAGCCCTGGTCCAGGAAGATCCCATATGCCGCGGAGCAACTGGGCCCATGCACCACAGCTACTGAGTCTGCACTCTAGAGCCCACATGCCACAACTACTGAGCCCACGCTCCTAGAGCCTGTGCTCCACAACGAGAGGCCACGGCAATGAGAAGCCCGCGCACCGCAACAAAGAGTAGCCCCGCTCGGCGCAACGAGAGAAAGCCTGCACACAGCGATGAAGACCCAATGCAGCCAAAAATAAAATTAAATTAAATTTAAAAAACACCCAGAGCTCCCTGCATCCTGGAATAAATTGTTACATGTTGCCTTGTCTAAATTCTGATGAGGTAACTGCAAGAAGCAAACTCCAGGGAAGCTATTAGCAACTTAGCTTTTGCAGTCAGGTGGGAATGTGGATTCTACTTATGGAAGAAAATAATATGGATGTATTTAGTATAAAATGCAACAACCACAGCTGAGATCTGTGGCTCAGATGGATGACACTCAAGCTTGAATATAAAGCTTATGTAGACCAAAGCCTTTTTCTGGATCAATGTAAGGTGATGATGAACTGTCTTCCAGTGGACAGTAGCAGATCATACAGGGACAGAGGTCATGGCATCTAGAGATCCCAAACATTCTCCAAGAGAATTTCCTTGGGAACTAGGGAATATATCTAGGTTGGTTTTACTGGAACTGTAACTGAGAGCAGTGGCATGTATTCCTTTTGCTTCCAGATTCTTACCAATCACCTTGGACGCCTTTTTCTGCTCCCACCACTTACTGAAACTGTTCACTCAGAGGTCATCACTGACTTCCATATTCTGAATATCATTTGCCTCTTCTCAGTCCTCATCCCCCTTGCCTTAGTTTTCCTCCCACTTCTCTGAAAATTCCTCTATTTTATGGCTCTTCCTGCCTCCTAGTGAAAGTATGCTACCCAGTTGTGCCCTTCAGTCTCCCTCCTTCCTCAATATTCTCCCCCTCTGAGATCTCATCCACTCCTACTTTTACTCTCAGCTACCTGTTCTGATGATGACTCCTGGATCGCTCTGCAACGCCAGGGCCCAGGGCCACCTCTGCTTTGACACACGAACCAAAAATCTCCTTCCTCTCCGCACCCGCCCTCCCCCCAACAGCTCACCTAGACTGTAGCCCTAATTGTCTGCTTTCGTATCTTTCTACCCAGCTAACTGTGAACAATTCTAATGCAGCGGCTGAGATGTGTCTTCTTAGTAGCTGCTACTGCCCAGCCTAGTCTGGCACACATTTTAAAAAGGCAAATCTTGCCAGGGAATTCAGATCTAAATTGGCATATAAAGTATAGACTGTGAATAGTCAAAATTACCCTCAAATAAGCCTTTAGTCACCCATAAAACGCACATTGTATTGTGAATCAAAAGGGGAACAGAAAATTCACCTTCTCTGTCTTGCACTCCCTCCGGGATGTATTTTCACTGAGTGCAGAGCCAGAACAGCCCCCGCCAGCTGCATGATAGTCTGTCACTCCCTCACACTTGTGCTCCATGTTTGAGCCCCACACACTGACTGAATTTCTGTAAGTGAAAAGCATAGATAGCCAGGACTCCACTGAAAGGTTTGATGAATGAATTCCTTTATCTTCCCTTAAACTGGTTCTTCCTTTTAACTTCACAATTTCTGATGACAGCACCTCACTGTCAGGCTGAAAATTCAACTCGTCCCTCTCCCTCACTCTTTCTTTCCACTTTCCAGCTTCTTAATTCTTCCTCTGCACAACTTCCCTTTGTCTCCATTCTTACTGCCACATACATGATCCAGGCCCTGGTCACCTCCCATCTTGACTTCTATGACAGCCTCCTACGACACAGAGCTGGTCTCGCTCCAATTCTTGTTTCACTGCCATTAGATTAACATTTTCTAAAGCACTAATTTAGTTCTATCACTCCTCTGTGCAAAAGCCCTCAGTGTTATCAGATAGAGTCCACTCTCTCCAGGCTGGCATTCAAGGCCCTAAACTATCTAGTCACAAGTTATCTCCAGTCCTACATTCCACTCTTCCCAGACAGGAACGCTACACCCCTTGCCTATCCCCCAAACTTTTCCCACTTCCCTCTACCTAAAGGCCACCTCCACAAACATCTCCACTTGCCAAAACTTAATTCAGCCTCAGATGGGAGTACCCAAAGTACCCCTTCCTTCTTACCACTATAGCTCCTTCTTTGTACCACTCAGCTCACACTGCTACATTAAATGTACCCCAGTGGAGGAGATATGTCACTGTGTTTTTTATTCATTCACTCATTCAGCATATGTTATTGAGCATTTACAATGTGCCAGGCAGTCAACCCGGTGGTAAAGATACGCAGTGAAGACAGATGCCAGTCATAGAACTGAGAGTCTGGCAGTGGAGGGTGGCAACGGATGAGCTGTGAGGAAAGGGTATGAGAGGAAAGGGGAAAGAGCGGAACCTCACCACGACAGTGCTCAGAAAAAGCTCCCCAAAATAATAACACACAAGCTGAGATCTAAAGAATGAGTAGAAAGTCGCCAGGCAGAAGGAGGAAGAAAAGAATTTGATAGGTTAAAGGAAGAGTATGGGGGAAGAAAAAGTCTGAAGGTAAGAGAGGACAGGGCTTAATAAAAGAACCAAAAGAAAAAATCTGACTGTAGCGCACAGAAGGAGGTGAGAGTTGAGGGAATTGGGGCTACCGAAAACAAGTAGGGCCCAACCAGGTCACAGCCCTATCTTGTAAGGCTCGTAAAACAAGCAAAAGAGGTTGGGTTTGACCCTGAGGGCAAGGAAGAGTTTTTTTGTTTGGTAGGGTTTTTTTTTTATTATTTTATTTATTTATTTATTTTTGGCTGCTTTGGGTCCTCTTGCTGCACGCAGGCTTTCTCTAGTTGTGGCGAGCGGGGGATACTCTTTGTTGCAGTGCGTGGGCTTCTCATTGTGGTGTCTTCTCTTGTTGCGGAGCATAGGCTCTAGGTGCGTGGGCTTCAGTAGTTGTGGCACGCAGGCTCAGTAGTTGTGGTGCATGGGCTTAGTTGCTCCACAGCATGTAGGATCTTCCCGGATAAGGGATTGAATCCATGTCCCCTGCATTGGCAGGCGGATTCTTAACAACTGTGCCACCAGGGAAGTCCCCAAGGGAGAGTTTTAAGGAAAGGAGTAACATGACCATATTTGCACATTGGAAAGACGGGAGAATGAATGGGAGCAGGGGTTGATGCAGTGACCCAGATGAAAGAAGATGGAGGCCTGGACTAGGGTAAGAGCAGAAGGAACAGAGAGGAGCATAAATTTGGATTCTATAGCTAATAGGATTTGGTGATTCCCTGAACTCAAAGGGGCCATGATAGGAAAAGGTCAGAGATGATCACATAGCCTAGACCATTGCTTTGCACATAATAGGTGCTCAATTAATATTTGTGGACTGAATGAATGAACAATAAATAAATTACTGAATGAACAACTGTACCAATGAATGAGAGGCAGAGAAGAGTAAGTTATTTTTGGAGATCCTTTCCAAGGCAGAGCCATCATTAGAAGTAATACAGATGCAAGAAAAAAATCCAAATTTGTTGGTTTACACCCTCCCTATATTAAGCAGGGGAAATCTCATCAAGATAAATTTAGGAGACACAAAGCAATATAAGCGCCTCAGATAGCCTTTGATGCTTCTACCTGCCCAAATGCTGCCTCCCTGAGTCTCTGCCCAGCTGATGATCTGTCAGGACCATCAATAGTCCCCAACTTCCCCAAATCCTAGGCCTCTGTGCATGTTCCAGAATTTTCCACACTCTTGAAATTGTTCTTCTAATGAGAATCTAAATTGTTCAAAGGCTGATTCATTCATTCATTCATTCATTCATTTACTGAGTGCCTACTACATGCTGGAGCTATAAGTTGGGGCTATAAGCATGACACAACAGACACAGCCCAATCCCTCCAGGAGCTTCCAGTCCCCTTGAGCACTTAAATTAGATCACTTATGTAAAGGGTGAAATGTAGCTTTTCCTCCATTTACTCACAAAGAAGTCTCTTTGGCTGTGTATACAGACGCTCTCAGAAACAACCAGAGGCCTCCAGTCTTAGAAGAATATCATTTTCATAATGTAATATCACCACCTAGTGGTCTCAAACAACTTTACCATTTGCTCCAGTGAAACTTCTAGCTATATTCCTATGAATGACTCCCCACCATCTCTCCAGAACATTTCCTTTCTCTATCAAGATAATCTAGGGGTTGATCCTCTAACATATAATAAGTACTTAATATTTTTAAAATAAATGTATAAACAGAAGAGCAAATTAATTTCATACCTTAGTACCTTATAGCAATTGAAAATTTATAATTTTTTTCTCCCACATTCTTCTGGATTCCAAAGAACCTCTAATCATTTTCATCTAAAAGCAAGAGGCATTTCTGTCCTTAATTTAGCGAGCAATTCCTTTAGGCACATTTGAATACACTGATTTTTTTAAGGGTCACTGCCACGGTGAATGAAAACCCTGACTCCCTCCCTCCAAAGGGAGCTTTCTGTAATCCAAAAACAATGAAGAACAGAGTCTGTTACCCCAGATGTCAGGACCAATAGCAAAACAAAAGACAGCTGGCTCTGCAAGGATGAGAGTGTGGGCACAGAATGTCTGAAGATGCTTTCACTGACTCTGCTTCTGCACACAGGTCAAACTGGGCCAGGTGTCATTGGGAAGTATGCTCAGAAAACCAAGGCGAGCAAATAAAGTGGCCTATCCCTAGTAGAGATCACACAGAAAGTAGAAAATAAAAACAACAACAACAACAAAACAGAATCTAGTTTCTTAGGAACAAAAGTCTCGCCAGACAGTACTCAAACAGACCAAGTCTTAAGTCCTCCTGTCTGCTCAAGTGCGTAGAGCAGATCTCCAAGCGATTCTGGCTGGAGCCTCCTGGCTATTAGGCCTCGATTCTCCTGACTCCTATGGCCCAGATGGTGGGGAAACGGCAGTTAGCAACAGTTACCTGGCTCCTTCTCTCTCAGAACATTGGGAGGCTGAAACAAAGGGTTCATGAGGGCTCCTCCCCATCAGTCGATTCTTTTCTACAAGGCCTCATCCTTCCTTTCAGATTAAGATTGTCAGCTGTGCATAAAGAGAGGGAATCAGAGAGGCATCAGAACACAGTGGAAGAGACAAGGACTCAGGTTCTAAGCCCAACCCCCTTCACTTGCTGGTCTTTGATTTCTGGCAAATTACTTAACCTCTCCAGCAAGGCCACCAGGTACTGTTGTGCAGTGGACCAACACTAGGGGTGTTGGTGTTGCTCAAATTGTAATCACCGTAGATTTGTATATTCATTGAAATAATTTTTAGCAGGTAGTAGTAAAGTGTCTTAAAGGGTCCCTTTTTTCTAATTCACCCAAAGGCTCCAAAGGGGCTATCATCAGCCCTTTATTCTGAGCCTGAGTTTCTTAAACTATAAAACAGAGACAATCCACACCTACCTATAGAGTTGGCCAGAGAACCAATAAAAATAGTGAGTATAAAGTGCCTTGAAAACTGTAATGTGGTATGTAGATGATATTTCCCTAAATTCTGTTTATGATTATCCAAATTTGAGGGACTGGCATAACAAAGATGAAACAAGTTTCAGCCTACAATATTTTTTCTCTCTTTGAAAATAGAAGCAAAGGCCAGTATTCAGATAGCAAATATCTTCTCACTCAAAATATGTCATGATTCAAAAGGTAACTCTGGGGCTTCCCTGGTGGCGCAGTGGTTGAGAGTCTGCCTGCCGATGCAGGGGACGCGGGTTCGTGCCCCGGTCCGGGAGGATCCCACGTGCCGCGGAGCGGCTGGGTCCGTGAGCCATGGCCACTGAGCCTGCGCGTCCGGAGCCTGTGCTCCGCAACGGGAGAGGTCACAACAGTGAGAGGCCCACGTACCGCAAAAAACAAACAAAAAAACCAGGTAACTCTGTACTAATCATCACAACTTAAACGAATGTTCCAATTTCTGAGAGTAAATTTACTATAGTTAGACCTTCTCTAAGTCTTCAGATAAAATGAGCAAATTAAAGCTAAGCCCTGCCCATCCTCAACCCCACTAGTGACCATTGGAAATCCAGTTTGCTCAGAAGGACAGGTCTAAGGGTAGGCTAAGGAGAAGTGGAAAAAGTTGTAAATTTTTAAGTTAGCCCACAGGAGTCATTCTGCAATGTAATGTACATTTGAGAAATAATTATTTTCAGAAAAACAGCCTATATAATGCCTCTTGGATTCCTTTCATCACGAAGATTCAGCTAAATATGGTTCAGTCTAGTAACACAAATGATGTCATATAATTTTGATTTGGCTTGGAAAAGATGAAGAATGGACAGGCAGCAGTTTTAGCTTTCTAATTTGGTCTGTTTTGAGACAATGTTAAAAAAAGGTAGAACATTTAATCTGCCTTTCTTGTACGAACTGTACGTAGGGTAACCAATAATTGATGAGGGGTAAGTTCCTCTTTACAAAAAGTTCACAGGCCCAGTCCAGAATTCCACTTCTTACCTCACAGTGCAAGGAGCTCCACAAACAGCTCTCCAGTGAAACTAATGAAAATTATTTTAATTTATTTAAGTCTCTGGAAATGGCTCTAAGTGCACACAACAAATGAAGAAACACTTGTTCAAGAAAATCTACAAAACCTCAGTAAGAACTGCAAGAGTCTACGGTATGTGACCCTAGGCCCACTCCCCCGTCCTTTCCCCCCACTTCAGTGGGACAACTCGACTCCAGACTGCTGCGCCCAAGGATGCAGGGCTCCCTCACTCCCTAGTTCCAAGTCAGAGGGCTACTTTCCAGGAGGAACAGAATGTCATCATTTCTCATCCTGCCCCTAGCTACCTGTCGCTGAGACTAAGTTCTGTGAGTACAGCCCATAGGCAGAGTCTCTCTTCTTCCACCCAGACCCTAACTGTGGGAGGGAAGCTCTACCTTGGGTAGAGCTGCTGAGAATACTGGGGCCCCAACTGCCCTTACCTCAACTCATGGGGCATGGAGCCCAGGCTTTTATTACCCAAATCTAAGGCCACAACAGTGAGATGCCCACGTACCACAAAAAAAAAAAAAAAAAAAGGTAACTCTGTACTAATCATCACGACTTAAATCCTGAGTTTCCTTATATTATTCTCTTTTACGTAATTTTGAAATTTTTCTGTACTAAAAAGTTTAAGGACAAAAACATTTTTAGAAATCCTTCCAAAAACCAAGTACAAGCAACCCTGAGACTCTGAAATTCTGCGTCTTTATGAACATCACTGAAATTTTCCCATAGACTCAGTACTTAGGAACTGGATCCTTAGACTCTTTTAGGTGAATATGAGTCCTCTACCACACAAAGAATACTACACATACCACACAGCACAATGAATGTTATTTGATAATGATGCAGATGCCATCCTCAAAATAAACCATTTCCAGGGAATAAGAGGAAAAGCAACACAGTAGGGGTTCCCAGAGGCCAAATTCATCTTCCTGTAACTAGAAACTTTTCAGTTTCAGAGAGGAGATAAAAGTGACCCAGAAACAGAGAAATGAGTCTTTTGATAAGCAGCAGTTGTATTTAATCACTAAAATTATCCTGGCCCTAATGGAAGAGAAAGAGTCTAAGTTAGAAAGGGGTGGGGCTTTTTCTCCCTCGCTTATTTTAGAAGCAAGTAGAAGTGAATGAAGCAAACAGAATCCCTAAGGTCAGACCCCGGTAGAGGCTCCAGGAAGTAGAAGTCCCCTCTCCTTCCGGCCCTTATGTCCAAGGTCACTGTCCTCAGGAATCCAAGCATCCTGCTCTGGAATAAGGCTGCCCCATGATGCCTTCCGCCTATGCCTCCAGAGACTCTTCACTCTGTGCCCCAGAGGGTTGGTTCTCCTCATCCTCTTCATCAGTGTCCCGAAGAATCCTCAGCAGTTTGAGCTCAGGGTTCCAGCTGTTCTAGAAGTACTGTTTGGGGTCCTCTCTTGGGCTTCCAGCAAAATCTCCATCTGAGTCCTGATGTCCTTGTTAGTGCATTCTATTGCGGATAATTCAGGACCTAAAAAAAGACCCAGCCATTAATTGCACCTGTAGCCTTCTCCCAACTAACTGTGAAAAATCAAGAGACAAAGGAAGGGCTGGAATGTCTTTAGGACCCTTCTGAACCATCCTGGTCAGCACAGGTTCAGCTCTCCCTGTCCTCAGTCACTTACTAAGGTTCCTCCACCCTAGTATCTTACTCTGCCTACCAGGGAAGGAATCCAGGTTTTTCTTAGTGCAGTCCATCTGTGGTCTCTCTGTGGAATCCTGAAATTCATACGTGTAAGGAAACTTGAATCAGGACTTTAGGAAACAAAGGGCTTTTCTAAAAGATGCTTTTCTTGGAGAAATTAATATCTAAGACAGAACAAAATGCCGCCTCCTGAGACTGAAGAGAGAAGCTCGTGCCACGCATTCTTTGACCTCCAGGCTGACCAGATGAAGCCAGAGCCCAGTTTCCCCCATTTCCAGCTGTCAGCTAAGGGTAGATTGCCTCCAAAGGTGGATTCCAAGAATTCCTCCCGTTCCTGTATGCACATGCTGTTCTTTCCATCAAGAGATGGAGTTGATTTCCTCTCCTCTTGAATCTGGACTAGATTTGTGATTTTTTTGACAAATAAAATGTGGCAGAAGTGATACTGTTCCAGTTCCAGGCCCATCCCTAGGAAAGTGCTTTCATGAGATTACTATGCTGTCAAGAAGCCCAAACTAGCCACATGGAGAGGCCTCATAGAAGAGAACTAAGACAGTTTGGCCAAGAGCCCCAACCCAGCCTCCAGCTGAATGCCGCTGCATGAGTGACCTTAAGCAAGACCAGAAAAACTGTCCGGTCAACCCACAAAACCATGAGAAATAGCAAACCAATATGGTTCTGCTTTGGGGTGGCTTGTTATACAGTGACAGACAACTGAAACAGGCCTAGCAGAATGGCCCTCAGACACTCTCACCTGTTTCGAAGTGGGGCCTTCTATCTTCATCTGCTGCTGCTGTTTTTTGTCACTTTCCCGACCTGGTAGAGTTCTGTGACCTAGTGACCACAAAATCAATGCAATTCTCTTCTTATTGGTATTTCATATCCCATTGTTGGACTTCTAGTTGATCCCTAGTCTACAGGTGACTCCCCATCCAGGACAATACAGAACCTTAGAGGCAGGTAAAAGGGAGTTAAGCCCTCTGAGTTCTACGTGTGATTCTGTTGACCTGGGACTGTGACCACACCTATTACAGAATTAGCGATTAAGATAAAGTCTGTATTGAAATATCCAGGATTCCTCCATGAAACCTAAGGGGCAGGTGCCTGTACATCATAGTAGCAAAAGAACCTCTAAGTCTACCTTTTCAGTCTATGAATACTGCTCTTACTTTCTTGTGCCATCCCTATGTACCTATATTGGCTTCTGAAAATGAACATCCTCCCTCCAAAAAAAACTCTAGATCTATGATTCTTTTGTATCAGATGTTTCCCCAACTAGTCCCTAAATGCACTTATTCTTTCCTTTCTCAGTTTCCCTTGCTTTAAATGAACATCTTCCAATCTGCCAGCAGAGGTATGATGGTAAAGGGAACGCTAATCAAGGGCCTCCCTTGCTCGGCACTTGTGTTGGCTCCCTAACAGCACTAGCCCTCACCTTAGCCACACACTGGAAGCACTGGGGCATTCTAAAAACCACCGAGGCCTGGATACTAACACCAGAAACTCTGATTTGACAGGTCTGGGGTGCAGCCTGGGTTTTAGGTTTTTAAAAGCTCCTCAATTGATTTCAGGGCACCGTTAAGGTAGAGCATCACCGACGATAAAGATCAAACATCTCAGCAGGCTCTTCGGCCTGATTTACCTCTCTCCCTTAAACACCTGACCCCACAGCCACGTCAGACTGCTCAATGCTCCTCCCTGCAGCCATGCTCCTCCAAGATGCCTTTACCCAGCCTATTCCTGTTTCCAGGAATTCTCGTCCATACTGGGAAAACTCTCACACATATTCAAGATCCAACGCAAGAATAACCTCAGGACTTCCCTGGCAGTCCAGTGGTTAAGACTCCATGCTCCTAGGGCAGGGGGCACGGGTTCGATCCCTGGTTGGGGAACTAAGATCCTGCATGCCACATGGTGCAGCTTAAAAATTTTTTACAAAAAGAAACCAAAAATCATCTCTTTCATGAGGCCTTTCGCAGATCAAGGAAGACAAGCCACTGCTCTAAGAACACAATTCAAAGGGCCCCCAGTCATCCAAGCAAAGCTGCTCCTATTAGAGGCACCAGGAAGAGGAACAGAGGCACCAGAATGAAACTCGGGGGACTGGTTATCACCCTGGATGCAGGGCTAACCTTGGACAAGTACCTCTGCCCCAGTTCTGTCTACCTCCCATGTGAAGGTCAGGAGCCTTCTTAGATCTTCATGTTAGAAGACACTTTAGGTATCAGAGAGCTCAGTGGGATGGGAGATAAACCAAGAACAGCATCCTTCTCAGGAAACATCTCACCCGAGCCCTCAGTGCCCCAGGGTTGCAGAGTGAATTCTGATGATTAAACAGTTATTTTCACATTACAGACAGCAATGTCCAGTCTATTTAGGGCAGAAAAATCTTCCAAGGTTTAGGGGGATTCTTTCTCCCTCCCTCCCATTCTGCACTCAAGCTGAGAAAAGTCAGAGGGACCAGGGCAAGTATATCCTTCAGCTCAGACATGATAAGAACTCCAAAAAGGGGAATCTCTTATCTCTGGCATGAACACCATAGGAAAAGGATCGCCTGTCAAGAATTAGCCCCTGCCTGCTGGATGGGCTGGATAGTGTGAGCCTCCTGAGACTTTAACCTATGGCTGAGAAGCGGCTGACTCTGCTTGCTTAGAACTCTCACGGCCCTCTGGTGAGGGACCCTGGCTCTTCCCTGCCTTACTGGCCATGGGCCCTCAGGGCTCTTCTCTTCAATAACCTGGGCTAGCTCTTCATCCTCAAACCGCTGCCTTTACTAAAGTAGGACCTGAGGGGAAAGTGACTCTGACTCATGTTCATGGTCATCTCTCAAATCCCCATGTGAAGCAGACACCTGGACCAGCTCGCTTGCTTAGTAAATATTTGATGGAAGGATGATACATGGTAGACCAGCCAAACCAAAGCATTCCAAGGGGAATTCCGAGTGCCTGATAAAGGCAGGTCCTCAAATGATAAACGTGTTCAGCTTTTCCTGTCCTCAGCTAGGTCCTGGGATTCTGTCACTCCCAAACCCATACATTCTCCTTACCACAGCATGGGTCATAAACCATGGCACCTGAACGTTTATGCGAGGCGTTGTGGCTCCCTGGTTCACTCTTGGATTTCTTTTTAGCCTCCTGAAACCAACATGAGGGGAAACTGAATTAGGATTTTTGGAAGTGAAGAAACCTTTTCAAAAGGGGTTTAAAGGGGGCTTCCCTGGTGGCGCAGTGGTTGGGAGTCTGCCTGCCGATGCAGGGGACACGGGTTCGTGCCCCGGTCCGGGAAGATCCCACATGCCGTGGAGCGGCTAGGCCCGTGAGCTATGGCCGCTGAGCCTGCGCGTCCGGAGCCTGTGCTCCACAACGGGAGAGGCCTCAACAGTGAGAGGCCCGCGTACCGCCGAAAAAAAAAGGGTTTAAAGGAAGGAAGTTAGTATCTATAACCATACAGGAACTTTGCATCTACAACCAGCAGACACCAGGGAGAATCCCATCTCTCATACATCCCTTCCTGCTCCAGGCATCACCCACTTGCTCAAATCCTAGCAGGTCCTGGGGGTCCCCTCGCTGCCACTCTACCTGTTTCCCAGTAGCTGTCTTCACCTTCCTCTGCTGCTGCCACTGCTGCTTCCTGTAACCTGGTGACCAGAGAGCCAGCTCAATCCTCTTCTCCCTGACAGCTCCCACCCTTCCGTGGGGCTGCTTGCTGTGCTCTGCTACCCAATGGTGACACTCTCTCTCTGGTCAGGACCAAGCCGGGAGTGGGTGCTTTTTGAAGCTGCAGTTTTCTGAGTTCTACAAGTGACCCTATAAGACTGTGGCCACAAACATGGGACCAAGATCAAGTATAAGAAATGTGGGCTGATGGCGAATGGTACCTGGAGATCTAGCAGCACGAGAAAAACCTACCTTCTGTTGTCAGGTTGTAATATAGTTTCTTCAAATGTTCAGGGTATCTCAATGCTGGTCTCTAGAGAAAAAAAAAAGAAGAAAATCTCTACTGTAGGTCTTTCCCTTTCCCAAAATGTATCCCCAAATGCATTCATCCAACTAGTCAACAAACATTTTTTGAGAAGCCAATGTGTGCAGCATTGTACCAGGGGCTCTGGAGAGGGGAAAGTTGTGGAAAGCAAAATGCAGAAGAAATAGAGAACGCTGCTCTCCTAAAACCTTTCCCTGTACATTTGCTTTCACCTACATACAGCCCAGCCCTTCTATGGGGCCTGGATCCAGAGTGGAAGGATAGAAGAGAAAGAAGAAATAGAATGTTAACTCCTTCAGCCTTGAGGAGAGATGAGTTTGGACTTGCATACAGACTTCTTCCTCTGAGGTTCCCTAGCTCTTACTTGCTGGGTGAGGCAGCGTACAGATAAATGCATCTTAGCAGAAATGGCACTGTAAGTTCGGCTCTTTTCCAGGGGAGGTTTCTTTTTCATCAGGGCCAACTGTGTCTGCATCTCCAGATAAGGTATGGTTTTCCCTTTATCCAGCAAGAGGCTGCAAGGAACAGAGACAGCAGAAAGTCAGCAACAGCTCTTCTTGGCTGAGGAGAAAGAGATGAAAAGGCTCCAAATGTGAAGACATGTCCACTCTGGGCCTTAAAAGGCTGTACCAACAGGTGCTCATTCGGTAATGGCTTTGAGATGCAAGTATGATAATTGTAGCTGAATGGATTAAGTGTTTACTATATGTCAGGCTCATGTGTTTTATACCTCTGAATCGTTACCACACCCTAAGGACAGGTATTATTATTCTCATTTTTCAAATGAGGAAAATGAAGACGAAAGATGCTAACTAAATAGTCAAAATTCACAAAGGCGGTAAATTTCAATACAAAATTCAAAGGTTGTCTCGCTCCAAACCACATATCCATTCTGCCTCCCACTTACCCGTAACTCATCTACAGAAAGAAGAGCATGTCTACCTCCTGGTGGAGGTTTAAATGAGAGAAGATACGCAGTGTGCACAGGGCCTGGCAGATGTAAGTGTACTTAATAAATGGGGGTGATTACTGTCATCACTGCACACTGATAAGTCCAAGAACTCAGTGACCAAGTAGGGTGGCAGTTTTCTCCCCTCCCTCCTCAGAAAGAGCACACTGCTTAGACCCTTCTCAGCTTCTGAAGAAAAGAAGATGCTCTGGTTCTCCCACAGGCTTACATGGTACTTACTCCTTCAGTAGATCCTGAGGTAACATGTCATACTGCTTCCATAAAGGTACGCGTTCTGAACTTAGTTCTTCAAACAAGTGTACTGGGGAGGGAGGAGGCACAATCATCCCTGGAAGTCCCAACTGTGCTTCTGTGTCCCGAGATGACTTGTGTTTCTGGAAGAGAAATGATGGAAAGAACTCGCTGAAGCACTCTCTTCAATGCCACTTTGTCCCATTAGCATTCCAGCTTTCCAGTACAACGGTGCCATGGGAAACTCTTGTTTCCAGACCTACTCCAGCATCCTCACCTCCCCTACGCTACCAGACCCACCACATTTTTCCCAATCTGGCTCTTCAATCCTACTGTTGAATTCAGAAAATACGAGGATTAGCTGTTTTGTGTCATTTTTCCCCCAAAAAGTTCTGAACAAATACTTATTGGCCAACTATGTGCCAGGCATAGGGCTAGGGCTGGGGATTCAGCAACAAACAAAATGGGCCAAGACACTATTCTCCTGGACACAGCAACCTGCCAGCTCTGTGACTTACCCCAGGCTACATTTACCCAATAAATGGCAGAATTAGAATTAGAAGCACAGGTCCATTATAACTTCTAGTCTGTTGAAATTCTATTCCCATCACAATGAAAATTAGCTTTTAATCAACCAAAAATTCCCTCTGAATACCCAACAGTTCCTCCTAACATCTCTTCAAGGTGTTCTTTTACCTTCCTACAAGGAGGAGGTAGGGGGAAAGAGTCTCGGAGTAGAAGATGGTTTGGTAATTATTCCTTCCTTAAGAGGGGTTTTCTTTGGCAGATTTTGTTCATTTAAAGAGAGAATGGGGGGATGGGGAAGATACCTGAAAGGAAAACAAAAATAAACTCTGCGGAGTAATATCATGAAGGTTTGGCCAAAACAGCAAACTTACCCCTGTAGATTTCTTTCTTTTCATCTCCCCATCCTGGCTGCGAATAATATGCTTCTTCTCAGCTGGACTTGAAATAAGAATAACCACAACTTATTCCCAGACATCTTACACAGAAACATCAGGGATATGTATGAATGATGAGCATGAAGATTTCCATCCTCCATCCAGTACTCTAAGACGGCTGGCTGGGAAGCCAGGGGTACCTGCTTCCCAGAGGCTGCTAAAAACAAGAACCCCACCCCCACCTCGCCCTCACATCTGAACTAGGTTCCCCACCGTTCTCTCATACAATCCAGTTACTTACTTTCATAGTATTCATCCAAATTAGTAATTATATACTTAGGTGCAGCAATGTCTATAATGTCTGAATCCCACCACCACCATAAGACTCCAGGAGGAAGGGACAAAGTATTTAGTTCTCCACTGAATTCCACTGCTTAGCACAGAGGTGCTCAAATATTTTTGGCTCTGTCATCTCCCTCCTCCTTCTTGCCTGGAGCACAGATATGATGGCTGAAGCTCTAGCAGTCAGCTTAGACTTTGAAAGCCCCTAGAAAGCACCTAAGAAGATGGAAGCCATGGGCTAAGGATGACGACCCAAAAAGCTAGAAGGAGCTCTGGCTTCTGGTTACCTCATGGAGCTGACATACTAGCCCTGGCCCACCCAACTCTGCGCTTCTTTTACATGTAAGGAAATAAATCCTTAGGGGTTTCTTGTTTACACCATACATATTCACACACAAAATGCATATAAAGAAGCATACACAGGAATTTTTTAAAGAAAATAAAGTCTCACCATCTCTAAACAGTCACTCAAAAAGAATCTGAAAGCCTCAGCAGTCACGAAAGAAAAACCAATTTCTTCCAATGATTGCCAATATTAGCAAGCCTTTGGACCTTCGCCAGATGATCTTCATCACGCTTGCTTTGTACACAAGCTCTATATATATGCTATTTATTTTGTACCAGTGTGCTAGTTCTTAGGGTTGACACCAAAGAGTCACAGCCTTCACTGAAAACTTTTTTACTAGTTGCTGATGGCTAATAAGAAAAACTGATAGTCAGAAGGCATTTGTTTCTTAATCAAACCTCACAAATACATTGGGCCCTATCTTTATGCTATTTACTGTCAGGTAGAATCTTATGCAGGAAACTCCCAAAGCATGAATCTCAAAGTGTACTAACAAGAATTCCAGTGTAGCAAGAGGCAAATACAAGAGACCATAGCCTTCTGCTCTGCTTGACCTCCTGCTTCTTGCAATGAGGTAGCTAAAAGCGAGGTTACAGAGGACTTCCCTGGTGGCGCAGTGGTTAAGAATCCGCCTGCCAATGCTGCGGGCACGGGTTCGATCCCTGGTCCGGGAAGATCCCACATGCCGTGGAGCAACTAAGCCCGTGGGCCACAACTTCTGAGCCTGTGCCCTAGAGCCAGTGCTCCCCAACAAGAGAAGCCATCACAGAGAGAAGCCCACGCACCGCAATGAAGAGCAGCCCCCACCCACCACAACTAGAGAAAACCCACACGCAGCAATGAAGACCCAACACAGCCAAAAATTAATTAATTGATTAATTTTAAAAAAAGAAAAGAAAAAGTCACAGAGAGAAGGTCTGTAGAGGACGATAGGCATTTGTAGAACACAAGAGTTGAAGACTCCCAAGTTCTCGACATGATACTCACCTCATATGCTTCTCTGGGATCCAAATTACATCCATATTTCCTACATCTTGAGGACAAGGAAGTTGTGTCTCATTCAAATTTAGCACTGATAGCTAAGAGAAAGATATAAAGCCTGTGTATGTACCAGGATAAGGACTGAATCATCATGCTAACCAAAAGGTATGGTGGTTCAGAAGATGGTAAGAAAAAAAACATTTCCGATCCCCAAAATATCTTCATACTGCTCCTCCGAGAAACTAGGTATCAGTAAAGGTACTCTGCAAGAGCGAGCACTGGTAAGTGTATAGTGTCCCCTGTCTCCCTGCCACATTAGGGTAGCATTTAGCAACTCCCAACCCCACCTCATAGGAGGATACCTTGGGGCTTACCTAAGGGAACACTACTCATTCTGCCCACTGCACTACAGAGACTTAGATCCCCTGCAGATAAAACAACACGGTCTGGGAGCAGGGAGAGAACCGATAGAGGCAGAAGCAAGTTTTCTACTTTTACAGCCTGTCTACAATTATAGGCATCTACATAAAAGTTAAAGTCATAAATTTTTTCACATTTCACTATTTAGGATCCTAGATTTATAAGGAAATCTTATAAATCATCTAGTCTATACCTCTGGCAGGATTCAGGCAGGGAAAAAAAAAACTATTAAAAATAAGGTTGTCCCCATGAAAAGGAACTAACTGGCTTGGGGGAACAGAGAAGACCTTTTTTGCACCATAAACCCTTTTATGCATTTTGAATTTAGAACCATGCGCGTGTATTATCCTAGACAATTAACTTAAAACTAATTGAATCTAACCCTCTCATTCTGAAGAGGTCAAAGAGGTAAGTGATTTGTACATTCATCTTTTCAAACCCATCTACCCTCTCTTGGTCCCTTACACTCTCCACCACATGAAAAGTGAAGGATCTTATGGGAGAAATATAAGGCATCCAGTAGGACTGCAAAAACTAGTAAATCTCTATTGTAGACAAGTAGAAGGGTTTTTTCCTTCTTAAAATTTAGCTCTTCTCCTAACTAGCTGTGCTTCAGCAAATCACTTCCTATCTGGGCCTCAGTTTCCTCAACTGTAAGATATATGAGATAGACCATA
Organism: Delphinus delphis; assembly: GCF_949987515.2. NCBI lineage: Eukaryota > Metazoa > Chordata > Mammalia > Artiodactyla > Delphinidae > Delphinus > Delphinus delphis. The sequence continues at coordinate 20,422,142 of NC_082688.1, forward strand.
GCAATATTCTTCAAACTGCAGTTGCAACTTATTCATAGGTCACGAAATCAAATTTTGTGAATCACAGCCTACACTGTTTTAAAGTGAAATAGAACAGGATAGAAAATTTCAGAGTATATCACTCATAGTTACGGTAAAGACTGTTCCATGATATTTTGTTGTAAGGTGTATCTCTTACCATAGGTCATAGCTAAAAAACTCTGAAAGTCATGAGTGTAGACGATCGTGAGGCTTATTTTAGATCTGACATCCCGGCATTCTAATGTCCCTGTGTTATGAGATGACAGTGTTTACTTAGTAGCTGAACATGCTCTATGCAGGACAGACATAGGAAATTCTCACCTATGCCAAACTACCACAAATCAATCCTGCTGTGTCTGGGATTTCTAAAAACAGTGTAACATGTAAAGGCATCAGCACAGAGCCCAGCACACAGTAAGGGCCCAATATTAGATAGTGATCATCATCATTATTCAGATTATAGTCATCCTGAATGTTAAATAAAGGCAAATATTTTATTCCCACTAGTAAAGAGAAAATGCTGAGGAAGTACCTTTTTTAATCTGTGACTTACTTTGGGAGATCTGTTAGTACGGTGTATTAAGTCTCTGTCAGGTAAATCCTTCCAAGGCCTAAAAAATGAGAGTTTCCAAACATGAAACAGAGTCACAAAAGACTTAACTGGAATGATAAAATTAGTGCTATGAGGAAAAGCCTCTTACTTATATACAGAAACCCTTGGGCTTAATTCCTACCAAATGAATGCAGGGTCTCAGCATCGCCTTAAGTTTTGTTTGTTTTTCCTGGAACAGCTTCCAGACATTGCACATTGCAAACACTTCACAACTATTTGTTGCATCAAACTGAATTCATAGCCTATGTGCTTCTCTCTCCAACTACAGATAGTTACATCACCATCAATAAAAATTTATTAAGCTACTTTGATGTAGATGTTCAAAAACATGGTAAATAAACAAAATGTGGCGCACAGACATACAATGGACTATTTTTCAACCTTAAAAAGGAATGAAATTCTGAAAAATGTGACAACAGGAGTGAAGCTTGAAAACATTATGCAAGGTGAAATAAGCTAGACACAAAAGGACAAACATTGTATGACTCCACTTATATGAGGTACCTAGAATAGGCAAATGCATAGAGACAAAAAAATTGAATAGAGATTACCAGGGGCCACAGGGAGGAGGGAAAGGGGAGTTATTGTTTAATGGGCACAGAGTTTCTGTTTGAGATGATGAAAAAGTTCTAGAAGTGGATAGTGGCAATAGTTGCACAAGACTGTTGAGTGTACTTGATGCTACTGTACACTTAAAAATGGTTAAGGGCTTCCCTGGTGGTGCAGTGGTTAAGAATCCACCTGCCAATTCAGGGGACATGGGTTCAAGCCCTGGTCCAGGAAGATCCCACATGCCGCGGAGCAACTAAGCCTGTGCACCACAACTACTGAGCCCGCATGCCACAACTAGAAGCCACCGCAGTGAGAAGCCCACACACCACGCAGCAACGAAGACCCAATGCAACCAAAAATAAATAATTTTTTTTAAAAAATAGTTAAAATGGTCAATTTTATGTTATGTATATTTACCACAGTAAAAAAAAGAATATCAACCCTTTACATTTTCATATCATTTACTGTTTTATTTTTTTTAAAACATGTTAAATGTATAAATGAATGAATATTGCAAAGAGGTATAAGATAAAGACCTGACTCCTTGGCCTGATTTATCAAGTCCTCTGAGACACAGGCCCCTACTTTTTACTCCAGCTCCCCAGCCTCATCTCTGACCATTCCTGCTCTCTGTTCTAGACACGATGAGCTACTTTCCTGATATGTAAACAGTTTCCTCTTGCCTCCAGGCCTTTGCATGTGCTATAGTCTAGAACTCTCTTCCCATGCATTACCCACCTATAAGCCCCACTTTACTAGGCTGCTCTGCTTTCAGGTCTAGGCACAGATGTCATCTGTACAGAAGACAGTGCCCTGGGCTAGGAGCCCTACCTGTGTGCTTCCACATACCAAAGGGGCACTCCTCTCACCACACACATCACACTGAATGGTTCTTTGTCTCCCCAACTAGGCTGAAAGCCCCTTGGAGGTAAAGACCGTATCTTGTTTACCATAATACCCCCAGCACACAATAAAGTGACCCCACTAAGATATATTTCTGAATTCAATGAGCAACTAAGCAAATGATGTCATAGTCTGCTTTGACAGGCCCTGACTGCAAGAAGCCACCATTTTCTCAGCGTTCAAGTCTTAGAAAACCAGAAAGTAGTCCTACCCTCTCCTATACTACCTTTTAGCCTAACAGAAATCATCAAGCGCTGCTTAAATCAAACAGGAATAAGAAACCACTATAAGGGCCCCCATTAGTGTTTTGATTCCAGGCAACAGGGCCTTTGAATTTTAAGTCTACGTTTTCCACAGACACACGTCCCTTAGTTTCCAACATCAGCAAGCTCTAACTGGGTGCCTAGACTCTGCAGGAGATTCAAAAGGAAACCACTACTTCTGCCTTCGAGAGCTTACAAGTAATTTCATACCTAAAAATAAAAGATAAGAAAAACAGCATATATGGACACAGTTTTCTCAAGACCCACAGAAGCTGATGAGATCCTCCCTGTTATGAGCTGAATTGTGTTCCACAAAATTCTTATGTTGAAGTCCTAACCCCCAGTATCTCAGAATGTGACTGTATTTGGGGACTTCCCTGTGGTCCAGTGGGTAAGACTCCAAGCTCATAATGCAGGGGGCCCAGGTTCGATCCCTGGTCAGGGAACTAGATCCCGCATGCATGCCGCAACCAAGAGTCCGCATGCCACAACTAAACAAGTCTGTGTGCTGCAACGAAGATCCTGTGTGCCACAACTAAGACCCAGCACAGCCAAAAAAAAGTAAAAAAAAAAAGAATTTGACTATATTTGGAGATAGAGTTTTTAAGGAGATAATTAAGGTAAAATGAGGTCATATAGGTGGGCCCTAATCCAATATGACTGGTGTGCTTGTAGGAAGAGATCAGTACACAGACACACACAGAAGGAAGACAATGCTAAGACACAAGGAGAAGATGGCCACCTACAAGCCAAAGAGAGAGGGCTCAGAAGAAAACAACTCTGCCAATACCTTAATCTTGGACTTGTATCCTCTAGGACTGTGAGAAAATAAATTTCTGTTGTTTAACCCACAGTCTATAGTACATTTTTTATGGTAACCGTAGAAAACTAATACACTCTCCCCTCTTTCAACCAACTCCTACAAGACAAGTAAGAATACTTTCTTGGACTTCCCTGGTGGTGCAGTGGTTAAGAATCTGCCTGCCAATGCAGGGGACACGGGTTCGAGCCCTGGTCCGGGAAGATCCCACATGCCGTGGAGCAACTAAGCCCGTGCACCACAACTACTGACCCTGCACTCTAGAGCCCACAAGCCACAACTACTGAGCCCACGTGCCACAACTACTGAAGCCGGCGTGCCTAGAGCCCATGCTGCTCTGCAACAAGAGAAGCCACCGCAATGAGAAGCCCATGCACCACAACGAAGAGTAGCCCTGCTCGACGCAACCAGAGAAAAGCCCGAGCATAGCAACGAAGACCCAATGCAGCCAAACATAAATAAATAAATAATTTTTAAAAAAAAAATAAAAAAGAACACTTTCTTTCTGTTTCCCACTAACTATTCATCACTCCTTTAAGTGAGGGTTTGTTTGGGTTTTTTTTGCCACGCCATGCAGCTTGAGGAATCTCACCTCCCCGACCAGGGATTGAACCCGGGCCACAGCAGTGAAAGAGCCGAGTCCTAACCAGTGGACCACCAGGGAACTCCCATTAATGTTTCGTTTTTAATCTAGCTTTCTCAAAGTCTACTACATGAGCAAAGGAAGTTAACCCAGAATTTTGAGGTCATAAGCCCTTTAAGGAAGATTCCATGATAATTTACCTGCGTTGAAATTTGGAGTAAAACTTTGAACGTTGAGACAATAAAGAGTGAGCCTTGGGGAAGGTAAATCCTGATGAATGACCACAAGCAAGTCTCTTGGCCTGGAAGCAGGAATCTGTGATGTTTACAATGGTGAGCACTGGGAGTCTGTCTGAAAGACCAGACCAGAGGAAAACAGGTAACATGTCAAAAGGGAGCCAAACAGAAACAATTCAAGGATCTTGTACGGAAGGAGACAGGGATGGTTAATTCACCTTCAGCATCTGGAGGAGATTTGCGGGAGGAGTCCAGAATTCGAGGGTGGCCCCTCTCAATTCGGCGGAGAGTTGCCCAGCATTGTGGATGCTGACAAACAGCCAGGTCACAGGTAGTTTCATCCCACTGGCTTTTATCTGGCAAGTCCATAGCTACAAATGGTTTAGGACAAAAGCCAATCTTGCAGCTTTCTAGCCCTCTGGAAAAACAATCACCACATAATTAGGGAATACTATACATTAGCCATGCAGTCCAGATATTAATTTGCACTCAAAGCATGAAATATTTCTGTTGAACCATATAGATAAATGGTGGTCACAGGATAATTAGGAGTTGGGTAACAAGCAAGCATGAAATTATCTCAGCATGGAGTAGAGTGATAAGAGTTTGGGTTCAGACTGACTCCAGAAGGTCTCCTAACTGACCATTTAAATTAATAACTGAGTGACCTGAGATTTAACCAATCTGCGCTTCAGTCTCCTCAGCTGCAAAATGAGGATAAGTCTATTTCACAGGATCACCACAACAATTAATTAATGGACATTAAAAGTTCTGGCATAGGGCTTCCCTGGTGGCGCAGTGGTTGGGAGTCCTCCTGTCAATGCAGGGGACACGGGTTCGTGCCCAGTCCGGGAAGATCCCACATGTCACGCAGCGGCTGGGCCCGTGAGCCATGGCCGCTAACCCTGCGCGTCCGGAGCCTGTGCTCCGCAACGGGAGAGGCCACAACAGTGAGAGGCCCACGTACCGCAAAAAAAAAAAGAGAGAGAGGAAAAAAGTTCTGGCATATAGTTCAAAATAAATATTAGCATCCTTTCCTTTTCCCCTTCATTAATCATTAGGGAGAAGATGCCACCATCTCCAAAAAGCCTTATCAAATTATAAGTAATGTACATAGCACTTGAGTATCCTCAGATTTTGTTATACACAGGGGCTCCTGGAACCAATCCTCTGTGGATACTGAGCGACGGCTGAGTCACAGAAGTGCTATAGATGGCTCAAACTTTTGGAAGAGATGCTTCAATTTTCAGTATGCTCCAGTTCTCACTCAGGCGGCTAAAATACCCACCAGAAATGAATGGGTTTGCTCAAACAGCAAATCAGTCGACCCACAGTTGCATCAGAAGCCACTGGCTTTTCACTTACTGGCTGTATGCTCTTGGGCAAGTTACTTCACCTCCCTCAGCCTGTTTCCTCATATAAAGTAGGGAAGGGGAAATCCCTAAGTAGCATTATAGAAGCATTAAATAAAATAATGTACTTTTATGTATGGTATACAACAGGTGCTCAATAAATGTTATCTTTCTCTCTCTAGAAATGTTTTAGGCAATCAGTACCACCTGATCCCTAATAACTTTTTAAGTTATTAACTTTTTAATAACTTTTTAATTATTAACTTTTTAAGTCCATTTCTTTTTTCTTTTACTCAACACATTTATTGACTACCAAATATGTGAGGGGACCTGTTATGGGCATAGAGAACAATAAAGAACAAAATAAGTTCCTGTTCTAAAGTGCTTATAATTTAAACCAAAGATAGCAAACTATTGGCCTGGGATTGCATCTGGCCTATGATTTGTTTTGTTTGGTCTGCACTTTGAGCCATTACGCAAAGATGAAAAGAGTCCATAATGTCCAGATTGCTGGCTCCTCTTAAAAATTAAAATATCTAACAACACAGGGGCCCAATTCCAACTAGATAGCAACTGGCTGGAGCTGAGCACTTCCTGACATCTTTAAACCAGGTGTATTCTGGCCAAGTGGACAGTTCTCCCACCAAACCCTATAATCTCTAACTGAAGCAGTTTCAGTTGCCATTTATCATCTCATATGCTGTTGTTTTTTTTTTATAATAGGGAAATATTTCTCCGTGTTCATGTCACTGTCAAAAACAGGAAAACTATGGGTGGCCTGAAACAGCAGGTTTCAAGAAAAAAAAAGCGTTTCTGCTTTGCGGGAGTGAGGACAATTGCTACAAATGTAATAGGAAAATGGTAGAGCTCAACAAGCCACTGCAGGGACTTCCCTGGTGGTGCAGTGGTTAAGGATCCGCCTGCCAATACAGAGGACACGGGTTCGAGCCCTGGTCAGGGAAGGTCTCACATGCCGCAGAGCAACTAAGCCTGTGCTCTAGAGTCCATGAGCCACAACTACTGACGCCCACACTAGAGCCCACACTCGTACTCCGCAACAAGAGAACCACAACTAGAGAAAGCCCACGTGTAGCAATGAAGACCCAACGCAGCCAAAAATAAATAATTTTTTTAAAAAACCCACTGCAAAACCATGGAAATGTTTTTTTACTAGGAAAGATGCACGATAAACAAATCGATTAACTAAAAAGCAAATACAATTGTAAGAGGGTTTGTTTTTCAATGCGAATATAATGTTACATTATTCTTACAACCGGCTGCGTGTTGCCCTTTTGTTACCTGACCAGCCCGAATTGAGCCCCGAGGTCTAGTCATGCCCATCTCTATGTCGCCAGCCCTAGCACGGTGCTGGCAAAGTAGTGAGCGTTAAAAAAAAATTTTAGGTAATAGTTTTTCTTAATACCATTACTACAAAGTCGAGAGGGCTAAAAACATTAGAGGTGACCATTTGCGCCGGCAGAATTGAAAAAAGATTTCCCGCTTCGTTCCGGAAAAGGGAAGTGGGAGAATGCAGCCTCGGAGGGCCGCGCTTCCGCGAAACTAAAGCGGAAGCCAAGCGGCCGAAGCCCACAGAAAAACGCCACTCTTCGACCCGCGGTGAAGTGAACGACGGGCCCAGCCTCTCATCGGGAGGAGCCCCGCCCCACCAGCTCAGTCCACGCCTCCGTCTCCCACGCTAGCCACCAGGCTGCGACGTCGCCAGGCAGCAGCGCAGAGCACTATGGGAAAGGGACGGAAGCCCAGTGAGCCATACTTCATTTGCTAAGCAAGTTCCAGAGACGGTGGTGGCGTGAAGCAGAGAAACGAGCCTGGGAAGGGACGCCAGGTGCCGGTGAGGCCGGACGGAAACCCCTCGAGCCAAAACCACGGCAGCGTGCAAAGCTCGGAAGCACCAGCCACTGGAGGCGGAAGCTGGGCTGGAGGAGGAGGAAGGTTATGGCGCGCGGGGCACTGTGGGACACTGTGTGGGCAACGCGGGGCGCGACGGAAGCCTCGTTGGGTCAGACCGTGTCGACGCGGGAAGTCCGGACGCTGTAGCTGCCTGAAGAGGAGGTCCGAGGCCTGGGCCCCGGCCGCGGCAATGGCGGAGAGGCCCGAGGACCTAAACCTGCCCAATGCCGTCATCACCAGGATCATCAAGGAGGCGGTGAGCAGCTCCGGCTGGCGGACGGGCCAGGGGCGGACGAGCGGGCAGGGGAAAACAGGTCCTGGACCGGTAGCTTTGCTCACCCGCGCTTTTCTCACAGCTCCCGGACGGTGTCAGCATCTCCAAGGAGGCCCGGAGCGCCATCTCCCGCGCCGCCAGCGTCTTCGTGCTGTACGCCACATCCTGGTGAGGCGGACTGAGCTAGGCAGAGCTTAGCTGGGCATAAGGCGTAAAGAGACCCCCCCCCCACACACACACTTGTTCGGAGTTCGTGGCCTGGAGCCCGCAACCCCCAGGAATTATGTTCTACCTCAGTGGAGGGAGGTTCAGAGCCCTCGTCCAGGTCTTGCAATCTCTGAAACAAAATAAGAAAACAGTAACTTTACTTTAATCCTTTTGTACAGGTAAGGGAGGGACTTACCGTGTCACAAAAATCCGTGCATGCAGGCTTTCTCGTGCCACTTCTGGGTGCTCCTTTTCCCACCCACTCCGTACGCGGCAAGAGGGCATCTGACAGCCCTTAATCTTTCTTCTTTCAGTGCCAACAACTTCGCGATGAAAGGGAAACGCAAGACACTGAATGCCAGCGATGTGCTCTCCGCCATGGAGGAGATGGAGTTTCAGCGGTTCGTGACCCCGTTAAAAGAAGCTCTGGAAGGTAACTACCCTTTCGTTTTCTCATCCAAGTAGATGTTCATCCTGTATGATCTGCTCACCTGGCCCTAAGTCTTTATCAGCTGGGGTGCCTTTAAGTCCGGTAAGCAAAGTATTGGATGCGACTCCGATGGCAGGCACCACCGCATAACTGTTTGTGGTGCTGGGCGGGTTATTTTTCCTTCTGTGCCTCAGCTTTTCCAATTATGCAGTGGAGTTAGCTGCTGCAGTCTGGTTCAGTCTTGCCTCCTAACTCCCTCCCCTTCATCCTTACAGCTTACAGGAGGGAGCAAAAAGGCAAGAAGGAAGCTTCAGAGCAAAAGAAGAAGGACAAAGACAAAAAAACAGATTCAGAAGAGCAAGACAAGAGCAGGGATGAGGACAACGATGAAGATGAGGAGAGGCTGGAGGAAGAAGAACAGAATGAAGAGGAGGAAGTGGACAACTGAGAGAATGGGGAGACGTAGCTCGGAAGGTACCACTCTGAAACGCCGTACACGTTTGTGTGAAGCATTTTCGTGCTGGGCAGAGTAGTCTTAGGCAGAAGATCGAAATAAAAACTGAACTATCATCAGAATTATCATCAAAACCAGCGCTTCCCAGACTCGGAGCATCTGAGTAGCGGAATCCTGTTTTGCTTAATCAGTCTCAAGGTTATGACTTTTTGGCAAGAGAGATTCTGAACAGCTAATTTAATTGGTCAATTTGATCTTTCTTGTTTACTTACACGTATAGTTAGGCGGTTGTTGATCCCCAGTTCCCTCCCACCCCCCAAAAAAGTAATAATAACTTCTATGCTGCCGACTGTGTTCCAGATCACAGAGGCAGCCAAGGCTCAGGAAAAATTGGGGTTTGATCATGGTCAGCCTATTTGATTGTACAGTATTGGGCAATACTAGCTTATTTCAGGTGATCAGAATGGCTTAGCTTTAGGAAATTACTATAAGGGTTCGAGAGAACAATGAAATCTTTTCTATTGTTTCCTCACTTGACAGTAACATTAACTGAATTTTGGTTTCTACAGACTCAGTTGGCTTGGACCCCTTCTATATTGCCTATAGGCATGTTACCTGCTTGGGTGGCTATGTTCTCGGCACATAACGCTTTTAAATCAACAGAGTAGAATTAGTCAAGTAAGGTTGCCAACTCTTGTAAAACAGATGGTTTAGTCTTAAATGCACCTCACTGCCTGCGACTGTACAGCTTCAGGATTTGTTGTCACCTCCTGGAAGGTATAAAATTCCAGGCTTTCTCTTCTTGTAGTCCATCTCCTAGACTTGTGACTTGGCTTTTCATTATTCCAATTCATGACAAGTTCCAGACTTTATTTCTTCTAGGCACAACTTTCTCCCTCTGTGCTTCTCACCTCCTGTCTCTGTTCTGCCTCTCCTCTGCTCCCCATTCCCACTTTCTCTGTCCCTCTTTTTCACACTTCTCCCAATCCAGGAACTTGGATGACCTGCTTAATATCCCAAAGTGTGGTTTCCTCTGATTCCCTAGTTCTAATCTCATGTCTTTTAAAAATGATTTTGTAAACCTCTCTGAACCATAAGGGAAATCTGATGGTGCTCAGGAATCTTAATTCCTCCCCTAAGCCATCCCCTTTAACTGCTTCTGAAGGATCTCTGTTGACCTTTCCTAGTTTTCTCCTCTTTCCATTTGGTGCTTCAAGCACTTTTTTGTTCGTCTCTAAGTTGAGTGCTTGGAGGTTGAAAGGTAGTGAAATGTAGTGTGACACTGTTAATTTGTTAAATGAATACAGTGGAAAGTTTGTTGATAAATGAGTGAAGAATATTGAGAAAATTATAATGCTTTGTATAAATAAAAATTCTTGTTAAAAGTGATGACTCCTCTTTAATCCTTCTTGTTTGTAAGTTTGCTTTTGGGGAGGACCACTGATCATGCTCTATACAGTTCTTGGGGTGTGGACTGAGCCAGACCCTTATAAATATGGGATCCTGCGTCACCTTGGATGACCAGCAGATGCTGCTCATTAACAAGAAGGGGCACTGCTGCTCTTCAACCACAGTGAGAGCTTCCCATGGCTCTGCTGGTTCTATACATGGTAGATGCTCAACAACTCCAAACATTTATTGAGTCCCTGCTGTGTTCCTGGCACTGTTTTAAATGCTTTCAAGTATTAACTCTTAAATCCTATGAAGGAACACCGCTGATATCTCCATGATTTCAGCTATGACACTGTATTATCTCTAGATTACGTAACTGTTTCAAATCATAATTCACAGATAGATACACAAGCCCAACGCTCATTAGGTCCAGTGGCTTTTTCCTTCTCCACAGCAGAAACATCGCTTCTTTTTTTTTCCTGTCTCTCACATTTATATTTGTATGAAAGACAAAGCTATTCAATATATTTCTTATTTCTCCCTTGAAATTTATATTGAGCTATTTCTACAAGTTCTACAAGTTCTACATGTCACAGTATATGTCTCTGGGAAAACAGCATACACTGAGTCCTTCATAGTCGGTTATTGTACAAATGATTTTTTTTTTAAATACACTGAACTTCAGTTTTTTCATCTCTAAATTGGCAGTATTAATACCTACCTTAAAAGGAGAATTTTGAAAGATAACAAGACTTTTAGCACAGTGGCATGTACACAGCAAGGCCTTGTTTTTATTTTTGTTTTTCTCTTCCATACATATTTTCATTTCCCTTTGAATTAACAGAGCAGCTTCAGAATAGGAAAGAAATCATTTTTATAATCTTGTCGAAGATAATCTGTTTTCTTTCATAATAGTAGCCTAAGGAGAATGTAAAGTCTGGATACATACACAGCATAACATTTGTACTCTGTGTGATAAAGACTAATCTCTGTGGCTTCTACTAGACATAGGCACTGTTACCAAGTATTTGATTGCTTTTGGAGCAGAAGAATATTATTTAAGGATTACCAAAATAGTTCAAGTTTAACCTCAGTTTGCTCATTCTATATTAATATATTCATTTCTAATTGTGTAATTTTTTAATTTATGTAATATTGATTTATAACATAGGTTTCTTGTGTACAACATTCTGTTTCTACTTCTGTATACTCTACAACATGCTACCCACCAAAATTTTATTTTCCATTCATCACCATACTGTTGATTCCCTTTACCCATTTTTCCCTCCTCCTTGCCCCTCCCCCTCTGGTAACTGCTGCTCAGTTCTCTGTAGGTTTGGTTTGGTTTGTTAATTTATTTGGAGTTTTGTTTTAGTTTTTTATGTTGCACATATGAGTGAAATCATACGGTATTTGTGTTTCTCCACAGGACTTATTTCACTTAGCATAATAACCTCAAGGTCCATTCATGTTGTCACAAATGGCAGGGTTTCATCTTTTTTATGGCTGAATAGTATTCCATTGTATATATACACCACATCTTCATTATCCATTCGTTGGTGGGCACTTAGGTTGTTTCCATATCTTGGCTATTGTAAAGAATGCTGTGCCACGATGAACATAGGGGCGTATATCTAGAAATATATTGGTTTTTCTTTTTTGGCCGTGCTGCACAGCATGTGGGATCTCAGTTGAACCTGAGCCCCCTTCAGTGGTAGCATGGAGTCTTAACCACTGGATGACTAGGGAAGTCCCTAGAAATATGTCGTTTCTTTTTTTTTTTTTTTTTAACATATCGTTTCTTAATTCGCATGAGCACCACACAGCCAAGCCCTCAAGTCCCATCTGGACTTCTGTGGCTTCCTTTGAGCTCAGTTTCCTGCCTCATCTCTGCTTCCCTTAGCTTCCTCTGTGTACTGCTTGCCAAGTGGATCTTCCTGGAACATTGCTATGTTGCAGTCCCTCACTGCTTTCTGTTAAGTCAAATCCATACCTAGGCCTGTTGTTATTCAAAGCCTGCTTAAGGTGGGCTCACCTGACCTTCTGTAACATGTTTCTACCCCAACATAAGGCTCCAGTCAAGAATGAATCCCCCAAAGAACTCTTCCACACAACCCTAGTTCTTACCAAACTATGACTACCTAAGAAAAACCATGTTTCCTGCGAGTGGGGACTATAACTTAAAACTATAGAATTCAAGGACTGGGAAGAATCTTTGAGGTCATCCGCCAGTTTTTCCCAACCACACCTCTCTCAATCCTGTAGTGGTATCCGGATTTTGAAGTTTCCTTACTAGGCCAAGGTAATGTTTCTCCTCTGTTTTTAAGCACAGCCCTTCATGCTTAGAGATTCTGATTTGGATTTGGAGGGTGGGAGGATTACCATCCTTACCCATGCAAAATTACAAAAAATCTCCTATTTTCACAGATGGGAAATTGAGGCTCATCAGAGAGAAGTGACTTACCACTAATTTATAAAAGCTGGGATTCCGTTCCAGTGGTCCACTGCCTTGCTTCTATTTTTTTGTTAACTAAACTTTATTTTTGAACAATTTTAGATTTACAGAAAAGTAGCAGAGTATAACCATCACCCAATTTGCCCTCATGTTAATCTTACATAACCATGGTACATTTGTCAAAGCTAAGAAAAAACCCATATTGAATTTGGTTAACCAATTTCCTTTTTTGATTGAGATAAAATTCACAGAACATAAAATTAACCTTTTTTTTAATAAAGTTATTTATTTATTTTTGGCTGCATTGGGTCTTCGTTGCTGCGTGCAGGCTTTCTCTAGTTGTGGTGAGCGGGGGCTACTATTCGTTGTGGTGCGCGGGCTTCTCATTGTGATGGCTTCCCTTGTTGCGGAGCACGGGCTCTAGGCACGCGGGCTCAGTAGTTGTGGCTCGTAAGCTCTAGAGTGCAGGCTCAGTACTTGTGGCGCATGGGCTTAGTTGGTCCGCGGCATGTGGGATCTTCCCGGACCAGGGGTCGAACCCATGTCCCCTGCATTGGCAGGCAGATTCTTAACCACTGCACCAATGGGGAAGCCCAAAATTAACCATTTTAAAACGAGCAACTCGGTGGCATTTAGCACATTCACAGCCACCACGTCTATCTAGTTCCAAAACATGTTCATCACCCCAAAATAAAACCTCATACCAGTCAAGCAGTTATTCCCCATGCTTCCCTCCCCTTGCCCCTGGCAACCACTAATATCTGGTTCTTTTTATGCTCTTCACAAGCATTTAGCCCAGTGCCATGTACCTACCTGGAAGGCACTCAATAAAGTGGGAGTTTGGGTTTTTTTTTTTTTACTTTTTACTTAGTAAGTAGAATATACATACTAAAAGGTGCAAATAAGAGTAGAGGTTGATAAATTTTCACAACTAAAGACATCTATGAAGGAATTCCCTGGTGGTCCAGAGGTTAGGACTCCACACTTTCACTGCCAAGGGCCCGGGTTCAATCCCTGGTTGGGGAACCAAGATACCACAAGCAGCACAGGTACAGCCAAGAAAAAAATTTAATTAATTAATTAATTAAACATATCCATGAAAGTAACACTGAGATCAATAAACAACATGACCAGCACCCTAAGAAGAACCTTCAATCTCCCTTCCAGTCACTTCCTATCTCCCCAGTAGTAGTCGCTATCTTGAATTCCAGCACAGGTTAATTTTGCCTGGGTTTGTGCTTCATATAAATGAATTCATACAATATGTTCTCTTGTGTCTGACTCCTTTTGCTCAGCGTTACATTTAAGAGTCATGTCGTTGCATTCACAATACTTTTTATGGATAAGAGTGACAGATTAAGGTAAAATTATATTTTAAAGGGGGGGGGTGCTAGAAGTGGGAACAGGTCTCTCAGTCAAGAATAAGAGTGACATGGGAAAAATAGATTACACCAAACAGCAACATTCTTAAGTTTTCCACCCTGTTTGGGATCTTGGAGGTATCCAATGGTACTAATTATTTTTAGTTATCAATAAACTCAGAGATAGGAGAGGTATTTTGTTGTTGTTGTTTTTGGCCATGCCATGTAGCATGCGGAACTTCCCCGCCCAGGGATTGAACCCATGTCCCCTGCATTGGAAGCATGGAGTCTTAACTACTGGACCACCAGGGAAGTCCAGGAGAGGTGTTATGAAAGACCTGCTGGGCAGGGGATCTAAACTGGGGAAAAAAATAAATAGTAATTACCTCTGTGAGTTGAAGGAATATGGTTCGCAGGCAATGAAGAGAAATCCCAGTGTGGCATGGGGCAAATTAATCTCCTGGCAATTATTTTCCCAGTCTATAAAATGAGGATAGTAACATAGTTGTCATCAAAATTAGGTAAGTGAATGTAAAATGTATGGTACTGTCCCTAACTCTTTAATGCACAAAAAAGCATTACTTTCTTTCCACCACCTTCCTTATTGGAACACAGATCAGAACTCTAGCAGCTGGGAACTAAGCAGTGTCATATTTTCCTAGCATTAAGCCTCTCTGCCTCTTAGACTTGGAGTATAAGGCGGTATAAAACAGGTTTGGGGTACAGATTTTGAGAAATAAAATCTGAGAATAAGTGTAATACAACCCTCTGACATTCTTCACAGTTCAAAGTCGACTTTTCAATAATCCCCCTCTCACTTTCACAAAGGATTTCCTGGGACTTCCCTGGTGGTCCAGCAGTTAATACACTCCCAATGCAAGAGGCCTGGGTTCGATCCCTGGTCAGGGAACTAGATCCCACATGCCACAACTAAAGATCCCGCATGCCACGACTAAAGATCCCGCGTGCAGCAACTAAGACCCGGCACAGCCAAATTAATAAATAAGTAAATATTTAGGGGGGGAAAAAGGAATTAATTTGCTAGGGTATTGATCCTGACCCCTATTTCACTCATCTAATGCTACCAGTTCACCCAAGCCCCATAAGCCTCACCAGAGCCCTCCTGCCCCATCTTTCCCCCACAGACTTTTGCTCAAATCTCTCATTGTACCCATAATAGACAGGTCTGATGCCCCTATCAGACTTGGAGCCTTTCCAAAGTGCCCATGTCTTTCACATCACATCTCCCAAACTACGGTACAGAGTGAGTAAGCCCTGAGAAATTACGCTGGAATAAATTTTCTCTGAAAACTTGGAGGGCAGCCTGGTGCTGAACTCAACAACTTTAAAATGCTCAGTCCGCAAAAATGGACTTAGTTATTGTGTTAGGCACTATGGTGTTGTTTTAATGTCCTTGACATCTAATTATTCTTTCAATAAACAACCAGTGCCAAGTATGCGCTAGGCTGGGAAAAGAGGAGCTATAAAGAACACCTCAGGGCTCTAACCTCGAGGCCGGTTCACACGCAGCACCCTTGCCGCGCCGCTCCTGCGCCCCCAAGTGGGCTCCCCCGGGACTTCCGCAGCTCAGGAGCGAACCTCAGCGTAGGGAGGGGCGGGCCCTTCAGCCTTTCGGCAACCCGATTGGCCAGGCCTACTGACGTCAGTGGGCGCGGCATCGACCGGAGCCGACCTCAGGCCAAGTGCCCGCAGGGGGGATGGCCTGCACGCGGTAGGGGGCGGGCTGTGAGAGAGGGAGCTGCTTCCGGGAGAGCCGCCCCGCCCCCACGTGGGCCCTGGGAGACTAGAGCGCGCGGCAGTGCTGGCGGGAGTGGCGTCTCAGATTCCTTAGGGAGGCAGGTGAGTGGGGACTGGACTCGGGGAGATGGCGGACTTGGAGGCAGGGGCTGTGGCATCAAAGTCTTGTGTCCCCAGACCCAGACTCTGCTGTAATCCACAAGCGCTGGCGGTGCAGCCGGGGACGGAGTCACTCTGG
This sequence comes from Delphinus delphis, assembly GCF_949987515.2. Taxonomy (NCBI): domain Eukaryota; kingdom Metazoa; phylum Chordata; class Mammalia; order Artiodactyla; family Delphinidae; genus Delphinus; species Delphinus delphis. The sequence continues at coordinate 20,437,965 of NC_082688.1, forward strand.
GACTCCTATTTAGGCTCTTAGAGGTAGATTGTTCTGCTGCAGCGGGGTTGAGGTCTCTGCGTGGCCGTTGCCCTTGGGGACCCGGGTCTGGGCTCCGAGTCTCCTGGCTGGGGTCCATTCCCTTGGAGACCGCTTGGGTAGTCTCCATCAGTGGAGAGCCCGAGGTGCCTCGCAGGATGGGGGAGGGAGGTGCAAACAATAACAGCCGCTCTGTGCTAGGATTGTACATAAGTTACATGCATTGGCCCATTCAGTCTTAACAACAGCCCATTGAGGTCTGTTCAAGTCCTTATTTACCAGATGAGGATTCTGAGGTCAGACAGCTGGAAGGTGACAGACACAGGATTTGAACCCACATCTACAGACTCCAAAACCCACACCCATAACCCTCATGCTGCCAACTGCAGCCATGTCCAGAGTCACCGTTCTGCCTCTTTCCTCCCTCACCCCCTTCACCCGGAGCTCTCCAGGAGCCCAGCTCCACTGATAAGCAGCTTTGAAATCTGTACTTAAAGTATCAAGGGGTAATGGTGGACATTGAGGACTTCTCTGCTGGAGACCTGGATTCCTCCCCGAGATCTGCCACTGACCCCCTGCAGGATCTTGGACCAATGTCAGCCCAGTATCACCATCATTTCAATAATATAGTCAGCAAGCTTTAAGGAACCTCTTCGTCAGTACGTTCTAGGAATTTGTGGAACTGGCTGATTCTCCTTTAGCTCCAGAGGAGATTTGGGCTCTTCAAAGCCAAGTCAAGGCCTGGGTCTCCTTCTCTTTAATCCCTGTTCCTAGCACTGGGGCAGGCCCAGAGTAGATATTCAGGAAATGCAGTTTGAATAAACAGGTAGCCAGTTGGCTCCTTTTCAGAACTGCCTGACAGCTGCTGTCCTGGGCCCTTCTGGGGGTTTGGATTTCTCAGCCCTGGCCACCTTCTACCTAGCTGGCCCTCCCCTGCAAGTGGCAGAGCCTGCCATCGCTGGCAGCAGCTCACAACCCTCTGTGCCAAGACCACAGCCTCTGGAATCCTCAGTGGAGCACAACATGGGGGGATCAGGCCCTGCATCTCTTCTCAGCCCCTCCGGGTGGTAGTTCTCAGGGCCCAGCTTAGGTTACTCCCAAGTTGGAGAAGTTACCTTCTAAGGAAGGAGATACTTTCACAATCAATCTGAAATTTTACTAATCCCTCAGTGTTGCCTGTTCCATGAAGCCATCCATCCTTGATTCCCAGAGACACAGGTCCCTCCTATAGCATATAGTCCACCCCTCTACTGTAGCAACTGTATGGTGACTATTTCTCCTTCACCACATAAGCTGCTGGAAGGCAAGGACCCCACCTCAGATATCCTGGGAGACCCTGTGGCCCATCCAGGTTTGAGTGAAAGTTCTCCCTTCTGAGTGTGGTGCAGAGGACACAGCTGTGATCCACTCCAGGAGGTCTTGTCAGCCCACTTCTACTCCTAATGATAGTAAAAGTAGCTGCCTATTTACTGAGCGGCTACTGTGCCAGGCATGCACCTCTTCACTATCTCTGATTTTCTCTGCAGCTTTGCAAGTTTGATAGTATCATTCCCATTTCATAGATTACGAAATGAAGATTCTGCAACCTTGCCCAAAGTCATACACAGAGCACAGAGCAGACCTGGGACTGTTTGACCCTGAAACATTACTCTTTCTGCACTGCCTGCTACAGCCTTCCAGTTAAGCTAAGCTGTTCTGCATCCCATGGTGACTTACCCTTGTCTTCAGTGTGGTGTCACAGGATTTAAGCTGTGGCTTACGGGCTCCCTTAATTTGGGAGAAGTGCCCCTTCCAAGTATGTGAACATCTTCCAATTTTTCAGGGACTTTTGGCAAAGCAAAACCTCCACCTGGATTTGGCTCTGCAAACAGAGAAGCACCTCTGTTGCTCAGGGGGTGTTGTTCTACTGCACAGTTTTTTGTTTATTGGGGCTTCCCTGGCGGTCCAGTGGTTAAGACTCCACGCTTCCACTGCAGCGGGCACGGGTTCGATCCCTGTTTGGGGAACTAAGGTGACACGTGGCACAGCAAAACAAACAACAACAAAAAAAACAGATGTTTGTTTATTAAGCACGTATGTAACAGAATGACTACCTGTGGGGCAGGTGACAGGCCCTTGAGTAGAAGCCAGGAGACCCATGGTCAAGCCCAGCTTTGTACCTGACTCGCTGTGGATGTCAAATAACTCCTGTCTCCTTTCTGCGCCCTACTTTCCACAGCAGAATGTAAAAGATTAAACAGGGTTGGTGATTTTCAACTTTTTTATTTTTTTCAGCACTAATACCCATTTCTCAAATCTCTCTCTGAATCCTAAAATTAAAAAAAAAAAAAAACAGATAAAAGTGGAACTGCCCTAGTAAGGCCTCCCCCTCACCACTCTCTAACCCCCATCCCCAAACCCCCAGTCTCCTCCGGGTGAATTGGACTGCAAGGCCCCTAGGCAGCCCTGCCCTTTCGCTTCTGATAAGCAGAAGGCATTCGCTTTCTCAGCCTTCTAAAGTAAATGTGGGTTTGAAGCCAGTGGAATGCAGCTTTGGATTCCAGAAGCTGGGGGCCTGCTGCTATAAAGGTTCTCTGGAAAGTGAGTTAGAGACCCAAAGACCTACCTTCAAAATATGATGTGACTCTAGAATGACATTGAGCAAGTCAGTTAACCTCTCTGAGCCTCCGTCTCCTTATCATTAAAAGTTAGAACAATTCTCTGCAATTAAATGGGATAATATATATGTGTAAAGTACCTAGGGCAGTGCCCAGCACACAACATACACTCAGTATATTTTTCTCTGATACCCTCCATCTCTCCAAGGCAGAGATAGTATAGGCAGAGCAACGCCTACTGAATCAAGTGTTTATCAGTAGTATGGGGTATGGTAGGTAAAACCCTGTACTCATTGTCTACAACAAACTCAAATTCTGGCTCAGTCACTAGCTGTGTGGTCTTGGGCAAGTGACTTAACCTCTCTGAGCTGGGCTAATCCTTGGCAGACCTAAGAGCAAAATCTTGCACAAAATGGGCACTCAGGACTTTATATCTGCTAAATGATTGCTCATATGGGAGTTGGGACATCTTTGGGGAGGCCTGGCTTGCCCCTGGGTCAGATGATGCGGCTGGCCCAGGGGTGTGGTGGTGGAGTGGATCCTGTGCGGCTCCTGATAACCCCAACCCCGCCAAGGAGGAGGATCAGATGAAACAGGCCCCTGAGCTAGTTGGGAGGGAGCCAAGGGGCCTGGGAGGCTGGAGGACAGGGGGAGGGGAAGGCATCATCAGTGTACTGAAGGACCCCCCACCAGGCCCAGAGAGTGTGCAGCCGTGGGTAAGTCCCTGCCCCTCTCTGGGCCTTGAGGTCCCATTCATACAAGGAGAGATTGGTGGCTCTTTGTTTTCCCCCTACTTGGCTGTTAGGCACCTCCAAAAGGAAGCGTCTAAAACGGAGCTCCCCACCTCCTCTCTCTCCAAGCTCACCTCCCCCCGCCCTCTTCCTGCCTGTCCCTGTCTCCGCTGCCCTCCAGGTCAAGCAAGCTAGCGCATCCGCCCCAAGAGACTGCCTCTTGGCCGCCTTAGGATGGCCCCTCCTCCCTACCCCTCTTGCCCCACAGCCTCTGTCCTCCTCTGCTTCTAGTCAGCTCTGCTCAGGATGCAAGAATTATCTTCCTAAAGCCAGGCTCTGAGCAGGCCCCTGCCCCGCCCCCTGCTCAGAAATCTTCCCCGTCCTAGGTCTGGCCGCCCCTCCCCTCCAAACACACATCCTCGATTGCCTCTTCAGTCCTCAGAGCAGTCCACAGCCCGTCCTCCTGGCCCCTTCTTTCCCCTCCGGAGGGAACATTCTCCCCTTTCCCTCTGCCAAGCCGAGCCCACTCATCCTGCAAAACCGAGTTCTAGTCCTGTCTTCTTCCAACAAGCTTCTGACCTCCTAACTCACATTGGAAGTCATGGTTCCTTCATGGTAGGCTCGGCCTCTCCGAGATGCGCTCAGTCAGCCCGATCCCCTGGGACTGCGGTGCCAACTGGATGAGAAATCATGTGTGCGAGTGCCTAGCATGGCCTGGCACATAGTAGGTGCTCAAGAAACAAACGTTAATGCCCCAGCTTCCGTCTTACACCCCTTATTTGGCATTTAGGGCATATTGTCTTGTACTTCATGTGGGTAAATGTATTTACTGTGTGGCAGAGTGCTGTGCAGGAGGCAAACATGAACTAAGTGTGGACCCTGCCCTGCAGAAGCTCCGCCTACTGGGACGAGATAAGATAAGGCCACAGAGAACTGGTATATAAGAGAGACTGTGATCTGGGCAAGAAGAGATGCTGCAGGGGAGAGGGAAGGAGGGGCCGCCTGGTGAACAACCTGGTAGGACTTGGGGATGGGCAAGTTGTGGAAAGAGCACCAGCCCCCTAGGGAAAGAGGGTGAGCGGAACGCAGCCAAGTGTGCTTGGGGAGCGGCAGGAGGCTCTCGGGCTGGAAAAGCAGCCTCCATGGCCACTCCACAGGCATGTCTGTCTGTCGGCACGGTGAGATTTAATCCTCTTAGTGTGTGTCCGTGTACCAAGGGGTTAACAGTTTTCCCCTAGAGGTAGAATTACAGGAAATTTTTCTCTTTTTGCTTATCTGTACTTTTCTAAAATTTCTGCCATGGCCATGGACATTGTTCATGGAATAGGCAAAGTTTAAGTGGTGGCTAGATCAGGGCTTCTCATAGTAATGTCCAGTCCATCCTAGACTGATTCTTTGATAAAATGCAATGAAAATGAATTAATAGAGACATGTTGTTTTAAAAAAAGAGACCAAATAAAATACAAACCCAGATTTTATATTATTAGATTCAACTTGCTCTGGAAGTTTCTGAAGTTTCATGAAAGTGCCTGTTTATCTTGGTGCACACCGGCAGGGATTGGTGAACCCCACTAGGAGTAGCACTGGGGTAGAGAGCAGGGGAAGCAGGAATCTGGAAAACTCTGCGGGTATGTGACCACCTCCCGGTGCCAGGGACCACGTCTCATGCGCCTCTCGTCGCCCTCACAGAGCTGAGCACGAGACAGACCCCCAAGAGCCCTCAGTTCCAGCCACCCGGCTGCCCTCTGTCCCCCCTGCCCACCATGCAGCCCCAGTCAGTTCTGCACAGCGGCTACTTCCACCCACTACTTCGGACCTGGCAGGCAACCACCACCAGCCTCAGTGCCTCCAGCCTCATCTACCCCATCTTTGTCACGTGAGTCCGCAAATGAGCCAGGTCTCTGATCGGCAGGGGGTGGGTTGAGTGTGTGTGCATGCACGTGAACAGAGCAGGTGTCTGTGTTGCGGGGATAAAGTGGGGCCGTCAGCTTGGAGCTCAAGGTATTGGAAGTGGCCTACTGGGTTAAGGACAGCCATTAAGAAAAAAACAAACCTTGAAGAGAATACAGTCTTCCCATTTGGAAAATAAAAACAACCCTTGCCTTTTTCATCCTGAGTTTTTGCAACAAGACAGAAGCCGAGACGATGTTTTGTTGGCTGTAAAGTTCTGTGTACATGTCAGAGGTGGCAGTCATGATCAGTCATGATAGCACAGCTGATACGTATTGAGGGCTTACTGTGTCCCAGGTACTAGTATGCTAAGCACCGATGTATATTATCTCATTCCACCCTGACAGTATTCATATGAGAAAAATACGGGTATTATCCCTTAGAATGTCATCTCCACGAGGGCAGGGATTTTTGTCTGTTTTGTTCACTGTTGTGTTGCCAGAGCCTAGAACAGTACCTGACACATAATAAGTGCTCAATAAATATTTGTTGAATGAATGAATGAACTGACCCAGGATACAGATGAAGGCCCTGAGGCTCAAAGAGTACCATTTGGCCAAGGTCGCCCAGTCAGTAAGTGGCTGGGATAGCAAGCAAGGACCTTCTGATCTCAGTGTCCAAGTTCTTAACCACTTGACTCCTTCCTAGGAGTACTGTTCTTTGAGTACAGTTGCTTGTTGTCACTGTTATTCTTGTTGTTCCTATTATTATTTCAGGCCCTGGGCTTGGCCAGGCAGGGGAACCAGACACTGGATCCCATCTTCCTCCCACCATCTCCACCTCCATATTCCTTCCGAGTTTCCCAACCATCTCTCCCAGTCACCCCCTCACCACTGGCCCTTCCCACAGCTACCAATCCATAGCCCATCCCCCGCTCTTGCAGGGATGTTCCTGATGACAAACAGCCTATCGCCAGCCTCCCAGGAGTGGCCAGGTAGGAGACGGAGTGGGGAGGGCAGGGTTATGATGGAGGGAGCAATTTCACAGGTGGAGGTGACAGGAAGCAGAAGCAGACCCAGGAGGCAGAAGATCCAGAGAGGCTGACTTCAGCTCAGAAGGACTGTCTCGGGGGGCAGAGTTGTTCCACAACAAAAGAGGCAGCCTCGGTCAGTAATGAGCTACCTGTCACCAGAGGCGCCACAGCAGAGGAACGCTGAACTTCAGATGGGAGGTCAATAACAGAACCTTGAAGGGGCCTTCCACAGCTGAATCCCATAGCTCTGCTACGTGGGGCCTCGGTTTTCCCATCTGTTTGGTGGGTGCATTCCTGCCTCTCCATGTACTGTGAGGCTTGAGCCCTCCTGGTGCCATGTGCACCTTGACTCTTAACAGAGGCGCAGGCCAGAGGCGTGGGGGGACCCTAGCCTGGGACCTGCCTCACTTCAGCCCCTCCATGCAGGTATGGTGTGAACCGGCTGGAAGAGATGCTGAAGCCCCTGGTGGAGGAGGGCCTGCGCTGTGTCCTAGTCTTCGGCGTCCCCAGCAGAGTTCCCAAGGTGACAGATCAGAGGAGGGGTCAGAGGGAAGGGGAGGGGGAGGCTGCGTGAGGATCAGCTGAGGTTGCACGCTGATCACACCCTCGCTCCAGCCTTGTGCTGGCCCTGGGGCCACCGGTGAACGGACACAGCCACTGCCCTTGAAACAGCAGCCATGTAGGATCAGGAAGCTAAGTAGGGCTGCAGCTCTGAATGGTCAAGTCAGGTTTCCCTCTGCAAAGTGGGAACAGTCCTCCCCGTGCCTCCTCATCCAGGGGCTGTCGTGGTGATACAGGAGAGAGCCGGGGCTGTGCCCTGGTGGCTGGCCACCGTGCCTCCCAAAGGCTTCCTGTGATTTTGTCCTTCCGCTTTGTCCTTCCTCTGTCCCTAGGATGAGCGAGGCTCTGCGGCAGACTCCGAGGACTCCCCAACTATCGAAGCCATCCGTCTGTTGCGCAAGAATTTCCCCAGCCTCCTGGTGGCGTGCGATGTGTGCCTGTGCCCCTACACCTCCCACGGTCACTGCGGTGAGCTTCCCTCCTTCCACCAGCCCTGCTGCCACCAGCACTCCCACTGCGGTGGAGATGGGCCAAAGCCCAGGATGCTCCCCCAAACCGAGCTGTGTGTCCTGCAGGGCTTCTGAGTGAGAATGGGTCGTTCCAAGCTGAGGAGAGCCGCCAGCGGCTGGCAGAGGTGGCGCTGGCCTATGCCAAGGCAGGTGAGTGAGCCACCAGCAGAAATGGGCACCCCTGGGTCGGGGAGGTGGCAGGGTGGATAGGAGGGTCCCAGAGTTCTGAAGGCCACCCTCTGCCCTTTAGGATGTCAGGTGGTGGCCCCGTCGGACATGATGGACGGACGTGTGGAAGCCATCAAGGAGGCTCTGATGGCACATGGATTTGGCAACAGGGTAGGGGCAGGGGTGCAGGCAGCACGTGGGGAGGAAGTAAGAGAGCCTGGACCAGACCTGCCCCCGTGTCTGCACCTCGCACAGAGAAAGCAAGGCCCAGAGCTCCAGTGGGACTAGGACACGCACCTCTACTTCCGGCCTGGGTCCTTTCTCTCCCTGTCACTTCACCCTGGGACATCTGGAGGGCTGGCTGAGCCGAGACCCCTATTATCTGCCCATAGGTATCAGTGATGAGCTATAGTGCCAAATTCGCTTCCTGTTTCTATGGACCTTTCCGGTGAGTGGGGATGGGCAGGGGTCTGCTGTTGAATCCCTGACCCGTTAACCCAAAGCTGGAGCCCACCCTGGTGTCTCTGATTCCCAGGGACGCAGCTCAGTCGAGCCCAGCTTTTGGAGATCGCCGCTGCTACCAGCTGCCGCCCGGAGCACGAGGCCTGGCCCTCCGCGCGGTGGTGAGTGACCAGAGCGCCAGCCCCACCCGGCCTGTCCCCCTGTCACCTCGCCTCCCAGGCACTGCCCACACCGTAACTCATCCCTTAGGACCGGGATGTACGGGAAGGAGCTGACATGCTCATGGTGAAGCCAGGAATGCCCTACCTGGACATCGTGCGGGAGGTAAAGAACAAGGTGAGCACAGGGCAGAGGCCAGAGGGGGCTCGGGGAGATGAGAGTGTGTCCACAGATTCTGGGCCCTTTGATCGAGGGACTGCAGAATCTCGGAGTTGAGCAGTCTTCCCAGGAACAGGAATCCCCAGCAACCCCCCTCCCCCTCCCCCGTCCCTGTCCCCGCCCGGGAACCACTGTGGGCCTCTGCGCCAGGGCTCGCAGGAGCCTTTGAACAGTTCTGCTTTAACAGCTCGAGGATGGGCCAGGCCGGCAGCAGCAGTGACTCAGGGCTTGGGGCTCAAGACGGTCACACATTGAGCAGGGAGGAAGGGATACTCCCAGAGGCATGCCCACCCCCACTTCAACCTGCCTGCCCCCCGCTGCTTCTCCCCAGCACCCTGAGCTCCCTCTCGCCGTGTACCACGTTTCTGGAGAGTTTGCCATGCTGTGGCATGGAGCCCAGGCCGGAGCGTTTGATCTCAAGGCTGCTGTACTGGAGGTCATGACTGCCTTCCGCAGAGCAGGTGAGCAAGCAGGGGTGGGAGTTTTTGACATGTGCCGCAGGGACTGATAGGCACTTTGACCAGATAGGGAAATAAAGTCATGAGACAGCCTGGAGTCTCATGCCTGGAAATGCCAGAGATCTAGACAGGCTGGGGAAAAGACATGAAACCGCAGGACAGAATGTGGAACAGTGAAGTACGCAGAGCCCTCTGTTATTTTTTGGTTTTGAGACCTTGGCCAAGCCACTTCTCTAAGTTCAGTGTCCTTGCCTATGAACTAGGGATAAGATAGCTGGTGCGTGGTTGTCGGGAGGATTAAATGAGATGCTACGTGTAATTGGCGTATGCTTGTCACTTCATAAATGGGAGCTGGTTTTGTTGGTAAAGCATACAGTGTGGGGAGGGAACTCACAGCTTACCTGTTTCCCCCACTGTGCAGTCTTATACATTGGCAAACTGAGGCCCAGAAGGAGAAAATGCCTTCCCCGAGGTCACACAACGTACAGAGCTAGGACTCACCAGAACTGAACTCAGGCTTAGGTTGTGACACCCGTGGGCTGTGCCTCTTCATGGTAGCCTTCTTCCCACCCCCGGCCCTCATCTCCCAGAAGGTATTCCCCGAGCTGACACCCTGCCCTCCCCCTGCTTCCCGCTTCTCTCCCAACACAGGTGCCGACGTCATCATCACCTACTACACGCCTCAGCTATTGCAGTGGCTGAAGGAGTGATGGAGAAAACGTGCAAGACCCAAGAACTAGAACTTTTTAACTCCTGAGCCTTGGAGAAGTGAAAACCAAAGTAAACGATGCTTTTGGAACTGTGTGCTCGTGCCCGCTTCCTGCTTACGCGCTGGCAGGCACCCAGAAGCCCTGGGTGTTTCTGCCAGAGTGCCACATCTCCCCACTCACAGCCACATCCTCATGGGCTCTCCTAGGCTTCCCTACCCCTCCCCTGGGTCAACCCTGAGGCTCACCTCTGCCACCCCAGCTCCTTCCTCAGGGGCGGCTTCAGCTTGAAAGCCACCAGGAATCAGGGGCATTGGCTCAGTGGGGCCTGGGAGGAAGGCTTGGAGCATTAAAGGAAAAGGAGGGCAGTTGAATCTTGGACCCTCAGAAGCTCTGGAAAGCTCGAGGCCTCTGGCAGCAGAGCTGGGCACACTGGGACTGAGGCTTAGATTGACACCCTGGGTTTAGAGTTGAGATTTGCTGCGATTCCACTGGAAGGCGATTCCCACACAGGCCAGTGCTTGCCAGGCTGCCTGAGATCTCCTGTTGTTCTCTGAGCCATAACCCCAGAGAAGAATTACTCATTAACGAGCAGAAAAGAATTATTCATTAACAAGCAGGAACACTGCCTAAGGATAGAAATTCGGAAGCAAAGAGAGAGTTCCTGACGGTTGGAGATGCCACCACCAAAAAGGATTTTTACTGAAGAGGTGTTTTTTGAGAAGGTCTGCTTTGTGCCCACACACAATGCTGGGTCCTGGGGGTATAGCAGGACAGACCTCAGCTTGTCTCTGAGTAGAATCTATACAAGGAGAACAGGGGTGACAGAAAACAACAAGAAAACAGACGAGGCAGTTATACATTGTAATAGTGCTTCTAGGGAAAGAAAGGGTCTGAGACAGAGAATAACAGATGATGGGCCTCACTTGAGAAGCCCTCCATGAGGTTGAGGGACAAGGAAAGACCCTTACAGAGGACAGAGGGAAGCAGACACCAGAAGCTGCGAGAATGACGGAGTGCACGGGCTCCTGCAGTGGGAGGGGCTTGGCAGGGCCGCTGGGAGCCAGATGAGGAAGAGGAAGGTGGGCTGCAGGACTGGAGGTTGGAAAGGTAGATCCTGCACCTTGTAGGAAACTTGGGTTCTATTTTGCATCTGATAGAAAGCCATCTGAAGGATCTTCACCAGGACTTGTATGTGTTCCAATTTCCCCCATTCTGCTCCTGTGAAAAAAATGGAGGGGTGAGGGGCCTCCCTCGTGGCGCAGTGGTTGAGAGTCCGCCTGCCGATGCAGGGGACACGGGTTCGTGCCCGGTCCGGGAAGATCCCACATGCCGCGGAGCGGCTGGGCCTGTGAGCCATGGCCGCTGAGCCTGCGCGTCTGGAGCCTGTGCTCTGCAACGGGAGAGGCCACAACAGTAAGAGGCCCACGTACAGCAAAAAAAAAAAAAAAAATGGAGGGGTGAGCCAGAAAAAGCCTGGTCGGGAGACTGTTGGTGACCCCCTGGAGCAAAGACAGTGGCCTGGACCAGGGTGGTGGCAGTGGAGAGAGAAGGAAGCAGAATATATTCAGAATACACTCTGGAGATAGAATAAGATTTTGCTGATGCTTTCACATTGGGGGGATTGAGGGAGGGAATGGGAGGCAACAGATGCCTTCATGGGTTTCTGGCTTGGGCAGCTGGTTTCCATTCATTCTGAGGGTGACGCGACGTAATGTTTCCCCCCAGTGAAGGATCAGGGCCAGCTAAGGAGGTGCCAGTTTGTAAGTCCACCTGCCTGTCTGCAAAGTGACAGAATCCCAACTCTAGAGTCAAAGCAAGGTTAGTTTGGATGTTATAAAATTTGGAATTATATGAGTCAGAAGCAGCTCCCCTCTAACTCCTGCTAGTTTTCCCCAGAGCTGTGGCCGACTTAACTGAAGATCTGAGCTCATTCTGTCCTCAGCCTTTGGGACTTGAAGAGTCACCTAGAGGCCTGAAACATTCATGGGAGATCAGCCATTGATGGGCCTCAGGGCTTGGGCCACACCAGACCCTTCCGCCACCTTGGTTTCTTGGCTTCCTGGCCCCTGGCCCCTGAGCTCATTTCTGGTTAGTGTGGAAGGGAACATCCTTCAAGGCCATCCTACATTCATCATTGCCAAGCACATATGGGGGCCTGGCTCTGTTCTAGGCACATGGAGATGGGAGATAGACACTGCCTTTTAGGTACAAACAGCCCTCAGGGAGCACATAACCGTGTCGAGAGCCCCCAGGGGTAAACTTTGAGTGGAGTGATGATGAGTCTTCCTGAGGAGAACCAAGAGGCGGACCTGTTACCAATGATGTGACAGGTGCTGTGAAGGCCACACCTGGCCTGACCTGGTTTGAAGATCAGAAAATACTTCCCCTAGGGTCTGATATTTAAACCTAGACCTGGAGAACGAGCCACCAAGCTGAGACATGTTTAGGGAAGGGCATTCCCGGCAGAGGGAACCCTGGGGCTAAAATGAGCTGGAAGGCTGGCGTGGCTGGAACACAGGGAAGGATGGGGAAGAGAGGCCTGAACTGAGCAGAGAGACACCAGGGCCAGAGCGTGCCGGGGTTCAGAAGCCATGCTGAAGGAAGAGGGAGAGCCTTCTCATGATTCCCGGAGAAAGGGAAGCCATCTGAAGGCTTTACTCAGGGGAATGAGTGGCTCTCGATTTGCATTTTATAAAAGCATTTTGACAGCACTATGGCAAAGTGCAAATAAGAAATGTGGCCTAGACTGAGTGGTGATGGTGGCGATGGAGAAGGGAATGGATTTAGAAGGTAGTTTAGATGTCAAGGACGAACCTGGCTTGAGCTCCTGGGTGGCTGATAGGCCATTTACTGAGGTGGGAAAGCTTGGAAGGGGAATCCTAAATTGAGCTTGGGTTTGCAATGAGGAAGCTCTATCGACAGAGTTTATGTGACTCTCCCAAGGCCACTCAACAAGTTTGTGGCAGAACTGGGTCTAGAACCCCAGTCACCAAAAACAGCAGAGCTGGGATTTGAACTCACAGAGCCCAACTCCAAGGCCTCTACCCTTACCCACTGTGCCATACCACCTCCTAATAAACTAACAAAATTATGGCCCTAACATTATGCTATTAGAAGTTCCAGTAATGGGGTTGCCTTCAGGCATCATGGTCTATGTGAGTGGCACCCTCTGGAGTCAGGACTCGGCACCTGAGGTACCAGCCTACTGTCTGCTCCACCCCCACCCCTCTATGCTTTGTCTACAAACGCAGTAATGACCAGGCAGGCAGCTGGAGGGATCTGGGTGGTCCTGGGGGGCCTGGCTCCTCCATAGTCCCCGTCTCCTGCTGTGTGCCTTCTTCTTGCTAGTCGTAATTTTATCTTTGGGCAGAGAACTCAGTTTTTAACAATCAACAAGGCATTTTATTCTCAGATTTCCAGGCATCTGGTGAGCATTAAGGGCCTCTCTCAACAAGATTTGATTTTTTTATTTCCCTCTCAGATGTGCCAGCGTGGACGGTAGCTTGTCTCTGGGACATCCTGAAGGCCACCACAAATAGCCGACACATTCCATCGTCCTCACTTTTTGTTTCTCTAAGATCCCTAAAACTGGGCTTCCCTGGCGGCACAGTGGTTAAGAATCCACCTGCCAATGCAGGGGACACGGGTTCGAGCCCTGGTCCAGGAAGATCCCACATGCCGCGGAGCAACTAAGCCTGTGCGCCTCAACTACTGAGCCTGTGCTCTAGAGCCCTTGAGCCACAACTACTGAGCCCGCGTGCCACAACCACTGAAGCCCGCGTGCCCTAGAGCCCGTGCTCCGCAACAAGAGAAGCCACCGCAATGAGTAGCCCGCGCACCACAACGAAGAGTAGCCCCCTCTTGCCGCAACTAGAGAAAGCCCGTGCGCAGCAACGAAGACCCAGAGCAGCCAAAAATAAATAAATAAATTTATTAAAAAAAAAAAAAAGGTCCCTAAAACTACCTCAGTGGGCCTATGGTTGAGGGTCCCCCAAAACAACAGGCATTTTAACCAAACATTTTACTACCAATTTCCCAACTAGGGAAGGGGGAGTCCTGACCTATTATATGCCCCATGTGGACTCTGCCGGCCAATTCCACATATCAGGGCCTGTGACTTATAACACCCTATATTCTACATTGTTCTGGGTACTCTTGGTTGCCAGTGACAGAAACTTAATTCAGTAACAAAAAAGGAAGTAATTGGTTTCTATAATTGGGCTGTAATAAGGTCAAGTGTAGCTGGATCTAGGGTCAAAGGCTCTCCTGGAGACCTCTGTCCCTTCCTAGCTCTCAGATGTGTTTGCCTCAGCTTGGCTTTATTCTAAAATGGGCTTTTGCCACTTAACAGCACATGATCCTTAGATGGTCCTTAATCCCAGAGAAAGATCCTTTCTATCCCATTAGTCACATAGCAAATCTCTGGAGGTCTCTGATTGGTTCTGCTCAGGTCACATAACCAGCCTCTCCGTTCAGTCCCTATAAACAATGGAATGGGAGATGTGGCACCATGATTGACAAGGTCTCCCTCCTTACAGGGAAGGCTGGTGGGATCTCAGGGCTTTTGCACCTGTGGTCGTCCCCTTTGCCAGGAATGCTTTCCCCAAAATCTGTATGGCCGTTTCCTTTTCATTGTTAAAATCTTGGTTTAAGTGTCACGTCCTCAAAGAAACCTGCCCTGACACCCAATTTAAAGTCATTCCCCCGTCACCCTGTGTTAGTCAGGATTCAAGTGTAGTAATTATAACAAAAGCCAAAATAACGGTAACTTAAGATGGAAATACGTTTCTCTCTAAGTAGTCCAGGCTATGTCAGCTATATGGGGTGGTGGGTCACGGCTCCTGCCTCGTTCTTCATCCTCAACACATCTCCGCTTCTATCTCGTGATCATAGATGGAGGGTCCAGTTCCCACCATCAGGTCCTCTTTTCAGTCAGGTGAAAGAGGAGAAGGGCAAGAGGGCATGACGCTTCTTTACAAGGGCCCAACCTGAAAGTTGTACACACCATTCTGCCCTTGTCTGAACTTAGTTACAGGGTCACACCTAGTTGTGTAAGGGAGGCTGGAAAACAGAGCCTGGTGGGGCAGCCCTGTACTCAGCTAAAACTCAGGGGTTCAATTACTAAGGAAGATGGAGAGAATGGATATGCAGGCAAATGGCCATTCCCAACACATGGAGTTTCTTGTAATCACGGAAACAGTGCTCAGACTATCAAAGTAAAGAGGTCCTTAGTAACCTAAGTAACCACTTAGGTTACTAAGTAACCATTCTAATTCTATAGATGAGAGACAGACTCAGAAGGGGACTTGTCCAAATTCACACAAGTCAGTGGCAGACCAAGGCTGGATATAGGTCTCCTAACTCCAAGCCCAGTGCTCAAAAGTCAGGGAGGGATTGCAAGGGGTAGAGGTGAGGGATTGCTTTTAGAGGGACTTTCTCCTTTTATGTATTACCTTAGCTTGAAGTGCATTTTTATATTCATGTATTTTATCTAACAAGGATATATTCATGTGTTATTCATGTAAATTAAGTGAAAACTTGGCCAATACACATGAAAAGGTTTTATCTTCACTAGTCAACGGAGAAATTAAACTTAAAACCATAATGAGATACCACCATACATCTATCAGAATGCCTAAAATTTTTTAAAAAATAGACAATGCCAATTTTTTAAAAATTAATTTATTTGGGCTTCCCTGGTGGCGCAGTGGTTGAGAGTCCGCCTGCCAATGCAGGGGACACAGGTTCGTGCCCCGGTCCGGGAAGAACCCACATGCCGCGGAGTGGCTGGGCCCGTGAGCCATGGCCGCTGAGCCTGTGCGTCCGGAGCCTGTGCTCCACAACGGGAGAGCCCACAACAGTGAGAGGCCCGCGTATCACAAAAAAAAAAAAATTAATTTATTTATTTTTGGCTGCATTGGGTCTTCCTTGCAGTGCGCGGAAGTTGTGGTGAGCGGGGGCTACTCTTCATTGTGGTGCACGGGCTTCTCATTGCAGTGGCTTCTCTTGTTGTGGAGCACGGGCTCTGGGTGCGTGGGCTTCAGTAGTTGTGGCACGCGGGCTCAGTAGTTGTGGCTCGTGGGCTCTAGAGCGCAGGCTCAGTAGTTGTGGTGCACAGGCTTAGTTGCTCCACGGCACGTGGGATCTTCCTGGACCAGGGCTCGAATCCGTGTCCCCTACATTGGCAGGCGGATTCTTAACCACGGCCCCACCAGGGAAGCCCAACAATGCCAATTTTTGAGACTGTGGAGCAAGTGGAATCTCACACGACTGGTACAACCACGTCAGAAAACTTTCTCCATCTACTGAAACTGGACATACACATATGTATAGCCTAGTGATTCCACATCTAGGGATTTACCCAACAGAAATGTGTACACATGTGACCAAAAGATGTGTGCAAGAATGTCCATAGCAACATTTTCTAATATTTGTAATAACCAAAAACTGGAGATAACCCAAATGCCCATCAACAATAAAATGTGGGGTATTCATATAATGGAATATCACAGGAAGGAGAATGAATGACCTGTAACTACTCAAAGCAACATGGATGAATCTTACAACTAAAATTTTGAGCAAAGGAAGCAAGACAAAAGAGTGCATGCTGTATTATTCCATTTAGATACAGTTCAAAGACAAGTATAACCATGAATTTAGAAGACAGCGTAGTGGTTCCCCTTCATGGGAGTAAGTGACTTGGAGAGGACAGGGACACCAGGGTTCTGGAGATGTTCTTTTTCTTGGTCTTGGTGCTGACTGCATAGGTATGTTCACTTCGTAAAAATTCAAGGACATATACACTTCTTTGCACTTTTCTCTATGTATATTTTAATAAAAGTTAAAAAATAAGTAAATGAAATTCGATTTTTTTTCTTTTTTTTTTTGGCCACGCCACGCAGCTTGCAGGATCTTCCCTGACCAGGGATTGAAGCCGCACCCTTGGCAAGCATGGAGTCCTAACCACTGGACCACCGGGGAATTCCCTAAATGAAATTTTAAAGAGAGAGAGATGTGTGTGTGGTGGGCCCAGCCTGGGTTTACTTAGTGCTTTTGGATGAGAATCTCAAGGAAAAAGCCCTCATGTAAGAAGCTTGGTTTCTCAAAGAGAAATAACCTAAGCCAGCAGCCAGTATTGTGACAGGCCAGGTCCCTCCAGGAGCAATCACCAGGCCAGAGTCCACACAGGGTAGATCACAGGATGAAACCCCCTAGGAATTTGTCATCTGCCTTAGGAAGGAAACTATACCCAGGAAGTGGACCCATTTTTGAACTGACGAATCAAAAAGAAGCTTGTTTCAAAATAGCAGGACCTCTCATTGGCTTTCCTGTGACATGTAAGGCTCCCTTTTCTCAGCTGAAAAAGTTACTCAGAGAAAGAAAGGCCTGGAGTCAGGCTCTCCCTTGCCAGCCAAGATCTGAGACTCTGACCTTTGTGTTTCCTCACAGGCCTGAGCCCAGTGAGGGTAAGGCAGTTCTGAATGAAATGAACAGACCAGCCTTGGCATATAGAAGGATATGTTGTTTTTATTTTTAAAAAAAAGGGGGGGGGGGTGGAGGGAAGGAAGAAAGAAGATTGCATGCATATTTGTGTGCCCTAGAAAAATGTCTGATAGCATAACAACCAAAACTGCAGCAATCCCTGGGAGGTGGTTGGGAAATGGGGAGGCCATTGCCCTTGCTCAGCTGTACTTGTCCTTAAGCTTCACCTGGCTGCCATTCAGATCTTTTGCTCCTCCCCTAACTGGTTCATCCAAAGAGGTCCCTCGTCACTGCTCATGAAACCACTGTTTTCTACCTCCATAGCTCTTACCACTTCTGAAATCTTGATTTTTGTCTGCCATGCCATGTTGCATGAAGGCAGGAACCCCGTCTTATTTCTCGCTATATCCTCCGTGAAGAACAGGGTCAGGCACAGAGTAGATGTTCAATAAGCAGTTAGTGAAGGAATGAGGTTGGGCTTTTGCTTTTCACTTTGTACACTTTGTATTTTCAAACGTTTTTGAGATGAACGACAACTTTTTTTTCATCAAAAGAAAAAATAAATCAGCAGGTTACTGCAGAGGACTCTACCCTCAGCAAATTGTCTTGGGTTAAGACAGGTTTCCACCTGAAAGCAATTCCCTCCTAGTACCGACGGGGAACTCAGACCAGAGAGGGGCAGCGCCTTGCCCAAGTTTACCCAGCACTCAGCAAGCCAGACCTGGACCCAAATTCCCCCCTCCCAAATCAGGCTGGTTACCTCCGGGGAGTGGGGGGCGGTGTCCGGATCCTTGGGAGGAGGAGTGGGTCTTCAGAAGGGGCAGAGAGGGTCACGGAAGGGACGGGGAGGGCAAAGGAGCACGGTGAGCGGGGACTAGAGTTCCGGGTTGAGGAAGGCGAAGGTGCAGCGGGAACAAGCGGAGAGGCCAGAAAGAAGTGGAGGGGGCGGGGCGGGACGAGGCGTGGCGTAGGGGACGGGGAGAAGCGTAGGGGGCGGGGCGAAGCGTAGGGGCGGGGCGAGGCGAGGCGTAGGGGCGGGGCGAGGCGAGGCGTAGGGGCGGGGCGAGGCGAGGCGGAGGAGGCCGGCGGAGGAGGCCGGCGGAGTGCTGGGACACGCGAGAAGAGGGTCGCCGCTGACCTGCTGCCCCCTTTCCCGAGCGGGCGTGCGGCTGCGGCTTCTTTCTTGACTGGCTTCCCCGCGAGGCAGGTGGGTCGTGTGCCCCGGGGACTGGCGCGGGAGGTTCCGCTGCATACCGCAGGGGTAGAGATGTCGCTCTAGCAGAAGGCTACCTGGACTTTGGCCTCACCGAACCCTGGAGGTGGGGAGGGAGAGTGAGCAATTCAGGCCTGCAGCCGGAGGCCCCAACTTCGGCTTCCAGAAATGGAAAACGCTGTGGGCCCTTTGTTCTAGTCTTAGCTATGCCAGTGGCTCCCTGCGTGACTCTGGACGAGTTCCCGCCCTTCTCTGGGCCTCCGTCTACCTATCTGCAAAGTGAGAGGGTCTTTGGACGGGTCTCCCTAAGTTCCAGACTGACTTAAATTCATTTCCTTGACAAACTTCCTCTAGGGCTTGTCCCCAGATTCACCAGCCAAGTCCGTCCCTCAGCAACAACTTGGCAGCACTCTGAACTCTGGCCCCTCAAGTTTTAGCTGAACAGGTTGCATGTCTGGAATCAGTTCCCTCTGGGGCAAGAAGCTGCGTCCAGCCTCTAGACTTTAGGCTGAGGAATTTGTTTTCTGTGCACTGGGTCAGTAATCCTTCACTGGCTCTCCACCCAGGCAGGTGTCATCATCTGGGGCTGAGAGAGGCTTTAAGACAGGTAGGAACAGGCTGCTCTGTCCTGCCTTTTGTCCTGGGCTGTACAGGTTCACTAAAATCAGATTTTTTTTTTTTTTTTTTAAATCCAAGTACGTCTAAGCAGTGGAAGGGAGTACTGGCCAGAGAATGTGGAGGTTTGGGTTCTAGTCCTGGCTGTGCCGCTGGCTGGCTGTGACCTTAGGCAAATATCTGCCCCTCTCTGGCTCAGTCTTTCCCGGCTGAACAGTCAAGGGGTGGGTCAGATGGTCTGCAAAGCCTCTGCTGTCTTTCACATTCCGAACAATAGTAATAGCAGTCATAATAACTGTTTCCTTAGCTGAGGCCCTGCCTGAGCTGGCCCCTATCTACCCAAAGCACCAGACTCCTTGCCCTGCCTCAGGGCCTTTGCACTTGCTGTTTCCAGTGCCAGGAATATTTAATCATCTCCATTTCCTGAATAGGCTTTCTCAGATCTCCACTGACACGTCACTTGCTTAGGAAGTTCCCCGACAACAAAGACTAAATCGGGTTTCTGGATTGATATCCTTCCTCATGGTACATGCTGTCTTCATTATGCTTAAGTATTCATGTAGTTCTTTGTCCGATAGCTGTATCCTCTGTTCTTTAATGCCTGTGCATGCCATGAGGCCTAGAAATCTGTCCCTTTCCCAACATCTAGCACATAATAGGTGGAGTGAACAGATAATCTCATTTAGTCCAGCAGTCTTATGAGGTTGAGTCACTGTGCTCTTCTTACACATGAAGAGACTGGGCTTCAGAGAGTGACACTCTTAGGGTCACACAGTGAGTTGGCAGTGTCAGAATTTGAACCCAGTCTGTCTCAGACTCCGAGGCCTGAACTTCCACCTCACTTGCCCTACACTCCAGGATCTTCTGCTGTGAAGACGTTACCTAAGTGCCAGCAGATCTGACCCACGAAGCCTGGAAAGAGAAGACCATCAGGTTCTTGGGCGCGGTGCTGTCCAGCTCCACCTCCCCTAGAGGCCCCCGGACCTGAGCAGAGGTGGAAGTGGGGTGGCCTGGCCCCCCTCCTGCAGACCCATGGCGCGTCGGCTCCAGTTACAACTGCTGACGTGGGATGTGAAGGACACGCTGCTCAGGCTCCGCCACCCCGTGGGGGAGGAATATGCCGCCAAGGCCCGGGCCCACGGGCTGGAGGTGGAGGCCGCCGCCCTGGGACAGGCCTTCGGGCGGGCATATAGGGCTCAGAGCCACAGCTTCCCCAGCTATGGCCTGAGCCGTGGCCTCACCTCCCGCCAGTGGTGGCTGGATGTGATCCTGCAGACCTTCCACCAGGCAGGCATTCGGGATGCCCAGGCTGTGGCCTCCATCGCTGACCAGTTGTACGAGGACTTCAGCAGTTCCCGCACCTGGCAGGTGTTGGAGGGGGCTGAGGCCACCCTGAGGGGGTGCCGAAAACGAGGTCTGAGGCTGGCAGTGGTCTCCAACTTTGACCGACGACTGGAGGACATCCTGGTGGGTCTTGGTCTGCAGGAACACTTCGAGTTTGTGCTGACCTCCGAGGCTGCCGGCTGGCCCAAGCCCGATCCCCGCATTTTCCATGAGGCCTTGCGCCTTGCTCAGGTGGAACCGGCAGTGGCAGCCCACATTGGGGACAGTTACCAATGTGATTACAAGGGAGCACGGGCCGTGGGTATGCACAGCTTCCTGGTGGCTGGCCCTGAGCCTTTGGACCCTGCGGTCAAGGATTCTGTACCCCAAGAACACATTCTCCCCTCACTGTCCCATCTCCTGCCTGCCCTTGACCGCCTGGAGGGCTCACCCCCAGGGCTTTGAGTCTGGCGAGGGAAGCGGTCAGGCCCAACAGACACTGGAGACAGGGAGCTCCTTCCTTCCCTGAGATCTGGCTTTCACCCCCCCACCCCCCGCAGCCTCCATAATGCATTCCGACTATAAAGCAGTGAATGCGGGGCATTCAACCCTGCGCCACTAACCAGCTCCTGGTCTCTGAGATGCTTCATTCCTCACACCTGTGTCCATTTTCTACCATGAGTCCCCCCTCACCTCCAACAAGATTCATGAGGGCTCAACTAGCTTCAAAACCAACACTTTCAAACTTTCTTTTTAGCAGCAGGGCCTTTCGTCATGGGAGAGCTTATGTGGAACCCCAACATGCAAATCAGGAAAAATGAGAAACTGCTAGGGTTGAAGCAGAGGTCCTGGGGCCCTTCATTCAGGCCCTGAAGCCTCTGCGACTCTCCCCTGAGAAGCCTGAGATCAGAGCTTAGTACCTGCGGGTACTGGAGGTCTCGTTTAGGCGTGTCTCACTCCGAAGCCCACTGGCTTGACTGCGAGGTTACAAGTAGAATGGGATCCGTGTCACATGAGGCGTAATGCAGCGGGGATCCAGGGAGAACAGAGAAGGTGTCCTAAGGATGGCGGTCCTGAAGGGCACCCCAGTCATAGGAATAGCTTGGGGGTGGGAAAGCACAGGGAACAGGGACTGGAACACGAGGTGGCAGGAGTGCAGGGAATATGGGGGGAATCACTGGAGATTGAAGTAGGTTAGGCTTTTAAAATTCTATGTCTCTTCCTGCCTTTCCCCCTTCACACACCTCTCTACATCGTATTTACTGGACACCTGTGCCTTGCCCAGTGCCAGGCACAGGGGGTACCACAAGTAAAAAGCACACAAACAGGCATACACAGTGTATGTTCTGGTGCCAACAGGCAGGGAGGACTCTGGAGTGGACCCTGAGCTGGGGGTGGCCTGTAGATGGGCAGAGGGATAAGAGGGGCATTCCTGGCAGTGGGCCCACAAACTGTGGACTGAAGACTGCTGTGGGGAGTTGGACTGGTGGTTGGGGGAGCATGGCCTGGGGGCCTTTGGGTGCCAAGTAGAAGAAATTGGCTTTGACCCAGGTTTGAGCAGAGACTGTGCCCAGGCAAAGGCAGGGAAGCTCTTCTCAGACTTGGCCGAACCTCTTGTGGGTCTGTCTTCCTTGGGCTTGGTGCTGAGGCCAGGCGACCCAACATTAATTCCCAACTGTCAGGCAGTGAGGAGATGGGGCATGAGCTGTGGTTTCAGAACTGCAAGGGCCTCAGAAGTCATGTCAACTGAAAAAGTTGATTTGATCCACCCGGTGTTTCAAGTAAATTATTGAGCAAACTGAAGAGTGGGGAGGGCTCTGGCCCCCATCTTTGTTTTTGTTTTTGGTTTTTTTTGTGGTACACGGGCCTCTCACTGTTGTGGCCTCTCCCGTTGCGGAGCACAGGCTCCGGACGCACAGGCTCAGCGGCCATGGCTCATGGGCCCAGCCGCTCCGTGGCATGTGGGGTCTTCCCGGACCGGGGCACGAACCCACGTCCCCTGCATTGGCAGGCAGACTCTCAACCACTGCGCCACCAGGGAAGCCCTCTGGCCCCCATCTTTGAGCCCAAGAGCCTTATAGGTAAGTTGCAGGTAAGACTGCCTTTGAACTGTGTTCCCAGATGAAACAAAATGGGAGGACCACTGTTCTAAAGTGACCTCCTCAGAAGACAGGAAGGGACTTGCCCTTGGTCCCCGCAATGCAGGGCACAGAACCCTGTCTCCAGGCTCTTTCAGCTGTGTATGCTGAGCTGCCTCCCACCTATACCTGAGAACGTGGATGGGGGTGAGGAAGATATCCCTTTCCCAGCAAACATACCACTAAGATCTGAGCTGGCACCTGGGAGATTTGCCCAATTACCAACAAAGAACATGGAAGAAATTTTCAGTCTTTGAAAACCTTTAATAATGTACATGTTCCCTAAGGCTGGCCCTCTTACTCCCTCAGCCCTTTCTGGCTTGAAGTCCTCACCCTGGTCCCCACATTATGTTAGAGAAGGCATTAGTTGGGAGCACACATCAGCTGCAGTTGGGGAAAAAGCTCATCCCTGTTGCCACGGGTGAGTGCTGGCTGGAGCCCTGCCTAGTCCAAGGCAGCACTGCCGATGGGTGTGCCGCAGCCAGGCTACCTGGAGACAGGGTCCCCTCAGTCTTCCCAGTGGCTATGCAAAACCTGGGTGAGGACACAGCCCTACGGGCCGGAGTCCTCTGGCCAACAGCAGCCTGGCAGGAGTTCTAAATCCCTTCCAGGCTGTCCTTGTGCTAGAAAAACATTTCCTCTGTATGCCGTGTCATGAAAAGGACTGAGAAACACTGAACTGAGGGGATGACGAGCTTCAGCCACAGGCTTTTCTGCCAGAGAACGGCATCTACTGGGGGCAGTGCTGCTCCAGAAGAGTCTACCACGTGCATCCAGTCACCTGTCCGTCCACCCATCCATCCACCATCCATCCGTCCATCCGTCCACTTGCTGGCCAAATATTTATCGCACGCTTACTATGCACCAGGTACCATGCTGGATGCCAGAGAGAAAGTGGTGAACAAGACACCCTCAGAGGGGCAGATGCACAGTGCATTTGGGAAACCAAGGCCCAGGGAGTAGCAGGTTCCCCACAGATACCTGGCTTTTAATGGTTGTACCCAGAACCCCTCCTAAAAGCTGCCCATTGGGCACAGGCAACATCTGGGAAAAAGACACTGGGTAGAAATATGGCCTGAAAGAGTGGTGGGGAGGTAGACCTGGTCTCCCCATGGCTAAAGGTCAGCGGACGATGGAAATGGTCTGGTCAGCCACAGCAAAGACTGGGAAGAGGGGCCCAGGGAAGGACGCGTGGTGGGTGTGGAGCACCGTGCCCGAGCCTGCCTCGTAGAATAGCAGCTCCTGTCCCTGCAAGTCCAGCAGCACCCCCAGCTGAGCTGGGCAGCGCAGCGGTGCCAGGGGCTCATGCTGCCCATCGTGTGAGAAACGGAACTCCTGGTCGTAGCGGGAGAAGACCCAGGAGAAGGCATTGTAGCCCAGACGAGAGTCACTGCCAGAACCCTTGCGGGGCAGCTGGCCTAAGGCCACACCCACCTTATAGGCACAACTGTTCTCGACGTTCACCGTCCAGGCATGGAGCCCAGCCTGGAAGGAAGTGGTGGCCAGGGCATTGGGCCAGTGGTCAAAGCGCTCCGGGCCATCTGCACAGGTCTTGGACTTCTTGGCGTTGAAGGTCAGGGTCCTTTGATCATCTGACAATTGCAGGAAGGGGCTGACAGTCCTCTCGTTGATACGCACGTCCTCCGTGCCTGCCAGAAAGAATTCTCAGACTTGCCCAAGGCCCACCCTCAGCCCTAACCTGGCCACGTAGCAAAGGGCTTCCTCACCACTCACTGGCAGATAAGCCATTTACTCTCTGAGCCTCAGATTCCTCATCTGTAAAATGGGGATCAGAATAGGACTTATCACAGGGTGGATGTGAGGATCAAATGAGATGATGCATGTAAAGTGCCGAGCATTAGTAAGTGCTCAATAAATTGTGGCCATGACCACAGTAGTTATTAATAGTCCAAGACGCTCATCTGTTAACTTTGATAGATATAAGACCCAGAGAGGAGAAGCGAGTTGCCCGAGGTCACACACCAAGTTGGTGGCAGGGGCAAAATGAAGACCCAGCATGTTGTTCCTACATTTAGCATCTAACACTGATCATACCGCATTCCAGTTGGGCATATCTGCAGTTTCCAGATCAGACTTGTCCTAGCGACACGGTTCCTGGAGGCTTGGAAGCATCAGATATGCAGTTTCCTACAACTACCTAAATGGGACTGCTGGCAGATCAGGCACTACTGGACACCAGAATCTAGAGATGAGCTATAGCTTGTACTAACGTTTTAGGGATAACGTGCAGGGAGGGAGGATTAAAACTGAGGAAAATTCAATCCATTAACCTAACCTTTCTGTGAATTGTGAAAATACCACAACGGGCAGTGTGGGAGCTTCCATCTAGCTTGGGGGAAGCCTGCTTTGAGAACCCTCCCACTCGGGGAATTCCTGGAGGCAGGAGACCATGTTAGCTGGCCTGATCAATGTTAAGTTAGTAAGTGAGACGAATCCGGGAAGCTCAATTCTCGCTCAAGATGCTCTCCAGTTGCCCATCAATTATATCTTCTTAAAGAGAAACTAGGTTTCCAAGAAATAATACTGAGCTCTTGCACTAGGGCAGGACTTAAGGAGGACGTAATTTCCAGGAACAAGATTTATCCCAGACCCAAGCACAGAGCAGGCTGGTCTGGAAACAGGGAGGACCTGGCCCAGCTGCCCCAGGCCTGTCCAGAACCTTGACTCCATAGACAAGCCTGCATCCAGTATCACTGGTTGCTTAACCTGAGATCCCAGATGCACCAGTCCCCACTGTGACCCAGCAGCAAACCCCAGACAGACAGAAGCCCAGTTACTCCAACTGGTGCCAGGCTCCAGCAGCTCCTAACCTGAGAGGGACCCGAGAACAGCTGTCGCCCAGAGCTGGGTCAGTAGTGGGCTGCGAGTGCACTTCTCGTTAAAGTTTAACTTTTCCGACTCCTTGGGATCCAAAATGCCCTCTGCTTCCTCCGTCCTTATGCAGGAAAAAAGAAAAAAAAAAAAGAGATTTAGGAAGGTTCTGGAAATGTATCTGGATCAATACAGGATGGGGACAGAAGTCAAATCCTCTTCCCACGAGGGTGACACAAAGAATGGCAGCCAGGCCCCACATAGGAGCCCCCAAAGGGGGGTGGAGCCAAAAGAGAAGGTGGGCATTCCCTCTATGCCCTGGAGCCTTAATTCCAGCAAGGCACACGGTTTACAGGGAGGTAAATACTTGGTGCCAGTATTAGAACTTGTAGTCAGTGTGTTCTATGGAGGAAGCAACTTGCCAGTGTCTCTGGTGAGTTAGCAGCAGAACTGGAAGGAGGACCTGAGCCTCTTGTGCCGTAGTCTTTCCGCTCCACCGACCTGCGTGGAGAAAATTTTGCCTTCCTACAAAACCTATTGCAGCAAAATCTACTGGTGTGGTCAGAAGGTAGAGCCATTCCTCTCCTCTTAAAATGCAAACAGCCCCGAAGGGTCACGCAAGAAGGAACTATCAGTGATCACCCCAACCATAAAGTAGTCATAGCACTTTGCTCCCAATAACTACCTCTATTCAGCTCACAGGGGGGACTGGGTTTTGTTGGAAGGGATTTGGGAACAGAAGATGCTTAGGAGGGGAGTACTGCCATTTATTAAGCAGCCAGGCTCTGGGCTTGCTGTTTTCTATAGAGAATCTCATATGATCTTTGCTATAACCTGGGAGGCAGTTGTTATTCCATTTGACAGGAAAGAACAGAGATTCAGAGAAAGCACCCAAGCTAAAAAGAAGACCTGGATTCAACTGTTGCCTCCATGCAAAAACAGAACAAACCCAGGCTGGGATCCAGGCACCATTCAACATAATCCTTCCCCTGACTTGAAGTAAAATCTGAAGGGGTGTGGGGCAAAGTGAGGGTTCGCCACAGGGCTTCACAGACCTCTGAACTGGCTTCTGAGAAAGCCAGTTTGGGTAGGGAGAAAAAGCTCCCAAATGAGAATGTTTATATTTGCCTAAAGATGTCTTTAACAATATACAGTATGCTTTAGGCCTGGCCTATATAATGATTGTATGCCAGGAAAACAATTAGACTCAAATCAGTGATGTTCTTTCTCTTGGTAGTTATGACATATCAAAGATTAAAATTGTCCTGTGTTTCAATGTACATGTGTGTGTGACGTCTTAAATGTTTTAATAGTCCACAGCTAATCAGCTTATGTATACTGTATGTATAATGAGAACAATGTCTTGTGTTTTCATCCTTTATGAATTCACAATTCTTACCTGTTCCCTTGTCATAACAAAACCAGTAATATTTTCCTGTCTTGACAGCTTGATTTTTAGTAGAAAATATATTAAAAGCGGGGTTCTCATTGCAGTGGCTTCTCTTGTTCCCACTGTCTCTAATCCCAAAGATGGCCTTTGAGCTCAGGCAGCAGAGAAGTGACAGCACACACTCTCTTCCCCAAATCTTGTGGCTCTGTCCATAAACAGAGGATGGGGGGAGAGGGTAGGGCATGTCTCCTCATAGATGTGAGCTCTTTTTTTTAAGACTGACACTGACTGCTCTGGCTTGGGAGGAGCGAGGTTAACAGAGCCCTAGAAAAGCTGAAAGCAGGCTTTGGTTACAAAGGCTCCTTGTGGTCAGGACAAGAGAGGCTCTGTTGCCATCTCCTCAAAGCACTGAAGCTGGCTCTGGAGAATCCCCAGCCAACAGGTGAGGAGGAAATAGGAGCTGGAGTCAGCCGTGCTAAATCATCATCAGAGCAAATCTGAGGCCAGTCGTAGACACCAGAGTCTAGAGAAACAGCTGGTCCAGGTACCTCATGGTACAGAAGAGAAAACTCGTGACCCCAAAGGAGCGGGAGTGAAATGGGGCTGGGACACAGCAGGGCCCTGGCCAGGACCAGTATACCCAGTCTGTGCAGGGGAACCTGCTGCCGTGGCAGGCCAGGGTTGAGCTCAGCCACAGATGTGGAAATAACCTTGGGGGCCAAAACAACAGGTTTTGAAAACAGTACGGTCATCCCTCCATATCCTGGGGGACTGGTTCCAGACCCCCCACAAATACTAAAATCCATGGGGTGTTCAAGTCCCTTATAGTCAAGCTCTCTGTATCCAAGGTTCCCCATCTGCAGATTCAAAAACATTCAAATCCATGTTTGGTTGAATCTATGAATGGGGAAACCATGGAAATGGAGGGCCGACTCTACTTTGAGAGTATGAACCCCCAGTCTAAAGACACAAAGGCACAAAGGACTACAAGCAAATCTTGAACTCTACTAGTAGGTTTGTCAATCATACTATGGGTTTAGCAACTCTCAAACAACATTGCATGTATCACAGGACTGAACAGATGAATAAATATATCGGAAAGGAAAAATCCTGTGGTGTCTGATTGGAATTAGAAGTTATGATACAAACTCAGGAATAAAAAAGTTACATGCACACACACTCCCTAGCTCTGTATGCTGTCCACTGGGAAGGCCTGGAAGCAATGACGCATTAGTAGCAATGAACACACCTAATGGTTCAATCTTGGTTTTTAAATACGATTCCCCACTAAAAAAACCCAAGACACCCTGGAGAAATTAGCTGATTCCAGGCTGAGGCAGGAAAAGAACACGTTGAGCCTAGGATATCTTCTTGTGCCAGAAAGCAAGAAAGTACTCAAAGAATGATGAGGAGTTGTCAAAAGGACACAAGATCTGGCTTGAAGGGGCTCCTACTGGCCAAATCTGAGAGATTTTGAAGATCAAAATTAATAATAGTACTAACAGATTATAATGCACTGAATAAAATAAGAATCAGTGAGTCTATATTGATACTAAATAAGTGAATAAACAAGCAAACTAAGTCCTAGACACAGCAATCAGGCAACAAAATAAATAAATAAAAGGAATCCAGGGCTTCCCTGGTGGTGCAGTGGTTGAGAGTCCGCCTGCCGATGCAGGGGACACGGGTTCGTGGCCCGGTCTGGGAAGATTCCACATGCCGCAGAGCGTCTAGGCCCGTGAGCCATGGCTGCTGAGCCTGCGCATCCGGAGCCTGTGCTCCGCAACGGGAGAGGCCACAACAGTGAGAGGCCCGCGTACCGCAAAAAAAAAAAAAAAAAAAAAAAAGGAATCCAAATTGGAAAGGAAGAATTAAAACTGTCACTGTTTGCAGACGACATGATACTATACATAGAAAATCCTCAAGATGCCACCCAAAAACTACTAGAGCTCATCAGTGAATCTGGTAAAGTTGCAGGATACAAAATTAATATAGAGAAATCTCTTGCATTTCCATACGCTAACAATGAACTGTCAGAAAGAGAAATTAAGGAAACAATCCCATTTACCATCACATCAAAAAGAATACAATA
Source organism: Delphinus delphis (assembly GCF_949987515.2). Classification (NCBI taxonomy): domain Eukaryota; kingdom Metazoa; phylum Chordata; class Mammalia; order Artiodactyla; family Delphinidae; genus Delphinus; species Delphinus delphis. Next base: position 20,466,565 of record NC_082688.1, read on the forward strand.
CCAAAAAAAAAAAAAAAAGAGTAAAAGACCTAGGAATAAACCTACCTAAGGAGGTAAAAGACCTGTACTCAGAAAACTATAAGACACTGATGAAAGAAATTGAAGATGACACAAACAGATGGAAAGATACACTGTGTTTTTGGATTGGAAGAATATTGTTAAAATGACCATATTACCCAAGGCAATCTACAGATTCAATGCAATCCCTATCAAAATACCAATGGCATTTTTCACAGAACTAGGATAATTTTAAATTTCTTATGGAAACACAAAAGACCCCAAATAGCCAAAACAATCTTGAGAAAGAAGAATAGAGCTGGAGGAATCATGCTTCCTGACTTCAGACTATACTACAGAGCTACAGTAATTGAAACAGTATGGTACTGGCACAAAAACAGACACATAGATCAATGGAACAGAACAGAGAGCTCAGAAATAAACCCACATGATGAAGGAGGCAAGAAGATACAATGGAGAAAAAACAGTCTCTTTAATAAGTGGTGCTGGGAAAACTGGACAGCTACATGTAAAAGAATGAAATTAGAACATTCTCTATCACCATATACAAAAATAAATTCAAAATGTATTAAAGACCTATATATAAGACTGGAAACCATAAAACTCCTAGAGGAAAACATAGGCAGAACACTCTTTGACATAAATTGTAGCAATATTTTTTTGGATCCATCTCCTAAAGCAAAGGAAATAAAAATAAATGGGGCTTCCCTGGTGGCGCAGTGGTTGAGAGTCCACCTGCCAATGCAGGGGACACGGGTTCGTACCCTGGTCCGGGAAGATCCCACATGCTGCGGAGCGGCTGGGCCCGTGAGCCATGGCCGCTGAGCCTGCGCGTCCGGAGCCTGTGCTCCGCAACGGGAGCGGCCACAACAGTGAGAGGCCAGCATACCGCAAAAAAAAAAAAAAAAAGAATGCAAATAATGTTGGCAAGGATGTGGAGAAAAGGGAATTCTTATACACTGTTGGTGGGAATATAACTTGGTGCAGGCACTGTGGAAAACAGTATGGAGGTTTCTCAAACAACTAAAAATAGAACTACTATATGACCCAGCAATTCCATTCCTGGGTATATACCCCCCAAAAACCAAAACACTAATTCAAAAAGATAGATGAGCCCCAACGTTCATAGCAGCATTATTTACAATTGCCAAGATATGGAAGCTACCTAAGTGTCCATCAACAGATGAATGGATAAAGAAGATGTGGTACATATATACAATGGAATACCACTCAGCCATAAAAAAAAAGAAATTTGCAACAACATGTATGGACCTGGAGGGTATTATGATCAATGCAATAAGTCAAACAGACAAATACTGTATGCTATCACTTATATGTGGAATCTAAAAAACAAAAACTGGTGACTATAACAAAAAAGATACAGGGATATAGAGAACTAGTGTTTATCAATGGGGAGAAGAAAGGAGGGATGGGCAAGATAGGGGTACAGGATTAAGAATTATAAACCATTATGTATAAAAAAAGCTACAAGGATATATTGTACAACACAGGGAATATAGTTAATATTTTATAATAACTATAACTGGATTATAACCTTTAAAAATTGAGTCACTATATTGTACACCTGTAACATATAATATTGTATATCAACTATACTTCAATTAAAAAAAAACTAATATAATATTGTATGTCAATTATATTTCAATTAAAAAAATTAATATCCCTGGGGCTTCCCTGGTGGTGCAGTGTTTAAGAATCCGCCTGCCAATGCAGGGGACACAGGTTCAAGCCCTGGTCCAGGAAGATCCCACATGCCGCAGAGCAGCTAAGCCCGTGCACCACAACTATTGAGCCTGTGCCCTAGAGCCCGCGAGCCACAACTACTGAGCCCACGTGCCACAACTACTGAAGCCCGTGCACCTAGAGCCCGTGCTCCGCAACAAGAGAAGCCACCGCAATGAGAAGGTCGTGCATCGCAACAAAGAGTAGCCCCGGCTAGTCGCAACTAGAGAAAGCCCGCGTACAGCCAACGAAGACCCAACGCAGCCAAAATTAAATAAATAAAATACATACATTTATTAAAAAAAACCCTAATATCCCTGATAATGGGACAAAATGACATTATGTGTCCCCTGGTATGATGGACTGAGGACACATCACTTATGAAATATTCCTGCTCAAAATGCATAACCTGAATCTAATCATGAGATAACATTAAATAAACTCAAATTGCGAGATATTCTATAAAACTGTCCTTAGACTCTTTAAAAGTGTTTAGAAAATAAAAGGTTAAGGCACAATTACAGATTTAAAAAGACCAGATGGATCAGAGGGAAAAAATCCAAACACTGTTAAGAACATTCTTAGTACAACTGGCAACATTTGAATACAGACTATATATTAGATAATAGTATTACATCAACATGAGATTTCCTGAATTTAATAAGTACACCGTGGGGGAATTCCCTGGCGGTCCAGTGGTTAGGACTCCGTGCTCTCACTGCTGAGGGCCCGGGTTCAATTCCTGGTTGGGGAACTAAAATCCCACAAGCTGTGCAGCGCAGCCAAAATTAAATAAATAAATAAGTATGCTGTGGTTATGTAAGAGAAGGTCTGTTCTTCGGAGATCCACATTGAAGTATTTAGGGATTAAAAGTCGTGCTTTCTGCAATTTACTCTCAAATAGGTCAGAAAAGAATAAGTTGTTTTATATATACATTAGATAGATAGATAGTCAGACAGACAGGATGACAGACAGGAAAAAAGAGACAGATAAGAAACAGAGAGAGCAAATGTGGCCAAATATTATCAATTAATATTTCTAAGTTCAGGGCTTCCCTGGTGGCGCAGTGGTTAAGAATCCGCCTGCCAATGCAGGGGATACAGGTTCGAGCCCTGGTCCGGGAAGATCCCACATGCCACGGAACAACTAAGCCCATGCGCCACAACTACTGAGCCTGCGCTCTAGAGCCCATGAGCCACAACTACTGAAGCCCTCGTGCCACAACTACTGAAGCCTGTGCGCCTAGAGCCCATGTTCCGCAACAAGAGAAGCCACCACAATGAGAAGCCTGTGCACCACAATGAAAAGTAGCCCCCGCTCACCATAACTAGAGAGAGCCCGCACGCAGCAACGAAGACCCAAAGCAGCCAAAAATAAATAGATAAATAAATAAAATATTTCTAAGTTCATTATACTATTTTGGCAACTTTTCTGTAAGTTTAAAATGTTTCAAAACAAAAAATAAAGATAAAACATTTTTTCAAAAATCAGATCAGCTTGGTATTGAGGGCAGACTGTTAAAGGAAGATGATGAAGATAAAGGAGAAAGAGAAGACTAGCAGAAGCATGGAAAGATTGTAAGGAGATAGCAAATTAAATTTAGGAACATCTGTACTGTGGAATAGTTCAAAGACTTTCCAAAAAGTGAGGTAAATATAAATGTACTGATATGGAAAGATTCCAAGATAGATAGCCTGATAAGTTATAAAACAAGTATAAAACGATCCCATCTACGTTTTCAAAAAAAAATTTTAAGAGGAAAACAGAATCCACACACTCTTCTATGACTAAACACAGGAAAGGCTACAAGACACACATCTAACTGTTAAAACTGATCACCACTGGGAACAGGATTGGGAAGAGGTGATGGAGACATTTTTAATTTTAAATGGTTTTAAACTGGTGAGAAATTTTTTCTTTCTCCCATGCACATGTATTGCTATTGAACTTAAATATAAAAATAAAGAAGAATAGACTGTGCTCCCCAAGTAGAGCTCTGAAATCTCACACACACAGTGTAAGAATTTAATTTCTTTGCCTGGAAAATTACACCCTCTTGGTCACTTCCTCAGGCTCTTGGATCTCAGAACCTTTCAGAACTCAGTTAGGGTCTGGTGAAATTCTTTTATTATTGCATAATTAAAATGAAGTTTTGAGTGGTAATGCAGACTTAAATTTCAAAGATTCTTTCATCAGAGAAAGGGGAAGTGAGGTAGAGAAGACAGTACTGGGTCAGGTGTCAGGTGTGGGTCCAAGCCCCAGCTCTGGGGCTTAGGCAAGTCCCTTCCCCTCTTTGAGCCTCAGCGTTCTCATCTGTAGATGGGGGTGGGAAACCCCTTCCACAGGGTGACTGTACGTTTTTTTAATAGGATAATATTTAAGAAAGCCCATGGCAAGCCTCTGACTCATTATTTATTTCACTGCCCTTCCACATGGGTCTAAAGTGGCTCTCCAAGCTAGGGGCAGGAAGACCCTTGTCCATTGAGCTTCAGGGAAGGTACTCAGCTGCCCGCCATGAGCTTCCTCCCAGGAGCAGCGGGCCTGATGGCAATGGACTAAGTAGAGGCCTAAGGCCGTGGTTTCCGTGACTGCCCAAGCAAATACCGGGGGCCATACTCACCTTTCAAAAATCTCCTGCTCCTTCTGCTGTGAGAAAAGAAAGCAGAGTCAGGCTTGGCACCAGAAACCCAGCAGGCAGTCATCAAGACTTAAATATAATCAACTTGCATGGAGGGCTCCACGTGGACAGAAACTCTAGAATACAAACGTCTACTCCTTCTTTAAGACCCCGCACAAAACTTTATGGATCCTTCTTCACATACCTCCCCCATCAGCGATCCCCTCTGTCCCCTGTGTCCCATGGCATCCTGGGTTTCCCTCAGCTACACTTCAGGACAATCACATATTTACTCAACATTTCATCCCCCACCAAGCCTGTCACCGGCTCAACGGCTAGGACTCTTTCTGAATCTTCTACTGTGACTGTCCCAAGGTTTGGGGCAGAATGTGCTCGGCACATGGAAGCTGTGTAATGAAATAAACGCACAATCTGGGACAGTCACAGAAACCGCCCCCCTTGAACTGCAGCGGGACAGCTTGGTCGTTCCACATTCTCATTTCTCTGCTTGGCACATCTACTCAGATGGAGCACTGCCACCTTAGAACTGCAGATACCTGCATAGATATATAAAATACTTTGAAAGGATATGTACCAGCATATTGGCCATGGTAATTTCTGGGTGTCAGGAGTGAGGATGAGCTCTGTATTTGCAGTGGACCCCTTGTCAGTGCAGTGTTCTCTTCAAGCTTCTGGTCTCTCTCGTCCTCCCCACTTCCTTTAATAAAGCTGTGACTCTTGTCTTTCAGGCATCAGCTTCTAAGTTGCTTAATTCAGGAAGCCTTCCCTGACTACCACTCCCTCAAGGCTGGACTGCAGGGGCCCCACATCCCAGTAGTGCCCTCTACCATAGCACGTATCCCTCCATATCCTAATTATCAGTTCTATACATTTGTCTCTTCCATAAGGCTGTGGGTTGCTGACAGCTGTATCCTATACCTCCACCCCATAGCACAATGCTTAGCATACAGCAAGCACTCAGTAAATATTTGCTCACTATTGAAAGAACAATTACCAAGTGCAAAAAAAAAATCCATATAGTTCTATTGCCCTGTCTCATCCCTTTTCCAAATTATCATTTTCCACCTACTTCCTACCAATAAACATTCTCGGTGTTTTCAGACCTTGGGGGAGTCTGGCCAACTGGCTGTGTCTTCACCCTTGCCTGACTTACAATCAGCTGGAGGTCATCCAGATGGGTGAGCATGTCCACCAGGCTGGTGCGGATGGTGTCGAGCTTCTGCAGTGCCTCGGCCCAGTGTACTCGCTGTGTCAGTATACTCTGATGGGCCCGCTCCTCTTCACCGTGCACCTGTTCCAGCAGCCTCTGCTCCTCGCTCTCACACAGACTCCTCACCAGACCCAGCCGCTGGATGACCAGTTCCCGTGCTGCACTGGCTGTGCTCTGACAAAAGGTAAAATGAGGAGTCCTGGCAGAGCCCCAGTCAAGATTAGGAGGGCTTGGGCTCAGCCGGAAGGAGTGCTGAGATTGATTAGCAATGTCTGCCATGGGTACAGTAAAGGTAGTGCTTAAACCATTCGAGCCCTAAGATTTCCCAAATGTGGTTTGGGGTAAAGAACTTTGAGATCCAGACATCCAGGCCATATCTCATGGAGCTAAGATGACAGAATGAAAGAGCTGGGCAGGACTTACAGATCAGCTGGAATCACCTGCTTTTCACAGTTGGAAATCCCAAGGTCAAGAGACCAAGGTCAGAGAGTCATAGAATTGCAGAGCAGAAAGGACTAAAAAGTCTTCCCCATCAACAGCATGCACATCAACAGTAGTCCAGTTAATACTCTGGCCATGGCTGAGGGCAAAAAGCTCATTACTTCCCAAATCTGTTCATTCTAACTGCTTCCATGATAGAATTCTCACCTTCCATGCAGGAGGGCTGAAATCAGTTGTAAGTCAATGAAGTTAACATGTGTCCCCTAGCAGGTAGCACAGCATCTAGCACAGAGTAGGTGCTCAAATATTTACTGAATGACTGAATGGGAAAGTTCCTTCCAACCAGTAAAAAATCTCTTGGTAGTGCTCACATGCCAAGCCAATGGCAGAGCAGGGGCTAGAACCCAGTTCTGTTGACTCTCAGTCCAACACTATTCCCCTGTACCAATGCCATCTGGTAACCAATCCTCCTCAAAGGCATTGTTGCGTGCAGCTCCTGCACTCTTGCCAGACAGGTGAGAGCAGAACTGTTTCCTTCATGCCAGAAAGTCACAGGTAGCCAGCAGCTCTCCTCATTCCCTGCCCCTGAAGACCTGCTTCAGAAGAAACTGAGACCCACAATTTGCCCAATGGAGAAGAGAGAGTGGCTAACTGAATGGCCAAGTGAACCCAGAGATTCAGACTCCAACTCCAGTGTTCTTTTGAGGCAACATAACGCAGTGGTTAGGAAATCAGGCTGTAGAAACAGTGCCTGGTTTAAATCTTAGCTGTTCCACTTACTATCTGTGGAACGTTGAGCATATTACTATCTTCCCTGTGCCTCAGTTTTCTAATATGTCAAATGGGGATAATAATAGTACCAACCTCATAAGGCTATTGTGAGGATTAAATGAGTTAATACATATAAAGTAAATAGAACAAGGCCCAGCACATAAATATTTGATTACATTAGGTATTGCTCTTCTCTCTATGCCACTTCAGTGCCTTTCCCATGGGTGGGTCTCTGCAGCCACATTTGTACTTTGTGATCAGGATCAAGGACAGACCCAATATGCACCAGATACTCCCAGACAAGAAGCCTGCAGTCAATTTCAACATGTTTCTTGAGTCATTCCCAGAAAAAAATAGCAGAGAAAAAAGAAAACTTTGCTCACCAAAGATATGCCTGAATAAACTAAAATCCCTCCCAGAACAAAACACAGAAGTGCTGGGAAAATAGCTCAAAACATCCTTTTTAAAAGTGAAGCTACAGGGGCTTCCCTGGTGGCGCAGTGGTTGAGAGTCCGCCTGCCGATGCAGGGGACACGGGTTCGTGCCCCGGTCCGGGAGGATCCCACATGCCGCGGAGCGGCTGGGCCCATAAGCCATGGCCACTGAGCCTGCGCGTCCGGAGCCTGTGCTCTGCAGCGGGAGAGGCCACAGCAGTGAGAGGCCCGTGTACCGCAAAAAAAAAAAAAAAAAAAAAAAAAGTGAAGCTACGGCTTCCCTGGTGGCACAGTGGTTAAGAATCCGCCTGCGAATGCAGGGGACACGGGTTCGAGCCCTGGTCCGGGAAGATCCCACATGCTGGGGAACAACTAAGCCTGTGTGCCACAACTACTGAGCCTGAGCTCTAGAGCCCGTGAGCCAAAACTACTGAAGCCTGCGCACCTAGAGCCCATGCTCCGCAACAAGAGAAGCCACCGCAGTGAGAAGCCCATGCACCGCAGTGAAGAGTAGCCTCGCTTGCCGCAACTAGAGAAAGCCCGCACGCAGCAACGAAGACACAATGCAGCCAATAAATAAATAAATAAAATTTAAAAAAAAAAGTGAAGCTACTCTGGCAGCTCGGGAAAGGAAATTCCCTGGAGTCCAAAAGTAGAGAGGAAACTGAAAACTGGTGTAATCAAGAGCTGAGGACTCAACTAGTTGCCCTGAATAGGGCTTGTGATTTACTTTAGAATCTTATACTCATCTAAACCATCATGCAAAAATTAGAGCACAATAAAGACCTCTCTGATCAAAAATGGAAAACTTCTGGGACTTCCCTGGTGGTCCAGGGGAAGACTCCATGCTCCCAGTGCAGGGGGCCTGGGTTCCATTCCTGGTCAGGGAACTAGATCCCGCATGCATGCTGCAACTAAGGAGCCCACAAGCCACAACTGGGAAGCCCGCATGTGGCAACTATGAGCCTGCATGCTGCAACTAAAGATTCTGCGTGCTGCAACAAAGGATCCTACATGCCACAACTAAAGACTTGGTGCAGCCTAAATAAATAAATAAATGAAAATGGAAAATTTCCTATGAATGAGGGAATTATTAAAAGATGTACTTTAACTAAAATATTGGACAACGACATGTAAGACCTGAGGGGTTATTGACTGAAAGCATTCTTATGGTACTTGTATCATTCGGGTTGATTCATTTTAGACATTATTTATTTGTGTTAAAATCTTAAGGGGACCGAAAATAGACTGTAAATAGAAGGTATAACTTTCAAGCTAGCACAGGGAAAAAGGAGGGAGGAGGGGTTGATTAACTCAACAGAAGGGAGGAAAGGAAGAAAAAAAGCATAGAAAACGTAAAATAAAATGAGCCATGGCCACTGAGCCTGCGCGTCTGGAGCCTGTGCTCCACAACGGGAGAGGCCGCGACGGTGAGAGGCCCGCGTACCACAAAAAAAAAAAAAAAAAAAAAAACCCAAAGCAAACATATTACCCTCTTGATCCCATATCCCCCTCCGCTATCATCCCATTTCTCAGCTCCCTTCTATAGCAAAGTTCCTCAAGAGTCATCTAGGCCAACTATCCCAAATTGCTCTTCTCCTATCCTCTCTGAAACCCACGCTAATCAAACTTTCAAGGCAATGCTCTACAAAACTCCTCTTGTCAGGATCTCCAATGATGAGGATGTTACTAAATAGTCCATTCTCATTTCTCACCTGACTTGATTTCTCTGCAACATTTGACACCAATGATCTCCTCCACCTCCTTGAAACCTATTGTGGGACACAACACTCTTAGTTTTACTCCTAGCTCATTGATTGCTACTTCTTGGTCTACTTTGCCTCTTCCTATCTTCTCAATGGTTAAAAGTTGAAGTGCCCTAGAGCTCAGTCCTTGGACCCCTGCTTTTTTTTTTTTTAAGTTGTTTCCACTTTTTATTTATTTATTTGGCTGTGTCAGGTCTTAGTTGTGGCACGTGGGCTCAGTAGTTGTGGCACGCAGGCTCTCTAGTTGTGGCACGCAGGCTTAATTGCCCTGTGGCATGTGGGATCACTCTGCTTCAGCCTCATAGGCCTCCTGGCTGCTACTCCAACTTGCCAGGTACACCCCCACCTCAGGGCTTTTGCACTTGCCTTTCCCCCGTTTTGGAACACTCTTCTCCCAGATATATGATCCATTCCCTCACCTCCCGTAAATTCTGTGCAAATATCAATCTTCTTAACTAGGTGATTCCTGATCACAGCATATGCAGTTACAACCCCCATCCTCAACATGACCAATCCCCCTTCCTGTTATATTTCTCCATAGCACTTATCACCTTCTGATATAGCATATATTTTATTTGTTATTACCCCTCTCCCCTGACTAGAATGTAGGCTTCATGAAAACAGAAACTTTCGAATGTTTTGTTCACTGTGGAATCTCTAGCACATAGACCAACAGTGCTTGGTGTGTGGTAGGTGCTCACAGAGATTTGTTAAATAATTAAATAAATGGCAAAATGTTGTAAGTATTCCCCGACAAAAGCTTCTATTTGACATTGTACTGAGGTCTTAGCCAGTGCATTTAAGACAAGAAAATAAAAAGACTGAGGAAAAAGAGGGTGAGAGAGGGAGAAATCGTCGTGCAGAGAAAAGCAGAGATGTACACAGAAGAGCCGCCTAGACTTCTAGCAGCTTCCTCGTTCCTGGTTCTGGTCCCCTTTAGGTTCTGAAAGACTCTTGTATCAGGGCAAGAAATTCTGTTTCGCTTATGCCAGTTCAACTGGGTTCTTCTGTTCCTTGCAATCAAAATCATTTTTTTTTTTAATTAGGTTGGCCTAAAAGTTCATTTGGGTTTTTCCCTAAGATGGTATGGCAAAGCCTGAACGAACTTTTTGGCCAGCCCAATACTAAAACAGTGCCAAGCCTGCTCCATGTACTTTGGGGGAATGAGGGAGGGATGTGCAGGAAGAAATTCACAGCCCCTGCCCTTGAAGGGCATACTTGAGAGTAAAGATGTAGCAGTGGCAATGAGTCAACTGAATAAAGGATCCGCAGTGAGGTGTTGCAGAGGGATCACCTGCTGAGCGTCAGAAGACCCAGCTCAGAGAACTGACTCTGGCAGGAGGCTGTGAGTCATTTAAACTCTATGGGACCCATTTCCCCATCTGAAAACAGGGATGTTACTACCATCTACTGCATAAGATTGTCATAAAGAATATGCAATGTAAAATCCACAGGTTATTTTATAATACTGGGGCTGAGCACAAAATAATTAAGATGGTAAGGGAATGCTACCCTTCCTGATCCTTTACCTGAAGCAAGTCATCTTCTATCGGAGTCTTTGTACCAAATATGTGCTGGGAATAATCCACTCTGCCCAGATGGCAAAACCAAGGCTCAGAGAGAGGGGAAACCATCCTTCCTGGGCATCCAACTTTGCTAACAGCACAATGAGTCTGTGAGGTTGGGAAGGGACCATAGACTTGTCCAAGCCCCTAAGGCTGAGGTCTTATCCTAGGAGGGGGCCCAGAGGAGGAGGGAAAGCAGAAGAATTACGTACCACTGCTCTCTGGTTCTTCCCTGGCAGGATGTCAGCCACATACTTGGTGATGGTAGCACTCTGTAACTGCAGCCTCTCACACTGGTCCACAATCTTGTTCTGCAACACAAATGACACCCATGGTGTCTTTTTTTCTTCTTTTTTAAACATCTTTATTGGAGTATAATTGCTTTACAATGGTGTGTTAGTTTCTGCTTTATAACAAAGTGAATCAGTTATACATATACATATATCCCCATATCTCCTCCCTCTTGCGTCTCCCTCCCTCCCACCCTCCCTATCCCACCCCTCTAGGTGGTCACAAAGCACTGAGCTGATCTCCCTGTGCTATGCGACTGCTTCCCACTAGCTTGATCCACACTGGTCCATTCACTCCATTCCAGTGACTTTTTTCCTCTTACCCCACCTCAGCCACCCACTCCCACGGTCATTATCTCAGACCTCATCATTATTGAAAACTATACAACTTCCAAAATCTTCATTTCAAGGATCCTGCACCCTGCCCACCACTTCCCATCCTTCTAGATCACGTACCCTGGAATCTCCATTCCAACAATTCAGCTTAGATGGAGTCACCAATACATTAGTCTTACCACTTTTCACTGTCCATCATCACCTTTTGTGGCCCCACTTCCCTCTTTATCCTTAAATCTGGTGGCCCTTTATTATTCTGTCTCTCCTCTGGCCACTTCTGGTCTCCTCTGCTTCTGCTATTCCACCCAGATCACCTTTATCTCTCACAGGAACTGCTGTTAGAGTCTCCTAACTGGGCTTTTATTTTTGACCACCGCCCACCCCCCCTTCCCATTGGCCACTGCCACCTTTGGTAAGGAAATCAGATCAAGTCTCATCCCAGCTCAAAACCCTCCAATGGCTTTCCAATACCCCCACAGTGAGAACTTAGCCAACAAGGCCCTACCTGATGGGACTCTGCATATCTGCATATCTCTCCAATGTCACCTCCTACCACCCCCCACACTGGCCTTCTAACCATTCCAATAACACACCAAATTTGTCCTGACCTCAGTGCCTTTGCACCTGTTGTTTCTTCTGTCTCCAGCAGTCTTCTCCCATATATTTCTTGCTCCCTGACTCCATGTTACCTCTTCAGAAGCCTTCTCTGACCATCCCCACACCCCATTCCCTTACTTAGCTTATTTTTCTCCATTGAGTTTTCACTCTCTGACTGTATACCATGGGTCTGTTTACCGTTTTTGGTATCTGCCACCCCCCCACCTCAGGCACATAAGCACCATGACTTTGATTTGTTCTCTATGTCCTATGACCTGGAAGAGAGTTCCTATACATGGAAGGCGCTGAATAAATATTTGTTGAATGACTAACACCCACTTCCTTGGTCACAAGAGTTTCAGCAGCTCACAGCTCCCGAAGCTGTGAGCATCGGCCATGAAAGCAGGGGAGAGTTTTAGAAATGAAGAAGCCAAGGCTCACAGAGAAGTTACTTGCCCAAGGAGACATGGCCAGGCCCCTGCTTTGCTACTCCATTTCTCCAGGTAACAACTGGAGCCCTTCCAAGCGGCAGTTCCTCCACCATTTCCCCTGAGAGCATTGCCCCAGTTCCATCTGCCAAAGGGCCACTCAGCTGTCTCTTCTAGGCAGCTCTTGCAAATCCTTCCAACCACAATTAGGAATCAGTCTTACACTTCACCGGTCCAAATACACAGTTAAAGAACTGAGTCGACTGGAAGGAAGCTGTGGTCACCACACACCGTAGGACCGAGGGAACTGAGACTAGCTTCTGAAAAGCTACAGGGCAGGTATCCAGAAGGTAAGAGGCAGGTTGTTGAACTGGGGCTGATTTTGCCCAGTTCAGTAACAATCCTGCCCTGGGGCAAAATTTCTTTGCTGGCTGGAGGGATGGGAAGCCTGCAAAAAAGCCAGTCTACTCAAAATTGGAGGGAGAGAGGGCAAGACACATATCCCTCCAGGAAAAGAAGATGAATATGCTAAGGGCCTCAGCAGGATTCAGGGAAGGCGCCCTGCTCCAGGGCAGAGTGCATTGCAAAAGAAGCAGCAGACCTGCCACCCTGGCCCAGCCTTCACTCCTACCACTCAGATTCAGCCTTGATGGAAACTTTTTTTTTTAAGGTTTTATTAAATTCTCACTCCCATTAGCATCACTTCCTCCCTCCAACCACTGAAGCAGAGTTGGTTTTCTCTGGCCTAGTCAATGACTCCCCTGGTTCAGGCCCTGAACAATAGGAACCTTGAAAAAGTTACTCCCCTCTCTGGGCCTCCGTTCCCCCATCTGTAAAATGTAGGGCCGCTGCTTCAAAGGTCTGGTTGGAATGAGGCAACGGATATTTAAGTGCTTTGGAACTTGCAAAGTCTCTATCCATTGTGCAAGTTCATTATACCACATTATCCAAGCTTATTTTCATTATCACTATGGGGAAAGTGGTGACAAGTAGGACCAACCAGGAGCCTTCAGGTGCCATTGAATAACTGAATCCCTCGTCCCAGCACCCTGTCAGGTATGTTTATTACTGTCCAGTCTGAGCCCTCTGGCCTCACAGCTGGGCAGAACTCCAGGGAGAGGTTGGGAGAATCAAGCAGGGTAATCAAATTGCAAGGAAACCCCCAGGGACCACAGCTGGGGTGGAAGGAGGCAGGAAGCCCCATGGTGACTTGACTCTCCAATCTCAGGGGAGGTTGGTGACAGGAAGGTGGCTAGCTTGGAGCCAAGCTGGAAGTGGAGGTGGGGAGAAAGAAACCCTAGGTGAAGGGTTCCAGTAGGAACCTCCCGATATCTTCCCCGCCCCCTCCGTTTACCCAAGTGAAATCGGCTTGAAGTACAGTCCAGGCCAATCCTGAAACGGAAAAGAAACCACCTTACCAGGAAGGCTGAAGGGTGGATGAGGGGAGGGGCTTTGAGTCGAGGGGCAAAGGAGCGAGGAGGGGCCGAGTTTTATCAAGTTACTAACGGGGCGGAAGCTGGGGAACATCTTGTCCCAGGCAACTGGAGCAGTGAAGCCCTTTATTGCCCAAGGCCAGCCCCATCGCACAAAAACTCTAATAAATGCCCCCAAACTACAAGTGAGGACACTGAGGCTCAGAGATTACGAGACTCACAGGGAGGACCTGATGGAGGTGGGAATCGAACTCAGGTCAGCCGGACTCCAGAAGCCACACCCTTAACCGCCTCGTTCTACAGCCAGTGCCACTGCGGAGCCTGGACTCCCGGACCCGCTGCTGGGTCCCCGCTGGGTCTCGCCCAGCGCCTCCCCGCCGGTGCCCCCTTCTTCCAGAGGAGCCCGCCGCCTACCAGCTCCCACGTCAGCTCACCCGCAGCTCTTCCGCGCGCTCCTCGGCCCGGCGGATGCGGTGCCCCCGGCAGCGGCCGCCCAGTCCCGCGCAGGCGGCGCACACGGGCCGTCGTTCAGAGCAGCAGAACCACCTCAGAGCCTGGCCGTGTTCGGGGCAGAGCGACCCCGGCTCGGACCCCGGCTCGGACCCCGGCCCCGGCCCCGGCCCCTGCTCCGGCCCGGGCCACGGCCCCTGCCCCGCACTCTCCACTGACATGGCCGAGCGCCCGGCGCCGCGCGCTCCACCTGTCGCAGGTGGCGGCTAGGCGGGGCCTCCCTGACCCCGCCCCCGGGCCCCGCCGAGCGCCCGGCACGCTGGCCGCGGCTCTTCCTCCTGCCGGGCTCGTGCAGCCGGGTGGGCGTCCGCCCGCACCCCGCCCCCACTCCGGGACAGACCCCGCCCGCTTCAGCAGTCTTTTAGATTTTTTGCTGAATTAAATCGCGTTTTGTGTGTGTTTGTTTTATAATAAACATAAAACACAAAATATTATGTGATTGTAGGAAACTGAGCACTATTAATTGAGCACTTATTAAGTGCTAGGATTTTGCTAAGCGCTTTACAAGCATTCCATCATGTAATACAACAGCTCCTTTTGACAGGCAACTTTAAACAAGTTGTTTAAAGGTAGGTTCTGGTGTCAGACTGTGTGAGCTCAAATCCCATTTAGCTGCTTACTGGCTCAGTACCCTCCAGTGTCTCACTTGCAAAACGGGCATTATGTGGGTAACTACCTCACAGACTTGTGCTGAGGATTAAATGAACTAAAACACAAAACAGTATCTGGAGCTCAGACAGTGGCTGCAAGTGCTAAGAGTCTGCTAATAGTACAAGGAAAGTACTACTATGATCCCCATTTTTATGAGGATTTAGGATCTTGCCGGGGGCGGGGGGGGGGGGGTGGTCACAGTTACTATTTGGTAGTAGTGTGATTGGAACTCAGGCACTTTGACTTGTGGTAATATGATTCATACTTTTTAAATTGCATATCAAGGCCCAAGGAGGAACATCTGTGTTAGGCTGATTTCCCCAAAGTATTTACATCCAAGTTTTCTTAATTTGAAAAAAATTGTTTAACTAGTATTGAAAAAAGTAATGCATCTTTACCGAAGAAAATAGAATGTGCAAATAAGCACATGGATGAAAAACCCATCCCCAGAAGGAACTACTGCTAATAATACCTGAGCTGTCCTGGGGCTTTTTTTCTTAGGATTTGATAACGGAATCTAAAGCCAGAAAGAACCCTTTGCAAGGGATCCAGACCAGTCTGCCTGGGTATACAGGGAGAGTGCAGCTCCCCAGCCCCCAACCTCTACTTTAGGAGGTCTTGGCAGAGGGCTGAGGAGAGAACTCAGCCAAAGGGAGAAGGGGCCAGGCCTCGGGTGACAGAGGGTATTCTGAGTTCAGAAACTGGGCACTTGTAAGAATGAAATGCTAAAGAAACACATCACTACATCCTGCTGCATGTTGGGGCTCAGGCACCTCAACCCCGAGGCCCCTCTAAGCGACAGCTCTACAAAGAGAAGAGAATCCTTCCCTTCTCTCAGCGCCTACAGCTTCAGCCCCAGATCTACACCACTTACAGTTATGGGAACTTGGTCAGATTATTTAGTGCCTCAGTTTCCTCATCTCTAAAATGGGGGTGATAATACTATCTATCCCTGACAGCTGCTTCAAGAATTAAATGGGCTCTTATCTGCAAAGTGCTTAGCTTGGGTATATGGCATATCCTAGGGGCTAATAAAAGTTTTATTATACATGTAAGGATCTGTAAATATACTTGTAGCAAGTTTTCAGGATGAAAATTGTGTAAGATTCTTCAGCTAAGGGGGTGCAGTGTTCCTGGCATGAAAAGAAGTTTCTAGTGCATCCCAGTGGAAGGGTGAAGTCCTTGTAACAGTGTTGCCCTCATCTGGGGATGGAGATGGAAATGAGCCAGACATTGTGGCTAGAATTTTTTGTTGTTATTCTAAGGGCTGAAGCAGCAGAGGGCTATTAAACATAAAACAGAAGGTGATTTTGTGTGGAGGGAAAAGAGACTGGGGAGAGCAGGGGGAGAAGAAGAGGTTAAGGTCCTTGGGGAAAGTGGGGCCCCTTCATTGGGTGTGACCTTAGAGCTGTGGTAACCCTAGGAGGACTGGAGGCAGGAAAGCAGGGACAAAATCCCCAGAAGTGCTCCCAGGCAGAGGGACTAGACAGTGAAAGGGGCTTAGGTGGGAATGAATTTACTTTCATAAAATTAGAATCATGTGTTCCAGCACTCAGGGGCTGAGTAAGACTGGAACTGGAAGATCAGCCCCTTCCCTTAATGTGTATCAGGCCCTGCCCAACATATGTCCCCATGGGAAGCCTCAGGATACTCATAAACTCCCAAGTGGTGGCTCTCAAGCTTTATCAGACTTCAGAATCACCTGGAGTGGTCAGGGGAGAGGGGTAGTTAAGCATACAGACTTCCCAGTAAGATTCTCATTCACAGGTCTGTCATGGACCCAGGAATCTGCATTTGTGGCAGTTGTGCTGAGACTAGGCTACAAATGTGCCCTCTGGCTGCTCCTAGAAACACTGCCCTAAGACGGTGGAGACAAGAAAGAAAAAAAAAGAGGACTGCCCTGGTGGCACAGTGGTTAAGAATCCGCCTGCCAATGCAGGGCACTTGGGTTTGAGCCCTGGTCCGGGAAGATCCCACGTGCTGCGGAGCAACTAACCCCGTGCGCCACAACTACTGAGCCTGCACTCTAGAGCCCGTGAGCCACAACTACTGAGACGGCACACCACAACTACTGACGCCCGCACGCCTAGAACCCGTGCTCTGCAACAAGAGAAGCCACCGCAATAAGAAGCCTGCGCACTGCAACGAAGAGTAGCCTCCACTCGCTGCAATGAAGAACCAACGCAGCCAAAAATAAAATATAAATAAATTTATTTTTAAAAAAAGAGAAAAAGAGAAAGAGAAAGAAGGGAGGAAGGAAGGAAGGAAGGAAGGAAGAAAGAAAGAAAGAAAGAAAGAAAGAGAAAGAAAGAAAGAAAGAAAGAAAGAAAGAAAGAAAGAAAGAAAGAAAGAAAGAAAAGAAAAGAATGAAAGGAAGCAGAAAACATTGCTCATAGTAAGGGTTTTTTGGTTGTTTCAGTGAGCACTGGGGATTGAATATATATTTCATACTGAGGGTCATGATCAAAAATGTTTGAAAGCTACTGCTCTAAGGTGACCTCTGGAGCCTTGGTGGGAGGGGGAGGGCTGAATTTGAACTTTAGGGCTTGCCTAGACAGGACACAGTGAGCAGGGGACAGAGAAGAATGGACACCTTTGTTACATTTTAGTCATTCAACAGATTTATTGCACATCTACCTATGTGCCAGGCCATATTTAAGACACTGAGGATACAATAGGTAAGAAGAACAAAGTCTACTCTCCAGGACAAATAAAACACATGGATATGTAATATAATGTTGTTAAGTGATAAGAGCTACGAAAAAGACTCACGTGATATAGGAAGGAGGGCTTGACGGAGGTGCTGATCTAGAGAGGATGATGGAGGAGGTCTCTTGAAGGTGTGGCACTGGAACTGTGCCCTAGATAAAGACAGCAAGCAAACTGTGAGAATATCTGGGGAAGGAGCTTTCCATACAGAGGGACAAGCAAGGGCAAAATTTCCTTTTATACCATGAACTCTGCTCTCTCCCCTCACCAAAGAACCGTACACAATTTACATTCTGAAACGGTGCTACCAGTATATTTACAGATCCTCACACATGATAAAATATTCATTAGCTCCTACTACATGACATAGGTGGGAAAGTATTTATTTATTTATTTAATTTTGGGCTGCATTGGGTCTTCGTTGCTGTGAGTGGGCTTTCTCTAGTTGTGGTGAGCAGGGACTACTCTTCTTTGCAGTGTGCGGGCTTCTCCTTGCGGTGGCTTCTCTTGTTGCAGAGCATGGGCTCCAGGTGCACAGTCTTCAGTAGTTGTAGCACGTGGGCTCAGTAGTTGTGGCTCACAGGCTCTAGAGCTCAGGCTCAGTAGTTGTGGCGCACGGGCTTAGTTGCTCTGCTGCATGTGAGATCTTCCTGGACCGGGGATCGAACCCCATGTCCCCTGCATTGGCAGGCGGATTCCTATCCACTGCACCACCAGGGAAGTCCGGAACGTATTTATTTTTTAAAAATTGGGATTATCTGTACATTCTGCTCTATAATATGACTTTTCACTTGCTTATGACATTTGGTTTTGGTCTTTTGTTTTTTTTAACTTTTTAGTAGTGAACATTTGGGAAAGTCTATTGGAAAGGACAATTCCCGGCCTTTACTCTCCCGCAGGCCTGCTCTTTAATGGCAGACCCAGCCCTTGACTGCCTGCGTGTCTCTGGTGTCAGGGCTGGAAATCATCTGACTGGGGTCTGCATGGTTTCCAGCAGTGGCAAAAAGACTCTCAACACTGTGACTTCTTTTCTCCTGTGATGTATTCACAGCACAACCAGCCTCAGCTGTCACCTTTAAGAGGGACTCGGCAGCCTGCCAGTGCAGACAGCCTCAGACCACATGTGGTGAAGTCCAGGCCCCTGAGGAGAGAGAGTCCTCTCTGCTCTGGCCAGAGCAGATCCAGAAGGGACCGGATGAGACCAGATCTTGTCTCCAGAAGGCTCTCAGGACCAGCCCACTTCAGAGGAGAGACAATATCAAACTGGGCAAGTCCAGGAGAGAATAACCAGCTCAGGCAGTAAAAAGCCAAGAACTAGGATTATATTTATACAAGGCAGAGTTCGAGACACTGGTAGAGTTAAGCCGAGGGGATGAAAGGTGAAGGGGAAGGAGGGGGTACGTGAGCTTATGTTGCTTACACCCACAGCGTTCCATCTGTGTCCTAATCGGCTGTCCATGCCTGTCCCCCTCTTTCATTTTTTATTCAGAAATACTCAATGCTTAAAAAAAGAAAGAAAAAAATACAACCAGGGGAAAGAAATCTTAACATCGTAGAGGATCACATCCATCCTTATATGCATTAGTATTTGGAGGGTGAGAAGTGAACGTAATGACCAGAAGTGGTTGTTTAAAAAGAAAAAAAAAAAGGAAGAGAAGAAAAAAATACAACTATGCCAAAAAGACTCAATGAGCATCTACTATGTGTTAGAACTGCGGTGTCCAATACCATAGCCACTAGCCACATATGGCTACTTAAAGTTAAAATTGAATACAACTTAAAAACCAGTTCTTTAGTTGCACTAGCCACATTTCAGGTGCTCAGTAGGCACAGGTGGCTTGGGGCCAGGTACTGGACAGTGCAGATACAGGGCACTGACATCATCTTGGAATGTTTTATTGCAGCGCTGTGCTAGACCCCGGGTTAGACACCAGCAATAGATCCAGGTGTAATCAATCAGTCACTGCCCACACAGAACTCCCAGTCACGTGAGAAAAACAAGCAAATGAGAAATTATGCTAGGCTGGGGAAAGTGTGTGGTCTTTGTAAGCACGAAAGGAAAGATGGCCAACTCAGTCTGGAGGAAGACAGGAATGGTAGGCAAGACTTGAGGGTAGAGAGGGAGATGGCCTGTAAGCTGAGGATAAATAGTTAGGCAGAGATAGGTGAGGGAAGTAAGGAGCCCTAGGCAGAGGGAACAACTATGCAAGGATTCACAGGTGACAGCTGAAGAGCCAAGGAGCTGCAAGCAGTTTCGACCATCATAGCGTATAGTATGGGTGGTAGAGGTGGAAGATGAGGCTCAAAAGGTATATACCAAACCTTATAGACCTAATGAAGGAATTTGGATATTAGCTATCTGTTGTGTATAAGAAACCATCCCAAAGATAGCGGCTTAAAATGGCAACTGTTTATTTGCTCACGTTTCTGTGGGTTGGCGAATTGGGCTGGGCTGAGCTCAGCTGGGCTGTTTTTCTGATGGTTACTCCTGGGGTCGTAGCCATCTGATTGCTCAACTGGGGCTGGATGGTCTAAAATGCCATATGTCTGGCATTCGGTGCTACCTATTGGTTGGGCCATGTGTCTTAAACAGGCTTGCCTGGGCTTCTTCCCATGGCGGCAGTGTTCCAAGGTGAGAGCAGAAACTACTAGAACTTTCGAGGCTTAAATTCAAAAGTAACACAATGTCACTTCCACCACATTATATTGGTCAAAAGAAGTTACAAGGCCAGCTCTGATAGGAGAAGCTACAACAAATTTGTGGCCATTTAGATCCATTACACGCTGGGGTGATGTTGGCCTGAACCAGGGCGGTGGATAGAGAGAAGTGGAGAGATTTTTATTTTTAGGATATTTTGGAGTCAGAATTGAGAGGTCTTGGGGTTTGTTCTGGAACAAAGAGGAGAGGGTGAAGTTACAAATGACTCCTAGATCCTTGGCTTGTGTGATTGATGAATGGTGGTGCCCAGTACTCAGAGAGAAAAGAGGAAGAACAGGTTTGGGGGGAAGATAATGTTTCCAGTGTGAGTCATGTCAAGGAGAAGTGTCCTTTAGACAGCTAGGTGGAGATGGGCAGGAGGCAGGTGTATATGCAGATCTAAGGAGGAGTCTGGCTAGAGATACCAGTTTGGGAGTCTCAGGTGCCTTAAGTCTAAAGCATCTTCCAGAGGGGCTGCATCCCCAGAGCATATTACCGGCAGGGATCTGGTAAGTCAACTCTGTGGCTGCACTGAGCCTAGCGCAGGGCAAAGCAATCAGTCTCTCCTGATTGCCAGGTTGTTACTGAGTTTCTAGGGAGAGCCCTCAGCTCTGAACTAGATCAGTGTTGCAAGTGGCAACAGCTCCTGTCAGGCGGGAGGTCTCCTAACAACAGGTCACTGACTAATAAAGTAATGAATGCATCAACACTGAGGCAGCATCAACAGGGGCTAGAGGAACCCTGATGGGGAGGCTGTGGAGGGGATTCCCTCCCTCGGTTGGATGATAGACGCCATGGCCAGCCCTGACATTCTATGAGGGTACATTTCCCTCACCATCCCAACCTCCATTCCCACAGACACCTAACTTTCAGAAACTGCACAAGTCGTCATTGAAGACAGTTCTGCTGGGAGATCAACACTGCAGGAGGCACCTGGTAGGGTGTAAAAGAAATGTTGGCTAAGGTCCTTGCCATTCATTCATTCATTCATTTATTCATTTGTTCATTCATTCAACAAACATTCAACAAGCCCTTAGCAAACCCTGTTCTCTGTACTAGGAATACAGAGATGAATAGACTCTAATCTAGAAGCAATTCGACTGCAACTACAAAAACTTTGTCTTGTAGCTGCTGTCAGTTTCCGGAACTGTCTTCCCATTGGAGCTCAAGAAGTACTGCGGGGTCTCTTTGCTATGGTGATGGGCTATAAAGGTTTGATGAACGAAAGAATGAATGGAATAGGGAAGTGGGAGACCCGGGGAAGTGTACAAAGAGGGATCTCTGCCTGGGTGGTATCAGGGAAAACGCCAAAGAAATAAAGCAACATCTCTATCTGGATGAAGAATAAGTTAAAAGAGGACATTTATTAAGTGCTTTCTCCGTGGCTATTACAGCGATACCCTCTTTCCTTGGATTATATAGATTCTCTGGCAGCGCGGTCTTGGGCACATCGATCCTATTCTCTGGAACCTCGTCCACGCACTGTTGCAGTAAGAAGGCAGGGCGAGGCGCTCTCGGCTAGACCCCGGGAGACGTCAGGCGAGAGGAACGGCGATTCGGCGGCCGGCGAGGGCGCCCGGAGGGTTTTCGCCAGAACTCCAGCCCTAGCGACGCGCGCCTTGTTGCTAAGGGCGGAGGCGCGGGAGGCTGTGGACCTTGGAGGTCGCGGTTGCCCTCCGGCTCGGCGTCCTCCGTCGGCCTCAGCTTCCAGCCCGACCGGCCGGCCGGAGGGTATGGAGCCCGAGGCGGGAGGAAAAGGCGCAGCTGGCGGGAGGGGAGGTGGGAGCCGTCGCTCTCTCTGAGCCGAAGCCTCTTGCCTGACCGAAGAGGGGAGCGGGTTCCCAGGTCCGGCCTTGCGTTGGGTGGCGTTACATCCAGTCTTGGGCAAACACCCCTCCACCCACTCCTACCCCCGACCCCCATCAAAAATAAGCTTTGGCCATACGCTTAGAGAGGGCGAGGGGCATTTGTGATCTGAACAGCCAGAAAGGAAAAACTGCGCACAGGTTGTCCCCAAAACTTGGGGCAACCTTGGGAGTTCTGACCTAGTACTGATTGCCTGACTGACTTTGGGCAAGACGCTGTTATTCTCTGAGCCTCTGTACCATTAGTGGGTCAAATCAGACCGTTTCCCACTTGCTTCTGGTTTTGTTTCTGTTTGAGCTTTGGTTTAAGATTCCTTGGTCTTCCAGAGTGTAGTTTAGATGTGTGCAGAGGGAGATGTGGGGAGAGGGAGGGGGATATGAAATCATCATTTACATGAACAGTGGACCAGGAGTCCAGCTGAATAAGGTCCAGTACCCCATCTTCGCCCCTGTGTGACCTTTAGCAACTCATGACTCTGAGTCCCAGTTTCTTCATGGAAAATGACAGGTGGGTATATTCTGGAATATATCAAGGAATGTTGTACTGGAGAGTTAAAAGAGTGTTCTAAGAGTTATGTTTAGAGTGACCACTGAGGGACTTCCCTGGTGGTCCAGTGGTTGACTCCGAGCTTCCACTGCAGGAGGCACGGGTTGGATCCCTCCTCAGGGAACTAAGATCCCGCATGCGGCGTGGTGCGGCCAAAAAAAAAATAGTGACCACTGAGTATCTCAAAGCCTTTGAAAAGCAAATTGGGGCAGAAATGGGTCCTGGGATTCAGATTTAGAGATTTAGGCCTGATTCCACCTTGGAACCAACAAGGACATTGAGAGCCATATTGAATTGCAGGGTTTCCCAAGTCCTCTGTAGCCTTTACAGGCCTGATATCGGGGACAGGGCAGGGTAACCGCCTGAAGGATCTG
The DNA here is from genome assembly GCF_949987515.2 of Delphinus delphis. Taxonomy (NCBI): domain Eukaryota; kingdom Metazoa; phylum Chordata; class Mammalia; order Artiodactyla; family Delphinidae; genus Delphinus; species Delphinus delphis. The sequence goes on from NC_082688.1 coordinate 20,489,590, forward strand.
TTGTTGGAGAGTTTTAAAGGACTTCATGTTGTTGGGTCCTTAAAAAGCTTCTTGCCAAGCAGACTCTCCCACCTTAGTATTTCATTCATTCATTCATTCATTCAAGAGATATTTGCCTTGCATCTGTTTTCCCAGGCTATGCTTAAAGTGCAAATACAAAAAACGAACAAGACATTATCCCTCCTCTCAAGTATAGTGCATGTTTACAATATAAACCATGGCAGGTAACTGAACAGTATTTTCATTTCTTAGTCTACTCATAATAAATTACAACATGGACATTATTCAAGTACCTATATTTTGTTCTCAAGGTTTTAAATTGCCTTGCTATATAATATCTAACATAATGAACTCTTAGCCTTAGAGTAATCAGTCACTCTGGTCAGGAGACATCATTGGCTTCAGTTTAATATCCTCCAGACTCATTTCCACTTGCATATGTTCTCTGTGTATATTTGTAATGTAAATTTAACCTATGTGTATTAAGAGTAGAATTAATAAGAGTGAAATTGCTGCTTTCAGCATTGCTATCACTGTTAATCTAGTAATCATGCTAGTAGTCATCATTTGTTCCTAACAGTCTGCCAGGTTGAACCAAGAGTTTAGAATGCACTAGCTTTTGCAGAGATGCAGTATAGTATGTTGGTAGGGAGCAAAGCCTCTGGAGTCTGAATGCCTGGATTCAGGTTTCAGCTCCGGCACTTATTTGCAACTTATTTGTAAACTTGGGCAAGTTACCTAACATCTCTGTACCTGACTTTTCTCATCTGCAAAATGAGGATAGTAACAACATGTATCTAAGAGGCTTGTGGAATAGATTAAATGAGTTAAATATAAAGCACTTAAACAGTCCTTGGCACATTTTAAGTGCTATTTTTAATCTTCACAGAAGCCCAATGATAGTTATTATCCCATTTTACACATAGGAAACTGAGACTTAGAGAGGTTCAGCAACTTGCCCTAGGCCACAGTATAACTAATTCAAACCTAGGCCTCATTTCAAGGCTAATGCACCTAATTAAATATTATTCTGACTACTCTATGCTGCTCTAAATTATGAGAATAAGCCATGCTATCAAACAATAATTAGAATTTATTTGAATTCTCTTTTTTTAATAAATTTATGTATTTATTTATTTTTGGCTGCATTGGGTCTTTGTTGCTGCGCGTGGGGGGCTTTCTCTAGTTGCAGAGAGCGGGGGCTACTCTTTGTTGCCGTGCGCGGGCTTCTCATTGCGGGGGTGTCTCTTGTTGCGGAGCACAGGCTCTCTGCTCTCGGCGCGCGGGCTTCAGTAGTTGTGGTTCACAGACTCTAGAGCACAGCCTCAGTAGGTGTGGCGCATGGGCTTAGTTGCTCCGCGGCATGTGGGATCTTCCTGGACCAGGCCTCGAACCCTTGTCCCCGGCATTGGCAGGCAGATTCTTAACCACTGCACCACCAGGGAAGTCCCTATTTGAATTCTTAAAATACGGTTGTTGGGACTTCCCTGGTGGTCCAGTAGTTAAGACAACCTGCTTCCAGCGCAGGGGGTGTGGGTTTGATCCCTGGTTGGGGAACTAAGATCCCACATGCCTCGGGGCCAAAAAAACAAAACATAAAAACAGAAGTAATATTGTAACAAATTCAATAAAAGCTTAAAAAAAAATGGTCCACATCAAAATAGAGTTGTTAAAATGCAATAAAACTGTGTTTCTTCTTTGTAGATGTTGATAATGGAAATTCTGGGCCAGAAATCAGGAGGTCTACCTAGTTAGAATTTTGAGCAAATGATGTTTCTGCCCACTTTCTCCAGATCTTTAAATAAAGAGTTTATATGTGATGATTTTGAAAAGCACTTCCATCTCAAATTCTATGATTCATCTTAATAAAGTATTATTTTAAACAGGAAAAATTGCCTTTCTCACAAAAACAGAAAGCTCTGAAGTAAGCAGTCACCTCTGAAGATTTTTGATGAACAGAAGTACTATGAGTAAAATTAAAATATTTAATGATGAATTTAAATATATCCTATTTTGCATATTTTAAAAATAGTTGTATAATTAACATTATGGTATAGTTTCCCTAATTATTGGAAATGTGCAGTTATAAAATCTTGGAATTTTGCAAAATAGCTCTTCCTTTGTGAGGGAAAATACACTTAATCTCTTTAATTAACAATCTCTTATTTACCTTGTAAATCTCCTTTCAGTGCAAACATATGCTTAGAGAAGAGATTAATTTAAGTGTCTTTTCACTAATTACAGAGATTAGGAAGTGGCTGCCTGGACTATTTTCCAAAGGATAAACTTTACAAAAGTATTGAATACAGCAGCTCACCGAGAAGATCCTACTGGTTTGGGGGTAAGTAATTCTAAAGGTTTTCTTTTCCTTAGAATGTCCCATGAATACACTTCAGATGGAAGTATGGCTCTCAGAAGATACCAGCTAAGAATCCAATCAGTTTTAAGCAGAGCCAATCCATTTATAGCATATGCAGTTTCCAGTGACCTAGATCTATGGATGCCATCTGTCCTTAGTTTGATGACAGGGTTGAAAAATGGGTTAGGTTGGCAGATAGGAAGCCCTGCAACCTCTGTCTAACTACAAACAATACAACATTCCAAGCTTTTTGAAAACTATCCTGAAAATTTTCCTGTGGGCATATTTGTGTTACCTGAAAAACTGGATTCCCCTCTTGGTGGGTGTCAAGCCAAAAGACACAACCAAGCCAAAGAGCTTGGAGAGAAGGAAGGATTTAGTACTTGCAGCAAGAACACCAGGGATATTTCCCAAAACAGTGTCTCTCCGAACAGCAAAACTGGGGAAGCTTTACGATAAGGGTGCATGCATATTTATGAAAGGGCTCATGCATATTCATGAGGGGCTTGAGCAGAGGAGAATTCAGCCTAGAATTGGGGCAAAGGCTGACAGAGTTTCAGCTCTAGTTGGTTGAAGTCATCAGGGTTAGCAAAGGTCAGCACCATCATTCCTTAAGTTCCAGTGAGTCTTGGGGTTGAGTGCTTGAGGGGGTTTTGGATCCTGCAAAATAGCTCAAGAATGTGCCTCAGGCTAACCTTTACCTTCAAAACAGAACTGGGAGTCTTTACAACTGATTTATTATCTCCCTGACCTGGTCAAGAGCAAGCCTTGTGGCCAGGCTTAGATCACAAAATGGCTGAGGCCTAAAATGGCTTCTCTTACGTCAAAGAAATTATGTCTGGTTCCGTTCCTCTGAGGACACTCTGCCCTGTCTGCCGATGCTTGTGCTTGTTATAGAGAATCCTACAATGTCTGAACTAGAAGGGACCTTAGGTTCGCTATTTCACAACAAATGTGTTTGTCACACTGTGCAAGCCACTTGAAGTACAGAGAAGAATATGAGAGTCCTTCCTCTTATGGAGCATATAGTCTACTAAAAATCATTTAATCTGGTGTCCTCATTTATAGATGAGGAGGCTGGGGCACAGAGGGGAGGATAGAGGAGCTCAAGGACACACAGTGAGATGAAGCAGGGCTGGGGCTAGAGCCCAGGGCTCCTGATGCCACTCACAGTGTTCTTTCCACTGCATTTGCTTCTACACTGGTGTCAACTTAAAAAATATTTACAACCTAAAAGTTGAGAGTTATATTTTATTCGGCAGGAATTTTTAGGACTTCAACTCGGGAGGCAGCATCCCAAGTAGCCCTGAGAGAACTGCTCCGAGGAGTCGAGGGGGGAGCTAGGATATATAGGAGTTTTGCAACAAAGGGCAGGTAGTCGGGAACATCAAAAGATTACTGTTAATTAAAGAAAACCATATATGTCAAGTTAAGGAATTTAGGGCTTTTCTAGGTTTGGGAAGATGCAAGAGTCTGGGCTCACTGAAATCACTCTTTTTTTTTGAAGATTTATTTATTATTTATTTATGTGTTTTATTTATTTTTGGCTGCGTCAGGTCTTAGTTGCGGCCTGCGGGATCATCGTTGGGGCATGCGGGATCTTTCGTTGCGGCGCACCAGCTCTTCATTGTGGTGCGCCTGATCTCAGAGAGGCAGCAGTGAGTGGTGGTGTGAAGCGAGATCTTAATTCCCTGCCCAGGAACTGAACCTGGGTAACCTGGATGAAAACCTGGAATCCCAGCCACCACACCCCCTGGCTCTTGCCCCCAGTAAAAAATACATTTCTCACGGAGGCAAAACTGTAAAACAGGTACAAAGTTTATCGTTAGAGACATAGCACAGCAACAAGTGGGAGAGCACACAGAGAAAGTTTGTTAAGACAGAAGCAAGGCAGAGATGCACACCCGGAGAGAAAGGGTGCAGGCATTCTCCCTAATGAGGAGGAGCGCAGTAAAGAGGTGGTTAGGTCATTTATATAGGGCAATTCTTCCGGGTCTTTGTTTACCTTTGGCCAATTATCTGGTTTCTTTTTCCACACGTGACCTGCCTTAGGAGTCTCTAAAACACGTGTGCGCAGCGTTTTTCCAAGATGGATTACAGCCCAGAGGCCTATGGGACAGCCTTAGCATCACATATTACATCACATATTATGGGGTGGTGCCCCCTCCTTTTTTAAATTTTTTTAATTTTTTGGTCTTCATTGCTGTGTGCAGGCTTTCTCTAGTTGCGGCGAGCCGGGGCTACTCTTTGTTGTGGTGCGCGGGCTTCTCATTGCGGTGGATTCTCTTGTTGTGGATCACGGGCTCTAGGTGCACGGGCTTCCGTAGTTGTGGCATACGGGCTCAGTAGTTGTGGCTCACGGCCTCTAGAGCTCAGGCTCAGTAGTTGTGGCTCACGGGCTTAGCTGCTCCGTGGCATGTGGGATCTTCCCGGATCAGGGCTCAAACCCGTGTCCCCTGCATTGGCAGGCGGATTCTTAACCACTGAGCCACCAGGGAAGCCCCTCAACTTTTTTGACCACCAAGGAGGCTTTCTGCGCATGTGCAATGTTTTCCATGCCCTAAGGATGATCTCTTGATCTTTTAACAGGGTTTAGTCCTACTCTGTCCCTGCCATAAAAATGTCCAATGTCTGGTGATTTACCCTATTTCTGTTGCTGGTTTTTATATTGAGGTGCAGATCTCGAAATGTAGACAGGAGTCTGGTCATAAGTGTGTAGTCCGGAGCCCGTTTGTCTTTTGCCTCAGGAAATGTAAATGGGGCTGGTAATGAACGTCCGGCCTGGAGCCCATCTTCTTCTCACCCCAGGAAGTGTGAACAGGAGGCCAGTTGTAAATGTCTAGCCTGGAGCCCATCTATCTCCTGCCTCACGCAGGCTTGTCACTAGTTGTGGCATGTGGGTTTTCTCTTCTTTAGCTGTGGCACGCAGACGCCAGGGCACATGGGCTCTGTAGTTTGGGGCATGCAGGCTCTCTAGTTGAGGCACAAGAGCTCAGTAGTTGTGGCACGTGGGCTTAGTTGCCCCGCCGCATGTGAGATCTTAGTTCCCCGACCAGGACCCGTGTCCCCTGCATTGTAAGGTGGATTCTTTACCACTGGACCACCAGGGAAGCCCCTGAAATCACTCCTGTGATATGCAGGATACTGGGGCCAGTATCCTGTGTTTTCATATCCTGAGTTTCCTCTGGGCTTACCAGTTCACCATAGGCTGTGGCTTCAATCGCTGATGACTGTGACATCCTTTGTTTACTGATATGGCAGGAAATATTCCATTTCTCACTGGTTACCTATTCTTGTCAGGAGGTCAATTCTGGCAACTTTCAAATGTAGGCTGAAATTCTTCTGGAAAACTGTGGTGGGTTTTTTGTTTTAAGTGTTTTTTTTTTAATCTATTTTATTGAAGTATAGTTGATTTACAATGTTGTGTTAATTTCTGCTATACAGTTAAGTGATTCAGTTATACATATATATACATTCTTTTTCATATTTTTTTCCATTATGGTTTATCACAGGATATTGAATATAGTTCCCTGTGCTATACAGTAGGACCGTGCTGTTTATCCATTCTATATATTATAGCTTGCATCTGCTAATCTCAAATTTCCGATCCATCCCTCACACACACACTGCCTCCGCCCGCTCCTTGGCAACTGCAAGTCTGTTCTGTATGTCTGTGAGTCTGTTTCTGTTTCGTAGATAAGTTCATTTGTGTCATATTTTAGATTCCATGTATAAGTGATATCATATGGTATCACTTTCTCTTTCTGACTTACTTCACTTAGTATGATAATCTCTAGTTGCATCCATGTTGCTGCTAATGGCAATATTTCATTCTTTTTTACGGCTGAGTAGTTTTCCATTATATATATGTACCACATCTTCTTTATCCATTCATTCATTGATAGACATTTAAGTTGTTTCCATGTCTTGGCTGTTGTAAACAGTGCTGCTATGAACATTGGTGTGCATGTATCTTTTCGAATGATAGTTTTCTCTGGATATATGCCCAGGGGTGGGGTTGCAGGATCATACTATTTTTAGTTTTTTGAGGAACCTCCATACTGTGGAAAGCTGTGATTTTTAAAGGGAATGATATGGGACTTCCCTGGTGGTCCAGTGGTTAAGACTCTGAGCTTCCACTGCAGGGGGCCCAAGTTCAATCCCTAGTCGGGGAACTAAGATCCTACATGCCATGCGGCCAAAAAAAAAAAAAAGGTAATGATGTGATGGAGAATACTTGGTGAGTTTTAGCTGCTGTTTCTCCCTGTAGACTGTTCTTCCTAGAACTACGTAGGCTGGTCATGCCCATAAGAGACTCATCTCCTAGAATTTCTTTAAGCAGAGCCCCAGAAGAGATGGGGACTGGGTTCTCCCACCTCCACCCTCTGGCATCTCAGGGGACAGCTAGTTGCAGAGGAACATTACCCAGAGTAGCTGAGATTAGGTCCTAGTCACGTACCTTCAGTCCTAGCAGATGTCCACACTGGCCACATCTTCTGGTCTCTTTTTTTTCTCTGTTTCACCAGCAACCAGTATAGGACCTGCACAAATTAGGTGCTTAGGGGGTGTTTCCTGAATGAGTGTATGCATGAGTATCTCTCTTTCTCTTTAGTTCTCGCCTTGTTAGTTGTTGGGGGTGATGCAAGTAAATCTAGAAAACATTTAATAATTCTTTTTATTTGAATATAGTGTATCATCCATTATTGACATTATTTAATTTCTAGGCCAGTGGCTCTCAAAGTTTTTGGCCTCCGGACTTCCTTGCACTCTTAAAAATTACTGGGGACCTCAAACAGCCTTTGTTTATATAACTTGTAGATTGGATTCTACTCTGCCACCTCCTTTTGACATTAAAACTGAGATATTTTAAAAATAGTTACATATTAACTCATTAAAAAATAAAACTATTGCATGTAAACATAAATAACAATTTTACGAAAAATAAACATACTTTTGAAAACACAAAAAATCTTGGTTGGAAGAGAGTGGTATTGTTTTACATTTTTGCAAATCTCTTTACTGTTTGGCTTAAACAGAAGACAGTTGGAGTCTCATATCTGCTTCTGCATTCAATCTATTGCAGTATGTTCTTTGGGTTATAGTATAAGAAGAAAATCAGGCCTCACACAGAGACATAGTTGGAAAAAGGAGTATCGGAAAAAGGAGTATCTCACAGACTCCCTGAAAGGTCTCAGGAATCCCCAGCAGTCCTGAGACCACACTTTGAGAACTGCTGGTCAGGTCATCAGCTGTATTGTCTCATTTAGTGTCACTGTCTCCCACATCTCATTCTTACTACAGCATAACCTCATGACCCTGGCACACTGATTTAGAGAAGTGTCACAGTGAAATTATTTAATAGCAATCTGGCAAGCTAGGAAGGTTATATAGCCTTTTAGAATAACTAAGGCTCTTTTTCAAGAAGCTTTATTACTGGTGTAAATTATTCTCTCTCCCTCTCTTTTTTTTGGCCACACCTCGTGGCTTGCAGGATCTCAGTTCCCCGACCAGGGATTGAACCCGGGACACAGCAGTGAAAGCCCGAATCCTAACCACTAGGTCACCAGGGAACCCCCTCATTATTTCCAAATACACACTCTTAGTATTTATTTTATTATGGCAGAATATATTTACATAGCGTACAATTTATTATTATTTAGTACATAGACAACATTATGCAACCATCACCACTGTCTAGTTCCAGAACATTTTCATTGCCCCAAGGCAGCTTTGTACCTATTAAGTAGCCATTCCCCATTACCCCATCCCTTGGCAACCACTGATCTGCTTTCTGTCTCTATAGATTTGCTGATTATGGGTATTGCATAGAGATGGATTCATACAATAGGTGGCGTTTTGTGACTGGCTTCTTTTGCTTAGTATTATGTTTTCAAGGTTCATCATGTTATACTATGTATCAGTACCTCATTCCTTTTTTTTTTTTTTTTCCACTGGGCCACGCAGCTTGCAGGATCTTAGTTCCCCTACCAGGGATTGAACCTGGGCCCTTGGCAGTGAAAGCACAGAGTCCTAACCACTGGACTGCCGGAATTCCCAGTACTTCATTCCTTTTTATGGCTGAATAATATTCATTGTGGGTATAAACCTCATTTTGTTTATTCATTTATCTGTTGATGGATATTTGGGTTGTTTTCCCCTTTTGGCTATTATGAACAGTGCTGCTATGAACATACATGTATAAATTTTGGTTCGAACACCTGTTTTCAATTCGTTGGGCTATATCCCCAGGAGTAGAACTGTTGGATCACATAATAATTCTATGTTTGACTTACTGGGGAACATCTTAATATTTTCAAAATTAGTTTTGTTTTTGCTTTTGTTTATCTGCTAATGCTGTATTGGAGGATGCATTCCCAGGGCCATAAGAGTGAGGCAGAAAAAGGAGGAAAGCAAATACCTACAGTTTGTCTTTTTCAAAAAAAGGATTTTTACATAACCATACTACCTACCATTATTGTGCCTAACACAGTTAACAGTGTGTATTCTTCTTTTTACTAAACAGGGAACACAACTTCCAGCAGCCACGTGGAATGCTATTCAGGTGCCATCTGAAACGAGCTCTTCCCCAGAAGGTCTCATGCAGGTTCTGTGCAGTGATGGGGAAACTGCAGAGCAAACTCAAATACAGCACTTATAAATACAGGTACAGCAGCCCTCCCGTGAGTGGGATCCCAAGTTTTACGCCGCATTACAATTCTCCACTAAAGAAAGAGAAGGCCCAGAGCCATCACTGATGACCTTCCCTGAACAGTCAGTTTGGTCTGTTTCCTTTTGGATAAGAAACATCTTAGTAGGTAGTGTCTGCAGCCACAGAGAGAGGGGCCCTACATCTTTGGGAATCATCTCTAGAGTGAGCAAAGACTCTGGGCTTCTTCCTTTATCAGATTCCAGTCATTCACTCATTCTGAGCATTTACAGAGTTAATAATACCATTTCTGGTGATGTCAGCATGTCTCCTTTCTCTACTCCTTTTCTATCTTTCTCCTCAGCCTGGCCTGAATTCCTACCATAACCCACACTCTTCTTCCCCTTGCTCCACTGTGCACCCTATACCATTGGGCCCCTCATTTTCCATCCTCTCTTTAGCAGGCCCGATGGATTTAGAGACGAGAGAACTCAAACTAAAGCTTTTCAAGAGTATAGCCCAGCTCACGTGGATACCGTCTCTGTTGTTGCTGCTCTGAACTCAGACCTCTGTGTCTCCGGAGGAAAAGATAAGGTGGGGTGTGCAGTGCTTCCCAGGGAACCAGCTTATTGCAGAGAAGGGAACGGAAGGGAACCCTGCATTTCTAGCAGCAACGTTGAGTAGTGTTAAAAATATGGGCTTTAGAGTTAGAAAGACTGGGTTTAAATTCCTGCTCTGCAACTTCGTATTACTTTGGGCAAGTCTTTTAGTTTTCTTGAGCTTCAGTCTCCTTATCTATTAAATGGGGATAGTAATGCCAACTGCACAGGACCGTTGTGAGGACTGAATGGTAAGACGCTTGGTGCTCTGCCAGACCACCCACATGATTTTTATGAATGACAAGTATCCTTATTCCAGCCCGTCCATTTGTAACCTACCTGCAGACACAGGAGTTATAGCAGCAAAAGGAAACTTCTAGTCTCTTTTATGCCTCTCTTCTGCCAAAATGTCTACTTTGGTGTGCACCGTGATTCCTCCCATTGTCACTAAATCTCTTTGCTTTCTCTCCCTCATATTTGGATCTATTGTAGCACTCAGATCTAGGCTCTTGCTGGCAAAAATGTTGATCATTTTGTAATAAATAATGCCTCTAATTTTCAGTAGCCATTTAGAATCTTCAAATTCCATTTTCATACTGTATTTCCTTGATTCTAAGATGCACATTTCTGCATTTTAACACCTCTGAAATCGGGATGCATCTAAAAATTGACGATATCACCATTTAATTAGCAGCATTTTGTCTTAACATCTATATCATCTTAGACGTATGAAATTTTATATATATGATCCTCACCTGTGAGGGGTAGATAGAGGAAGGGTTATCCTCTGTTTTGCAGATTAATAAACTGGGATTTAATTAGGTCAAGTGCTAACACGCTCCTTATTCCCTAGCAATGAACTACAGAGACTGAGCCAGAGAATGCTCTGAAATCCTGTTTAGGGAGAGAAATACAATAAAATAGAAAAGTATGTACCTGGAAAAAGGATGGAAGGAAATTTTAACAATGATTCTCTCTGGCAGATGGGATATGGATGAGATATTTTGAAATTAAAAAAAAAGGATCTGTTTCACAACAATGTGACTATACTTTTAACACTACTGAACTGTACACCTAAAAATGATTAAGATGGTAAATTTGAGAAAAAAGAAAAAGTATGATACAGTTTTAGGGGAAAAAAATCTAATCCCACGTAGATTTTCCTTCAGGATCTACAACCAGAAGAACCTCAACCTAAATCAGTTCCCCCAGGGGAGTGTTATCCCAAACCCATCAGTAAGGTTCAGAGGAGTGGCCCAGTGGCTTGGGGAGAGACAGAAGAACTCAAAGTAGGGGGGCATAAGGACCGAGCAACAATAAAACCTTGATAGGGAGAAATTAGGTAGAGAATGAGGTAAAGGCTTGTTGTTTCAGTTCAACTAAAATATTCTAATTACTCTCTGCAGACAGTTGTGGCCTATAACTGGAGAACTGGAAATGTGGTGAAAAGGTTGAAAGGACATGAGCGTGAAATCACAAAGGTAATTGTCATATGATTATTATCATGGAGGGAATTTGGAATTGAATAAAGGAATGTCTAATAGCTCTAGGTAGTAAGAGTGATTGAATATTCAGTGTTAAGGAAAAATGCTGGGGCTTCATTTGACGGTGTGAAGCCCTACTCCAGGAAAAGCAAGGCAAACCATTCACTAGCTATTGTTACAGGTATAGGAGACTAAATTTTTGTTTCATTATTAAGCCCTTCATAGCCCGAGTGGGAAATAGAGAAGGCTGAGATTAACTCTCCCTGACCTATCCTAGCCTAACAGGGTCTTGTATTGAAGGCTTACTGAGTGTTTACTATAGCTAGGGAAATGACAAACTCTCCATGCTCAGGAACCTTTTAGCCTAGCTGGGGAAATGTTTAAAAAGCCAACAACAGTTAAATAAAAATTAATTTGTTAAAGAGCATTACATAGTAGACTGACCTTCCAGTGAAAATGGTAATGTCAATTTATATAACTTGCCTATCTGAAGTCCACATAAATGAACTAAAAATTCACAAGCAAACTCCATCATAATGAAACTAGGCATCAGCGACCATCACACAGCACAGAATATACTTACCTACTAGGTACAGTGCATTTGGAACCAGCCTGAGAAAGAACTCCAGGCTCTAGCGCTCTTATCTCCAGCTCTTTTTCCCATTTTCAAGTCCAATGAAACAAACACACTGGAGCTTTTTTTTCTTGAGCAGATAGCTTGTATTCACAAATCAGGCCAGTTCTTCAGTGCCTCTCGCGACAAGATGGTCATGATGTGGGACTTGCAAGGCTCCTCGCAACCAAGGCAGCAGTTCTCCGGCCACAGCATGGTGGTCACTGGATTGGCTGTGAGTCCAGGTAAGGTAAAGCTAGCCGATCTCTTCCCAACACCGTTGTACTTTCTGAAAAGCCCTGTTCCAGGCCTATCTCATGGACCGTCTTCTTGCCACTGTTTCCAAAGACACATCACAGCTATGCACTGGCTCTCGTGACAACACCCTCCTTCTGTGGGATGTGGGGACCGGACAGTGTGCGGAGAGAGCATCAGTCTCCAGGAACCTGGTATGAACTCAAACTTGGTACAGAGCAGGGCAGCAGGAGGGAGCATGGGGTGAGCAAGGGCCTGGGAAAGAGATCAGGAGACACATGACCAGGCACTAGAGGATTGGGTCCTAATTACTGCTCACCCCCCAACTCTCTGTTAGACCCCGGCCTCTCAGGGTTATCGGATTAGATGATCTCTTAAGTTCTTCCACCCCAGAGAACAACTCCACTAGTTTATATTGGAGTTTTAAATGGTGTCCTCACTTATTCCTTCAAAACATAGTTATTCCATATCTTCTGTGGGCCAGATACTGTGCCAGAAGCAGGGTTAGTGACCCAGGGCACAGTCCCTGGGCTCCAGGAGCTCACAGTTTATGCTTATTGTGTGTTCTGTATATGTAACATTATGCAGAGAAATAAGCATGACCTTTTGCTGTATGTGTAATTTGCTCTGCTTATGAAGACCAGTGTTTTCTGTAGCAAACTGGTATATCAACTCCACAGCCTTTGGGGTCAGTCATACCTGGATTCAAATCATGGATTCCTTACTTTTTAGGTGTGCTACCCCAAGAAACTTACTTAGAGTCTCAGTGTCTTCATTTATACAATGGGGAGAATTATATCACCTGACGTGGTAATGTCCTTTAGTGGTTGTCAATGTCAGTCATAGTCATCTTTTCCAGTTTTGAAGACAACTGCCCATGGAAACATGTGCTTGCCCTGTGCCCCTCCATATTTGTGCAGGTTTCTGGAAGAAAAGAAAATCGTGTTACCCTGGGTTGTTCTGAAAACTGTTTCATGTCTGTCCAGCAGGGGCTGCAGGGATAAAGCAAAACAAGAACACTCTTCCTGAACCCTGTGAGGCCTCAAGCTAGGGTTTCGTTGATCTCACTTTAGAACAGGGGCTGCTCTCCTTAGGTGTAACCCAGCCAGCGGTGTTTGGGTTTCAGGCACTCTAAGAGTGCCTGCATGCATTTTGGGGCTCACAACTGGCCCAGCTGCTTCCATTGCTGCTGATAACCTAGGAACTGCAGGTCGCGCATGACTGGTGGGAATCTGCAAAACATAAAATCCCTCTAAGTCAGATGTGCTAGGTTCGACATCTTTGAGAAGTGGTGGCAGAGACGCTATTTAGCGAGATTTCCAGGAATTACAGCAGAGGAATGACATGGTATGGAGAAGTTTTGAAAATTTTGCCTCTTCCAGGTCACTCACCTGTGCTGGGTCCCCAGAGAACCTTATATACTCCAGACCTCTGAAGATAAAACCATCAGGTGGGCTTACTAAGCAGCAAGAAAGTGTTTCTGGTGAAGGTCTGTGGCTCCCATGCTTACATAACCTGTTCCTACTCTGCTTCTCCACATTGCTTCTCCTTCCACCCCTCTGCCCCTCGCCAGTGCTGGGGTCTCTCTGATTTGGGTGGATCATGGATCATGTGGTTGGAGGTTGAGTGGCAGGAGGTCATCTTGTTCTGACCGGTTTCCAAGCAGCTGATTCTGCCAGCCCCCACTGTGGAGACGTGTTCAGAGTAAACTCAGAGTCAGTCACTCACTCGTCCCGCCCCTCAAGCGGCCCTTGCTTGGCTCCATATGTTCTCAATCACTCAGCCCTCTGGTGAAGCCCTCCCTGTGGAAGTAGGGTCAGAATCACCATCAGGCAAGTCAGGTGAAGTAAACCCTTCTTAGACTAGAAAGCATGACCAGAAACTTTGGATCTCAGAAGAGATTCTACTTAGAAAATGGGAGGAAGGAGATAAAGAGGTAAAAATGAGACAAGAGGCAAAACAAAACAGTCCCAGTAGACCCCATGGCTCAGGTTGGCCAAGACCTATAAATCTTCTGTATCTGATTCTGGAATGATGACTGCTCCTCTCCATCATGATAAGTATCTTTAAAAATTTTTTTTAAATCGCAGACACAGAAATATTCTCTTGTCTGTTGAAAGTAGTATCCCAAAGGACCAAATTAACAAATTAACTTGTACAATTAAGATACTTGGTCTAAATTCCTGTTAATTAGATCTCAGAATAGAAAGAACTCAGATGTCATTCAGTTTGGTTATTTCCTGCCAGCTTTGGAGTCTCTGAGATTGATCTGGTTCACGTTGCTGTTTTTAGGTAAATCACGGCGTTCCATTCTGACTGGCCAAGGCGGCAAAGAGCCAAGACTTTGCCGTTAACAAGTTGTTACAGGTGCCTTTCAGCACATTTACTATAAACCCATTCCCTGCTGTAATTTCTTTCAGATTATGGGACAGTCGGGGGCTGCAGGTAGCTCATGTATTTCCCGCAAAGCAGCACATCCAGACCTACTGCGAGGTCAGTGAGGATGGACACAAGTGTATCTCCTGCAGCAGCGGCTTTGGAGGCGAAGGCTGTGAAGCCACGGTGAGAAACTGCAAGGTTCCAGGTGTTTGGTTGCTGATGAGAAATGACTTCCTCTGGCTTCCTGCCTGTACTGGGCTACACAGGCAGGCTCTACTAATGTCTCAGGCCTATTCCAAGTGCATACTGTCAGTGATCCTTTGCATTCCAGACACTTCTTTCAAGGAACCACCATTGCCTAAGCTCTCTGCATTGGTCACAGAAAAGAGGAATGTGATGAAAGTCAAGATAGGAAGGCATTAAATACAGAACCAGCCTGTTAATGTCCCTACTCCCAACAGAGCTTAGAAAGGGGAGGGACTGTTTGAAGAACCAAGTGTGTTCCCACTGTACGTGTGGTCACAGTAAAGGAGTTCAAGCTCTTCGGGAAGTTTGGAGCTCTAGTGTTGGTTGAGGGCCCATCCCATCCCTAACCCATATACCTTTCCTTGCAGTTAATTTCGGGATTGATTGCCTAGGCTCCTCCGAAGTACCTTGGATTTCTTTCTTTCTTTCTTTCTTTCTTTCTTTTTTTTTTGGTTGCACCACACAGCTTGCAGGATCTTAGTTCCCCGACCAGGGATCAAATCCGTGCCCTCAGCAGTGAAAGCACAGAGTCCTAACCACTAGACTGCCAGGGAATTCCCAGCACCTTGTATTTCTAATTGTGAGATATCAGTTTAAAGGCTTATCTATAATCCAAATAGGACAATTACAGTTCCCATTTTATTGGACACTTACTATGTGCAAGGCACTGGGCTGAGCACATTATAGTGCATTATCTCATTTAATCCTTAAAACAACCTTGTGAGTTAGATATTATTATAGTTCCCATTTTACAGATGAGGAAATAGAGGCACGGCAAGTTGAAATCTCTTGTACAAGACCACACTAGTAAATGGTAGGTTGAGGTGTTGAATCCCAGGCTATTGATGTAGCATCTCTTCTCCAGGCTAAGCATTTCCAGCTCTTATAACTGTTCCTTGGATGACATGGTGTCCAGTGATTTCATTATTTTTTGGGCACAATTCCATCTGCTCTTGTCTGTGAGCATTATTCCCCAGGTGTGGTCTGATTTGTATCAACAAGAGTGGGCTGGCAGGACTATCGTCTCCCTAGTTATAGAATCTAGTCTTCTTATACCAAGATTCAGTGTCTAGGCATTACATCGGAAGGTCTGCACCTGTATGTACTTATGAGAAGGTGCTCCTAACTATGGGGCCCCACAGGACCCACAGATGGCAAGAGGCTGTTATAAGGCAGCTCTTGAGCTGTCATAGAAGAACCCCATTCTGTCTCGTCGTGCTACAGGCCTTGGAGCTTTCACTAACCATGATGATAATAATGAAGGCAACAACCCTCTGGCACATCCTTAACCTGGGTTGTTTGAGGCATAGTTGTTGCTGAAATAGTCACCACATGGCTGGATGCTTGGGTGTGTGGATGGGATGGATGAAGATAAGGGTGTCTATGAGGAGGTAAGTGGAGGGAATAGGTGCATCATGAGACGCCGGGGAGAGGATATCAGTGAATGAAGCATGTCTAAAGCTGGAGAAATACGTACGTGTGAGCCAGCCTCTGTCATTACTTTGCAGTTGTGGGACCTAAGGCAGACGCGGAACAGAATCTGTGAGTACAAGGGGCACTTCCAGACTGTAGCATCCTGTGTCTTTCTACCAAGAGCATTAGCCTTGATGCCTATGATTGCTACCTCATCGCATGACTGCAAGGTGAAGATCTGGAACCAAGACAGCGGAGGTAAGGAGCCTGCTGTTAATGCTTCTCAAGGATACATGAAGCCCTACAGGCTGCCTTAAAACTCTTCCTTCCATAGCTCAGCATATACAAAGCCACCCATGTCCTGCCACTGTCCAGTCCCATAGTGGTTAAGAGGTGACACCAAGAGGCCAGAATCTTTGTCCAATCTCTGCTAGGAGCTGTCACCATGTAACCCCTGGTGTCTTGTTGTACAGATTCATTCCTGAGAGCTCAAATGTATTTTGATTCTTTTATTCTTTCTACCTGAAGTTCCTCATCTGGTTTTAACTTGTGATGCTCAAAATGTCTGGAAAAGAGAACAAGAATTGCCATTTTAAAGTTCATCCTCGAGGACAAAAATGAGACCCTTAGCTCAGAGGGCATGAGGTAGCCCCCGTTGAAAAATTTGACGTTTTTCCATGTCAAAATGCAGGGTAAGGATAGTCTCAGAAAGACTCTGCCCTCTCTTGACTCTGCAGCCAAGGTTTGTGGATCGCAGTAAGGTAGTGACACTGTCAAAGCACCAGAGAAAAAAGATGTTTAGGGAACAAGCTGCCCAGAGTCCTCCATGCAAGTGGTGCGGCAGAACCAGCTCCTACTGGCTGATTGTTAAAATATTCAGGAATATTTAATACGGTCGTGGTGGGAGTATTTACACCATGAAAACTGGCAAATGCTATGAATGAAGGTCGTTTTTTTTCCTTCCCAAAAGAGCCAGTTTACCAGCACCCCACTGCCTCAGTGCTATTCTGTCCTGGACACTGGCTTCTGCCAGACACAGGGATAACATTAATTTAGAGAACCTCAGGCCAGATCCCTTTGACAGTCATCTCCCAGAAACTCAGCTCCCAGCAGGGGAGGAATAGGTCGCTCCCTCAGAGAAAAGGTATGGGATCACGTCTAGTGGCTCACAAGCCAGGTGTGGGATCACGTCTAGTGGCTCACAGCGAGTGCAGCCTGGCTGCACCCTCGCCGTGGAGTTGTGGGAGGAGGGGGAGAGCAGCTGTTCTAGATGCAGGAATCAAAAACCTGAGCCAGGGAGAACAGGTGTGCAAGCGCTGCCCTGCCTGCTAGGCATGAAAGTGTAGCTCTTAGACGAGCAGCAAGCCTGCAAGATGCAAATGGAGGAGACTGGGGTCAGCTGGCAGCCTCAGGCCGCCCTTCAGCTCCCCCATCATCCTTTGTCCTGAAGGGAGCTAGACCCCAGGGAGCCAGCAGCTGAAGATCAGTGTTCTTATCTGTTTTCTCTGCGCTGACCCCATGCTTTGTTCTCTGGGCAGGGGGTCTGAGGGTAGCATTTTACACATGGCCTTGCAGTGAGGCCCCAGTTGTCCAACCGTACTTCCAGGTGGCATACGTCTTGTTGGGTCCACGTGCCATTCTCTAGACTTGACGTCTTGGGGTTGACTTCCCCTCTGGTGCATGTTCCTCTGAGGCACACAGTACCTCTCTCTTCTGGGTTAGATGCACATAGCACGTGCTTTATTTCTGGGGGGTTTCTTACA